>NW_024423675.1:68843290-68969316 GCF_017311325.1 Ursus maritimus
TCCCCCCCCCCCCGGTTTTTGGACTCTGTGGAAGTGGTGAGGGAGAGACAGGCCCGCCGAGCCAGGGACTCCCGCCCGGATGACAGCCAGGAAAGGGGCCGTGTAGGGACGTCCTCTGGGCTCTGTCCAGACTCTCTGGATCCTAATTCTTACTGACTTGATGGAGATGGAAAAGCATATTATTGTATTTGAGGATATGAATTTGAAAGGGATTTATAGCAAACACATTGAATGGCAAAGAGTATCCCAAAATATTTCCACAGGCTAGAGCGCTAGGCTCAAGCAGAGCAAGTAGGCTACAAAATGCCCAGTACCCAGGTGCAGACTGAGGACATGGGACGAGAGGAGGAGCTCGGGAAAGCTGCACGAGGACAGGTGACCGCCGGCGACTGCCGTGCCTTGTGAGCTAAGATCACTTTTTAAGTAGAAAACGTGTTGGAACTCTCATCACCGTCATGGTCGTTGTGGGTGTTAGCAGGAGTCCCTCCTGCTGCCCTGCCACAGGAGCCCGCACTGCAGGCTCAGTCTGGGGACCTGGTCCCTCACGCCCAGGCTTCTCAGACCACATCCCACTGTGCCGATGGATGCCCGGGTGCCGTGGAGTGGAGGTGGCCGTCCCTTTCACTGGGTGACACTTCTTCACTCACTGGTGCAGCCACCACCCAGGTCACCTGACACTGCCCTTCACCTGCCTTCTCCCAGTTTCTCCCGCCCGGCCCTCCCCCTCCTTCTGCACGGTCTTTCCCGTCTGGTGACACAGTGTGGGCTCGGTTCCCAAGGCCACGTCTTGTTCCACAGAATGCTGGATTCTGGCAAAGCTGCAGCCATGCTGACAGTTCCCCTGCTTTCCCACGGTGTGTCTATCGTCTGGGGGGCTGGGGAGGAGCAGAGGCTCCGTTCGGGTGAATGCAGAATTCCTGGTTTTAGGTGATGATCCCAAGCACGGAATAGGTCGTCGGTGTCAGGGGCTGCCAAGTAAGCTGGGGGTTGCTCGGCTGCAAGGGCGGGAGAATATCAGAACACCAGAAACGTGCGCCTGGAGATGTGCTGCTCATTCCGGGCACGGTGCTTCGGGAGGGATAAAACCAGACGAGGCTGCCTTAGCCATTTGGGGAGTGCGGCACACAACATGCGCGGGGTGGGGGGGTGCTGGTGGGAGTGAGCGCGGAAGGGCGGTCCGGGGGACACAGTGGCAGACTTTGTGTTTCTGACACGCTGTCCTGTGGAGGAGGAAGAGACGTCCTCATCATGGCTCCAGCGTCGTCAAAGGACCAGTGGGTGAACGAGGCCAGCGTGGGGCCAGAGGGAGGGGTGCGGCAGAGCCAGGGTCCCGCAGGAGCTGGCCACTCCCCGTCACTCGTGGGCCGAGCGCAGACGTGCACACTGCCGTGCTCGCGTAAAGCGGCACGTGTCTCGGACCGCGGGCACGTGTGGCGCTGCTGCCACACTCCACAGCCGTCGGTTCTCCCTCTGTGGTTGTCTCCGCGATATCCCGTCCAGCCACGGTCTAGACGAAGGCTTTGCAGGGCCTGGAAAAGTAGCAGAAGTACCAGATTTCAGAAACGTCCCCTAAAATGCCTCACAAGTGGGATGCAGGTGGCCTTTGAGAGGTGTTTTCCTGATACTTATCACATGATCATTTGCCAAGTGAACAAATTTACGTGGGGATTTTCAAAAAGCTTTAAAAGAGCACTGACCGCCCGGGGTGGTGTTCAAAAGCCGGGGTGTGGGTGGGCAGGCCAAGGCTCGCGTCCTGTGAGGCGGTACCCGGGATGCGTTCTCTGAGGAAGCAGATGGTCCACGCAGCTGTGCGCCTCAGCTCACAGGTGCCAACTCTCTGTCGTAGGAGCTGAAAGGAAATATCCGAGTTCACTGCCGGATCCGCCCCCTGTTGCCCTTCGATAAGGAATTGGATGATGCAGCTTCACAGGACAGGTAATCTGCATTTGCACTGGGCGTGCGTGTGCGTGTGCAAGCGTGTGTGTGTGTCTAGTTTAAGGAAAGAGGGCAGCAGTTTCCCGTGCCTCCAGTGTTCCTACGGCGGGCCCCAGGGCAGAGTTTCTCATGCTCTGGGTGAGGGTTGTTTTCTGGAAGGACCGGAGCAGCTAGAGGCCGCCGGAATGTGGCTTGAACGTGGCCAGGATCTCTGCGCGGGCTCCGTGTGCGTCGTAGGGGTCCTGCTGCGCGATGGCTCAGGCCTGTTTCAGCGACTGGCTGGGCCGAGCTCTGGCTGGCCCTTTCTCTGTGTGTTAGTCCGTGAGAGGGGAGGGGCGTCCTTCTTTCCTTACTCCGGAGACCCCTCAGGGGTGCGAGAAGGTCATGAGTGTTGACGCAGCTGCTATCTGTGACTCGGAGAGAGTTTTGATGGTATTAATGAGTAACACAGAGTTATCTGAAATTGTTTTAGTTGGCTGTTTACTTGAAAACCATACTCAATAGGGCTTTCCCTTCTTCCCTGGATGAAACAAACCCGCATGGAAAGGTCCGCCCCGCTGCCTGCAGAATGGATTCCACATTCGGGGCCCTCCAACCCACGCGATGCCACACACTAGCCCCCTGCTTCCCTTAGGTCAGCCTCCTAGGTGGCTCTGTAGCCAACAGGCCCTCCCTCTGCCCTGTGAGTTGGCTCATGTCGGGGTCCTCCCCTCGCCCGCCCAAATCTTGCTCTTCCGGAAGGGCCTCCCTCAGGTCTCACGGATGTGTATACCCTACAGCCTAGCCCGTGACTTTGGAAGGTCTTCGGATGGCCTGGGCCAGCCCTACAGCACGAAACACAGTTGGTACCTTTTTGACAGCAACTGAATCTAGTTAGCTCAGTCCTTCCTGAGCCGTGGTGGCTGGTGGTTAGCCGCCGTTTGTCGGGCCTGAAAGTCAGGTGTGTCGGGAACTGTGGTGTAACCAGCCGGCGGTCCCCTGGTGCCGCGTCTCCACCAGCAGGTGGTTTCCCGTTGCCATAGCAGCATTCCAGCTGCTGGCGTTGGGCTGTTTCCATCATCGCAGGAAGCCCCGCTGTTGAGCTTCTCAGCACTTCACCGGAGGCCTCGTGAGCTTTGTTCGTGCTCCTAGCTCGCTTACGTTCGTTTGACGTTTGCTCTGAAGCACGTTGCATTTTTCCAGGTTCACGACTGCCCTCCAACACCCGAGTTCCTGAAGACAGAGACTATGCTGTAAGGTTTGCTGTCCATCAGCCACCCCCGAGACTCGGGGCAGAGATGTTATTTCACTCCTACGACACACAGGAGTATGGAATAAGAGCAGAGGTGTGAGAGAAATCATTTCCAGAGAACGTGAAAAGGAAGGAGGAGAGGGGACACTGAGGAAAGGGGAGAAAATCAGAGACGATGCAAGAGGGAGGCGTGAGGCAGAAGAGAGGGGTGGAGAGACAAAGCCAGCGGCAAGGAGAGGACCAGTAGGGAGGACCAGAAAGAGAAAACAAAAGGAGGGCTCAGCAGAAACAAGAGTGTGGAAGAGTTTCGGGGTACCTGGGTGTCTCGGTTGGTTAAGCGGCCGACTCCTGATTTCGGCTCAGGTCACGATCTCAGGGTCCTGGGATTGAGCCCCACATTGGGCTCTGCATTCAGCAAAGAGTCCACTTGAGATTCTCTGTTCCTCCCCCTCTGCCCCTTTCCCCACATGCTCTCTCTCTCACTCTCTTTTTAAGGAAGGGAGGGAGGGAGGGAAGGAGGGAAGGAGGGAGGGAGGGAAGGAGGGAAGGAGGTGAAGAGTGTGGAAGAGTTTGTATGTTGGGGAAACAGATGGAAACTCCACAGTGATGTGTATTTTCACTGTCCTTCTACCCCCAGCTCCATGCCTGCGGGAGTGGTCCACGCCGTCGATGACGTGAGTGACATCCCCAACACACTGTCTTTGGAGAAGCTTTCTGTGTGATGGTTCACATAGTCCCCAGATATTTCAACCCCTGAGAGTAATTCAGAGATGGGTGAACACAGAGTAATTTCCTCCTTTACTCCATGCCTCCTGGATAATGAGACGGGTTCTATTGCTTGATTTCCACGGGAGCGAGGAATTAATGAGGCTCTGGGTGCACTTCCCTCGTCTGAAGCCACAAGGCTCCTAACTCTGGGAGTGTGTGAGGAAAGTCGCTTCACCTTCGTCTTACCCTGGTTTTCCGGCTCCCAAATCAGCACGTGCATGAACGGGACATGAGGGTGAGAGCTAAAGGAGGAAACACAAGTCTAGAACCAATGCAGCTGAGCTTGACCTGTGTGGTTTTAAATTTATGCAGTGGCCATATTTACTGCCAGCTCAGGGTCTTGTGTTCACTTCAGAACCTGCGTGTTTCTTAGCTTTATCTACCCAGAGGGCCTGGAAGTAACGGTGGGAACCCAGCTCCCAGCCTGGCTTCCACGTGCGGGGACGTGGGGCTCCTCGGTGACTGTGGGTGCAGAGTGCTAGAACGTCATCAGTCTGTTACTCTAAAAAGCTACAAAGAGGTAAACATTTATGATGCCTTTCCTGTATGAAATGCATTTCAGGGTAAAGGAATAGTTGACTAGGGAGAGTTTTTCTTTGTAGAGGATTCTAGCTAATACAGAGAGAGTGATAAAATTAGAAGTCGGCAGTTGAAGGCCCTAATGGCGCTGGGGGACAGTCTTCAGTGGGTGCTAGACCGTTAGGGGTCAGCAGGATCTTTACCATGGAAGGTTCTGGAATCCCTTGGAACCCCGAGCCCTCGAAGTTTCCTGACAGCAAGACGCTCGGACATTAGGAAGTGGTGATGGGATGTGGTGGTGGACGCAGCCCCACGATGGAGGAACTGGGGCTCAAAGCCGAGCCTGCATCTAACGGAGGCTCAGGGTCTGTCGTTCTGAACGGGAGGAGAAAAATCAGCCCAGTCAGAATGTGAGACACTTCACAGGACAAGTGGCCCGATTTCTCTGAGAAATCCGTAACACCAAGAAAGGAGACAGGACCCGGAAGGAGAGACGCACCAGGCTCACGCACACCTGAACAAGCCAGCTGTGACCACACATTTTGGGGAAAGCCAGAGAAGTTGGAGTACGTATGGGGCCATAGTAACTTTATGAAGTGAGATTAGTAACAGCATGGTGGGTGTGCGGAATAAAGAGTCCTCATCGGTTAAATCCAAGCATGATGTTGTCTGATATTTAATTTAAAATATGCCAGAGAACTGGCAGGTGGGTTGCGCACGTGCGTAAAACCAGATGGACGAGTGTCAGGAAGGCTGGGTGATGGCCCCCTTATCCCATTGCCCCCAGTTTTGTGCACGTTTGAGTGTCTCCATCAATAAAGCTTAGGAACACGGGCTTCTGCTTCGGTGCGGGTTATGACCCTCTCAGCGTGAGCGTAGGAGGCACATGGAATGTGAACTCTCAGCTGCAGTGACGGCTTCTAGACCACGAGCCGTGCGGAAGCCACGTGCGGAAGCCACGTGTAGCTGCTCGCCCGCCCCCGCCCCGCCCCCCCGCCGCCACGAGGTGGGCCGTTGGAGGCCATCCTGCGGTGGTCACCTGTCATAACCTGCAAGGACCCTTCAGTCCGCGGATCGAGAGGCCCAGGGAACCGTTGAGCTGTGTTAGACGCCCCTCCGACAGACTACGGAAGTAAGCACTTCAGAAAGTCCTTAGTTTTAGGTATTTTTTCACGGATCATTGGATGCATTGTATGTTGCCTTAAACACCAAGAGACAAATTAAATGCTCATTCTTGGGAATTTGAGTTAAAAGAAGCCGTCAGGATCATCCTCTTAATCTCTTTTTATAGGAGAAGATGCTGAGTAATGGTGTTGAAGTTCTGGCCTTTTCTGCACTTTGCATGGTCTGTGGGTGCCCTGGTCGACCTTCAGGAGTTACTTTTCTTTAGGAACATGTCTCCTGAGCCTGGGGTCTGGCCCTCACGTGCTGAGAGCCTGCTGGGCTCCTGTCCCGTGTTATTGCTGTTCTTTGCTGTTCCTACATTCATCCTTGTCGCCGTCCTCTCCAGTCCCGTCCGAGTCCCACTGAAGTTTCAGGCTCAGAAGTTGGAGGGTTTTGTGCTGTTCTGAACTTTGCCCATCTAGATAAGACAGCATAGCTTTTGGTTGGGTGATTTGGGTTTTGTTTAAAGAAATCAGTGGACTCCAAGTTGTTTTTTAATGTAACAGAGCTGCTTGTTTGGGCGCTTGGTATCACTGACTCTGCCGACAGGGGCGCATGGTCGGTGCGGTGACCCCACGGCGGGCTCTTATTTCCAAAGTCGGAAGGGGCTGAGTTTGTGTTGGATTTCCTTTCAGGCTGCCGCCGAATTCGACATTGAATCGTCTTGGATTCAACCTGTAAATAGAATCCATCTCAGACGGAGCCGCAGCCTGGCCCCTCTCCTGGTTCTCCGTGGCTTGTGTGACACTCAGCTAGGCAAGACCAGATGGCCGGCTCGTCACTTTCTGCGGTTCTCCCTTACTTTTCACTCTTCCTGAACCATTCAGTCTGACCCTCCCAGACTGGAGTTTCTGAATGCAGCTAACAAAGCCTAGTCAAGCGATTCTCATGCAAATACCTGTCCTTGGGGTCAAAACTATTTCTGAGAAGTGCTTACAAAGACTGACGGATTTGTGATGCCCAAGACCAAGTTTGCAATGATGAAAGCTCTGTACGGTCCTTAACGGATTCCTTGTCCTTTACCTGGGGTTCACCTGGTCCTCACAGTAAGCGGGGTGGCCAGCACCCTCTGCAAGCAGCTGTGGCTTCCGGAGAAAGCAGAGGCGCGGGCATGGGGCGGGAGCCCCGGGGTCTGCCCCCCAGAACGGCCCCAGCCCTGCTGGGATGAGGTGAAAACACAGTGAAGGTGCCCCGTTTGTGTCCCTGCTCTGGACAGCCCTGAGTCTCAGCACTGTACTTGGGACAGCTCGCGTGCTCTCCGACCGCAACATCCCGAACTGAACTCTTGGTTTCCCCTTTGGACGGACTCGTCTTCCTGTCTCTGTCTGTGCAAGTGGTAACTCCATCCACTCGGTTTCTAACGCCAGAAAGGGAGTCACCGTGGACTCTCGGCTTATCAGCGCTCAGTTCTGCAGGAAACTCTTCCCTGGGTCTCGCCTTTGCGCTCAGGGCCGCGCTCCCCTCCCCAGAGCTAGCTGACCTGGTCCTCTGTCACCTGCCCGTGTCTGAGCCACTCTGAAGATCAGTGGAATCAGATACATGGCCTCCTGGCTCAAAACCCCTCCATGAAGGCTCAAGAAGCTAAGGACAAGGTCGAAAACTCTTGATTCCGACCTCTGTTTTCTGGTCCATCCGTGCCACCAGACCGTTGATGCACGGTTCTTGTCACGCTGGCCTTGACCGGGAGCAAATGCTGCCTGCAGGACACTGCACTTCTCCTCGGGCCAGAACGCCCTCCGGGCTCTGGGCCTGGCCCACCCTCCTCACCCTGCGTACTCAGTACAGGCATCACGGCCAGTGAAGGCCCTCCTGGGGGTCCCAGTCTGAAATGCACCGTCTATGCCACCTCCCTGCAGCTGTTCACGTCTTCAGGGTTCTTGGAGGAATTTGTCTTCAGCTCTTCTGCTTCACCCACGCCGGCTTCGCACCGGTGTTCACCACAAGACTCAGTTCGGGACTGGACACAGCCTCTCTCCATGCACACGAGGGAGTGAAACACACACTTCTAGTTCATTCCAGGGCACGGGGGGCCTCCTTATCCATAACAGGACCAACCAGCGACGGCGGACATCAGAAGGCCCAAGTCACGGGTGGAGGGTGCGGCCTCGGCCGTTGCCCAGCTGCTCGAGGCCTGTGAACACCTACTCTTTCCTGCAGTAAAATTGTGTGTCTCACGGGGGTTTTCTAGAATCAAGATTGAGTCCCTCAAACATGAACCAATTTTGAAGAATTGAAATTTGTCATAACGGCAAGTGTGACTTTTACAGACTTGTGGTCAGAGGAAGACGTTTGGATTTTTAAGGAGTTACAGGATTTCAGGAATCAATTCTCTTTTTCTTTTGTCAGTTTACTTCAGACTCATGTTCTTCTCTTTCTAGTCCGTTATTTCATATTGTAATCCAGATTCACAAAGAGCTTGTCCCCCATCCCGTCTCCGGCATGCACGGTGTCCCAGGACAGGACGTATTCCTCATGGGAAGACGCATTCGCCACGGGCGAGGGGCTGCCACGTGGGGACGTCCATAGAGCAGCCGGTGTCCGAAAATGACCCCCCTCCCCAGTATCTACTACGGGGAGAATTCCCGGTATTTCTTTCTTCCATGAATGACGAATTTAATCCAAATTGTGGAACTACGGACTTGCCGCTGGGGCCAGACTCCACTGCGAGCACATTTCACAGACGGCAGGAAATGAGACTTTGAAAGGAAGAGTGACCACACAGTAGCAGTGACCACGACTAGTAGCAGAGTCAGAATCAGCAAGTCGGTTCTGTTTTCATTGTACTGACAGCTGTGGCTGCTTCTCACCGAAGACCCCGGAGAACCGCAGAGCCTGTGAGCATCGGCGTCCCACAGGCCCGGGCAGGGTCCGCCGACGGGCCAGGCGGAGCTGGACGCCACCGTCAGACGCTCACGCCGTGACGTCCTGTCCCCTGTCCGGCATGTGGAAACTTGCCAGCATCTCGCCTCGATGCACGCACACACACACACACGTGTGCCTGTGAGAGGGGCCGCCCTCCCTGACTGTGTTCCTGATCTCAGAAGGGAAGTGGTGGCGAGAATGCCTGCAAGTGTAGGCCCCGCCCTGTCGGTCACCAGCACGCTGTGAATGTGGAGGGAACCAGGAGCTACTTAATAATATTTATTAGCAACACGCAAACATAATAATGCATATATTCGTCCAGCTGTTTTTGAAAAATAATTCCAGCAGGACATGAACACCGTCCTTTGTGTCCTCGTCAGGGCAGCAGTAGAACAGCATAACTAATACTGCTGTGTAGGCTACGGTCGCTTAGACAGAAGTTGGCTGCTTACGGTCTGTGGCACAGCGTGTGGGGTCTTGGGACTCCCCTTCTCGGTTACTGGCACGCTGCGCCAAGCGTCTCTATCCTTAAGTCATCCTAAAGAATGTACGACACATCGTTTGCACTTGGTGTAGGGTACACGACCTGTGGTCTTTGTCTGACTCCTGGAGCGAAACACCAGTGAGCAGAGGGTAGCTTTGGGTGGACAGGGAACAGGTGTCCCGTTCCCGGGACGAGGGGCGGAAGCAGCCATGCGTGGAAGGGGGGCTGGGTGGCACCCCGCCGACCAGGTGTCGGGGTCCGGCCCTGAGGGATCGACAGTGGCTGTGTTTCCGGTGACAAGAAACAGGGAAGGAAATAGGGATGCTTTAGGGGTGAATTTGCAAAAACATAAGGAGCATCTTTGAACTTGTCAGAGGCAGAAAGGCGGGGCACCCACGTGCAGACTGGCAGTCTCTCTGAGCTCAGCGTGCACGAAGAAACAGCAGGATGTGAGTTCAGATTTGAGTTCAGTCCGTTGCCCACGGGAATATAGAGCACAGACAAGAGAATGTGTTCCCTGGAAGCCTTTCATGAGATGCGTCAAAAACGCCTGCAAACCGAGACAAACAATCCATTCGGAATAGGGCCGAGACTGTGAGCAGCCGGTCGGAGAACACTGGCTGGGCCCTCCTGTCTGTTCGCCTCTTTCCAGCCCTGCCCCCTCTGCCATGCTCACAGGTCCTGGTCCCAATGTCAGCCCCTGCAGCTGCCCTGCTCCCACTCAGAGGGAGGCCCGCAGACCTGCGGGCACTTGGAATGCGGCTCGGGTCTCCCCGTAGTGTGAACCTCTCTGCAGTCAGGCGCTCCCTGGATGACCACATGGGAACAGGATGACAGAGGAGACACACGTGCCCCCATCCGGGCTTCCTGCTCTTACCAGCAAGATGTGTGGGACCTTACACCGGCCACCAAGTTTCCCGGCCTCCTTTCCTTGTCTGTGGACCTGGCTGGAATCACCTAGTTTCATTTTTTTATAGTTTATGGCCCAAGAGCACCTTCCCTTAGCTGTTGGGCTGATGGTGCCCGAGGGCCTGGGGAGTTTCCCACCATGGCATCCTCCTGACTGCATGTTCATTCTTGGTGCAACTCCTCGTGTTCCCCTGTCCTCTACATGTCCTGTGCAGAGGCAGGTGGACCCAGAGGCTTGGCCAGACCCAGGCTCCGTCCCTGAGGCAGGAAGGGGGTGAGTTCTTTACTGGGTGGTGCTTCTCTGTGATGGGAGCAAAGGTAAAGCTCATCTGTGTCACCAGGTTACGAAACAGGGTTAATCCAGCTCTGTCCTTCCTTCTTCCCTTACTCCTGGGAACTTTTAACGAGACGCTTCCCCCATGTCCTTGCTGTCACCCAGAGGGACAGTCCGCGGGGATGCTCTGTTCTTTCCCCTCTATCTATGAGCTTTGCAATAACGAGGGGTTCCCTGGCTTCCTGCACAGGTGACCAGTGGAGGTCTGTTAAGTGTCGTGATAATGGGTGGACTCCCCTGCTGGGCTCTCTCCAGCTCAGAGGCCGGGCTCCAGAGTCAGGGAGACCCCGGGGCCTCCTGACCTCAGCTCTGTCTAGCGTCCTCACTCCCCCATGCTGTGCAGTTCAGAGGGAAACCCACCACTTTATTTTGTAGGGACTGTCCCTGAGGTTTGTTTTGTTGTCTGGTTGTGCTGTTTTTATGCAGGACTTGGGGTGGTTCAGAGTCTATACCTGCTTGTTTAGCGCAGGGACATCCAAACCTCCATGAACCCGTCACACAGTGCAGGGGCGGGAACATGGCGATGACCCCCCCTCGCCGCCCCGTCTGAGGCCATCTCCACTTCAAATCTTATTTTGAGGTGTCTTCCATTGAACAGATACTATAAATATAGATGTTAATAAAACCTATAAATTATACAATATTTATAAATACTTAAAATACTTACACATTAGGTATAAAAACTTACATAGATTATACTTACAAATAAAACTGTATACACTATAGAGGGTTATATGTATATAAATTTCCTATCTGTGTTTGGTCCTAAGAAGTCATTGGCTAGTTTTAGTATTTGGGGGGACTGAGGTTTTCAACTCAACATGTTTGGTTTTTTTTTTTTTCATAGACAGGGTCTATGTTTTTTTTTTTTTCTTAAGATTTTCTTTATTTATTAGAGAGAGAAAGAAAGAGAGAGACCACAAGCAGGGGCAGCGGCAGACAGAGGGAGAGGAAGTCGCAGACTCCCCACTGAGCAGGGAGCCAGATGCGGAACTCGATGCTGGGACTCTGGGATCATGACCTGAGCTGAAGGCAGATGCTTCACCGACGGAGCCACCCAGGCGCCCCAGACTCAACACAAATTTGCTGAGATTTATCTGTCTCGATGCAGGTAGCGACTCAGAGGAACCAGTGAAAACCTACCGACCACAGTGATGACCATCTTTTACTGTTTTAGCTCTTTTGGGCCGTGGAACCCAAACGTCTCCTCCTGGGAGAAGATTGTTGCCTTATACTTGCAAGACTCACAGCCCGTCCAGCAGGTTTTGCGGAATAAGGAGCTGGTACTCCCCGAAGATAGTGTTGAGTGTCTGCCAGGGGGAAGAGGGAGCTCGGATACTGGTGCTGGAGTCACAGCACGTCCACTGCCCACCTCCACTGTCCCCAGCGGAGGTGAGCAGCCTCCCTGTGGTCGGCGCGACGAAGGCCAAGAACCGGGAAGGAGCACCCAAGGGCAGGGCCTTCCATCCTGAATGGAAGCCTTTGCTTAGCTGCTTCTGGTCTCAGCGTGTGGCAGTTGGATTAAAATTGACTTAGCTTCAAAATGTGACGGCTGAGTCGGTGGCAAACAGTTGTGTGCCCTCGATGTTTCTGAAAGCCGTCCGAGGGGACGGCATACCGATACGGAAGCAGCTCAGTGTCGGGAGAATGGCTTTGTTCATTACCGGCTCTGAGCGGGGCACCTGCCACATGGCGCCCCCGATGAGCCTCGGGGTCCCACGAGCAGGTGCGCCCACGCTGCAGGGGAGCCCCAAGGGTCTCCACCCACCCTGCCGCACGTCCGGCCGTTCCCCTCCGGAAAGAAAGGGTGTCGTAGAGCAAGAGCTTGAAATTTTAGATAAAAGGAAATTATCTTAAAAGGCCGACGGAATGAATCTTACTTGTGAGGAGAAGGGATGTTTAGCAATATGAATGAGGAGGTATTTGTTTGGATAGGCAGGAAAGAACATTTAAGCTGTGTTTGGGAAAACGAAACTTTGCTCTTGGAATGATTTCAGATGTTTAAGATGTAGTGATCCCACTGTAGGATGACATTCTAAATAGCCATGGGGAGCTTTGGACTCAGGCTTGTTTTTATGGCTTTTTATGTTCCTTATATGGTGTCCCTTGAGCTTTTGGGTGAGACATTGTGAACCTTAGCATTTTTCATTTGTTTTTCTTTATGGTTAAAACTCCACCGTTTGAAAACAGCAGTAAAACACTTTGGGGTGTGTGTTCCTGTGCAATTCATCGTGAGGCACTAGGGTTATGAGTTGGCATAATGTTAAAGGAATACCACCACGATCAGGCAACAGAAAAACGAAAATATGTCTCTGGGAGGGAGGGAGGGAGGGACTGAGGATGGTGGTCAGATTCTGGGTCTGGGAGCCAGGAATCTGGGCTCTGCTCTGAAAACCATGTCCGTGCCTTAGTCCTGGGGGGTGTCTGAGAGCTCTTTCTTGCATCTGCTTTCAGACTTTGGGAGTGGAAGAGATTTAGGAGCTCCTTCTGCCATAGACGGTATTACCGTTGTTACCTAACATCGCAGTTACCATATGGGGATAGACTCTCCTGATGCCACTCTGGCACACGGTGCTCCGTGGATACTCAGCGGAGAAATGTGCTCCCCATCAGCGACTCCCTGGCGAATAGCACCTGTTTCTTGAAAGCCGGGTTGGGACAGAGCCGCACACAGTCTCCGTGTATGTACCAGATTAGGCGTCTCGAGAGTTGTGCCACAAAGGAGGCCGCAGTCAGGCCCCTCTCCTTGCTGGCCCAAGTCACCGTGGACCGGGTTCCAGCCCCATCGGCTCTGCTGAGCTCTTCGTTATGGTAGCAAGGGGCCTCCTGCTCTGCCAGGTGCAAGTGACAGCTGGCAGTGAGGACCTGAGTGACCCCCGCCCCCGCCCCGTGCTGTGCGCCACCCTCTTCTCTGTGTTACACTGACCTCATCCCCTTCCTGTTCCATTTACATGTCAGGATGACGTCTAAGGCAGTGACATAGAGAGTGACCTGGAAGGGCACCAGCTCGGGGGAGGGCCCGGGGTCATCTTGTTAGCCGGGGCGGCAGCAGGTGTCAGGAAGGGGAGAGGGACGCAAGGCGCTTGACTGAACGTGTTGGCAGGGCTACTACTTACTGATTGTCTCACAAGCTGACTTCCCCGGTGCCCACCTGTGGTCCCCATAGCATTTCGCTTTCGGTTATGAAGACAAAAAGGCTCGGCTCTCTGGCGAGATCGGTATGTAAGCCGGGGGCCCTACAGAGTCTGCACGCCACAGCCCACTTCTGTGTCTGCAGAGCGGCCGATCTCTCTGTCTGTCTCTCTCTCTCTCAAAGCACCGGTAAGAAGACGGGAAGACACATCTCCAACAGCCATCGTGGAAAAATCAAATGTCTATGGGTTATTCACCACTGCAATTGTTGTTGTTGTTGTTGTTTTTTACTTCTTTCTGTACGCCAGTCTTTTCATGAATTTACACTTCGTTTTAGAATTGGAACAAATTCAAAATTTTATTTTTTCTTTGCCTAAGGACAGGGGATCTACAGCTGCATTTCTTGCTCAAGACAGCCTTTGCTTCTCTGCACACACGATGGCTTTGGAGATAGTTTCGCAAGATCAAAAGTTGATGGGTTTTAAAAAAAGAAAACTTTAAGCACCAGCAGTTATCGTTAAATTATAGCAAGTCTGAGATGGGACTTCTTGAGTCCTGGGCAAGTCTTACACCTGACTTGAGCTGTCAGGTGCCCCGAGAGTCCGTGTCCTGGGCCGTGGCGTGTCTGTCTGCTGTAGAGAAGGAGCCCGCTGGGCAAGCCTCCGCAGATGCAACTTCTCCCATCAGCGCCTGGCCCGCCATTCCCCTAGAGGGGAAGTAAGTGTTACAGTCTTTGGGGACCATATGGTCTCTGTCTTGTTACCCAATCGTGCGGTTGAGTAAAATGCATCCGTAGACAGTCTGTAGCCCAGGGTGTGGCCGAATTCCACTAAAACTCTGTTTGCAAAAACAAGCGACAGGCCGGACTGGCCCAAGGGCGGTGGTTTGCCAGCCTCCGCTCAGGATGGTCATTGCAGCCCTGGCTGAGTCTTACCGCCTTGTGTGCTCTTTTTTTTTTATTAGGAAACCGTCCTGGTGAAATGTGACCGGCCTGCTCACGCTTTGATAAATAAGACGTATAATTTTGAGAGGTAAGTGCTTTGACACATAAAGCAGCGACAGACAAGGACGAGTCTGGCATTGACGTTTGCTTCCCGGGGTTCGCCGCACAGCTTGTCGTTTGCGCTGAGCGCCGAGCAGCAGGGGCAGTTTAGCGGAGCAAGCGTGTCTTTCCTGCAAGTGGCACAGGAGCACGGGGCGTCCCCTGCGGCCAGGACGTGACCACACCTTTTGCAGAAAGTAAGTGAAATGGAATCTAGAACTGGATATGAAGCATAAAACCACAAAACGCAGAAGGTCTTTGTGACCTTGAGAAACGCCACTAAAAGCGTGACCGGTACGAGAAAAACATCTACCGACCGGACTTGACCACAGTGAAACCGTTCGCTCGGTGTGCAAGCTGGGTAGGGGAACGTGCCGGAAACCCCACGCCGGAGAAAATCCCTGGAAATCAGAGCTCCCCAAGCACGTGTACCCAGCCAACAGAACAAAGCAGCCCCCTCAGCAAGTGGGCAAAGTGTGCGGACAGACGTGCCCGCAGAGGGAGATGCCGCCGTCCTGAGTTTCCTGGGAGGGTCAGCTGCGAGCCCGGCGAGCCCCACCCCCGCACGTCAGGACGCAAAACCCGCTCACACCGACCGGGCCAAGTGCTGGTGGCCTGACGTGAAACACACACCGAGTCAACGACCCAGATGCCCCGGGAGAGACACAGGCAGGGGGGAGGAGAGCGGGTGAGAGGCCCCCTGCGCCAGGAGGTTGGGAAGAGATTGTCACCCAGGAGCCTGCACGGGGACGCTCTGGGGAGAGCTGTTCTTCGCGGTGGTGGCGTTGCTGTGCTTTTGTCGATAACCCGGACCTGTTGCTTCAAAAGTGAACCGTTCTCTGTGTAAATTTTAAAAATACAACCAATTTTTCAAAGAGACTTTAAGAGACAAATGAACCAGTTGTGATGTGTGGATCCTGATTCAATCAAGAAACTCCGACTCTGTTTTTACAAAGAAAGCTGGTGTGGCCGTGTGGGTTTCCGATCCAGCCCGCTGCCGGGGAGAAGCAGGGCCGGGTCGTCGTCGTCGTCGTGGGATCAGTCGATGCCAGGATGTGCCTGTCCTGCGTGTGATGCCAGCAACGCAGAGTCAGTGACAGCAAAACCGATGGGGCCCAGGGAGAGAGAAGCAAACCCCTCAGTTTGGTCAGAGACCCCGCCTCCTCTCGGAGACGACAGAGCAAGAATACAGAGGTCGGTAAGCAGAGGCCCCTCGAGCGTGTGTATTTGATCCAGCAAAGTAGAAGTTAACCAGCCTCTCTGTCTTCCTCTGAAATGATGGGAGGACCTTGGAATGCTCAGGCTCGCATCTTGCAGTCACCGGGTTAGACACAGAGACCCCCAGGCCGTGGGCTCCCCCGGGCTAAGGGTCCTGAAGCTCTGTCACTCCCCAAGACGTGCTGACCACCTCCGTGAGGACTGGATGTGGAAGAGGGGGACATGGAGGGGAAATGTCGTCCCTGGGGCGGGCTCTGTGACTGCTGGTGACCCTGCACAGCAGGAGGGTGCCCTTCACCGCTGGCTGCCACAGCCTCCGTGTCCTCTCTAGGGACACACGCTCTCAGGGAGCCCAACCTCCATGGTGGAAGGGTCACCCCCTGTGGCCCTGGTGCTGGCGAGGACACAGGAGGGCTCTGGCTACCAGCCATCCCGCCACCCCGCTGTGCCAGATGTGGGGTCCAAGGCTTCTTGGCCCCAGAGGAACCCCAGAGAACCCATGCAGGGTTCTGGCCCAGGAGCGCAGTCAGACCCGCAGCTCACCCACCCTTGAGACCTTCTGGTCACTGCTGTGGTGGCACGAGGGCACGACAGTCTCGGTCAAACACACCGCCGCCTGTGCGTCAGGGTCTCTGCCCCGGGGTCTCGTCCGTGTCACTGAAGCACATGGTCCTGGGGTGACGGTCTTGAGCCTTTGCCTTGAATGATCACATCCAGGGCGAGAGGGTCGGCATGGTGCTTCCCTCCGCACATGGACGCTCTTCCCCGCCGTCCCCCGGCTTCCACCACGGCTGGCCGGGAGCTTGGCGGTCACTTTGTCGGATGAACATGCCCAGACCTAGTAGGAAGAGACTTTACCCGCAGGGCTAGTTCGGCCAGGGAAGGATTCCCTGCACTGGGCCGTTGCTGCCGCATGGAGGGCCTCTGAGGGCTGCCAGCTCGCCGGGGTCAGGAGAAGGGCTTCGGTTTACAGGAGCGGAGTGGGAGGCTGCCTCGGGGAGCACAGGCCTCACCCTGAGGCCAGCCAGTCTCGGGGGGGACGGCTGTGAAGGAGCCCCCAAACCCTGGCCCGGTCTTCATGGAATTGCTTCAGTGTGACATTGCCCTCGACCCTGGGGCCGCTATCCATATTCACGCGGTCTGCAGGTTTGTGGTTGTGGTTCCTCCTGGGGGACCCCCCACCCCCATCTGGAGCCCGAGGCACACAGCACACTCTCTACCATTTATCAGGACCCGCCCTTCAGGCCTTGCCGCTGCAGAGGGCCTGGGTCCCCCATCCCTGTGTGTCCCCCTCCAGAGGACCAGCCTGGCTCACTGTGCCACCCCGCAGGGCAGCCCCATCTTCTCCGCAGTCCGGCGGCCTCTCCTCCTGCAGCTGGAACGTTCCCCCCTTCGTCCTTCCAGGCTGTATGTGTCCTGTTCGGCGTTTCTGCTTACGTGTCATCAGTGTTAGGTGCGTGTGGAAGGGGGCAGGTGGCCACACCTCCCGAACCCACCTTGCCACGGGGCAGGTCTTTAATCCACTTCACGTCCATGTGGCCCCTCAGATTGTTCCAAGCACGTTTCTGCAAATCAAGTCACTCGACCTTGTCAGGAACACCTGGGCAGGTGCCACAGGTGAGGACACTAAGGCTCAGCTGGTCCCATGCCCTTTCTGGAGTAAAGTCTGAGTCTTCCAATGATGCCCGCACTGCCTGCAGGAACCGAGAAGGGATGGCAAGGGCGCCGGGGCAGGGACGCATCGGCTGTCCGTCACCGGGACCTTGTTTTGGGGAGTAGGGAGGAGGGGTGCCCGCACCTCACTCAGACACCGGGATTCTTGGGTTGGTCTGTGGCAGTGGTCACACACACTGGGGATCGGACCAAAGAAGATCTCGACTGTGGTGTTTGAACAAAAAAAGAATTAAAGGAATATGTGCACGTCACTGTGTATCTGGGTTCAGAAGCAAGAATTGAAATCTCCGCAGGAATTTATGGAGGGGAGTCGTGTTTTGGTACTCAGCACCATGCCCCTGGTGAACGGCAGAGTGTGCGGGGCTCATGGAACCAGGCCGCTGCCTGTTTAACAACAGCTTTTTATGGAACTAATAAATGTCAAAATATTTTATTTCCGTTCCGAAAGAAAATCTCAACAGTTTCAGTACTTAACCCCTTTTTAAAAATAAATGTGTGTCAAAGAAAAATACACTCCTTACTCTTCAGGGAAAGTATGAACGGGCCCGAGTCAGAGGAGAGTTGCTGTTTCCCAAGAGGAATAAAAACATCTTCTTATTTGTTAAAATGGCAAACTAAAGTAACAGCCGTTGGCCCAAACTGCCGTCAGAAGAATACTGAGTCCTTTGATTGTCTCAAGTCTACTTTCTGAATCGGGCGGCTGAAGGCGGCTGCATTCTCTCCTTCGGTGCCTTTACGCCATCGTGGACCCCCGGCGTGTTCGTGTGGACTCCCCTGTGGTCACAAGTTCGAGGCTTCCCCAGCTCCCGCTACAGCCGGCGGAGGGCTGTAGGTGAGCCGAGGGCCTGCAAACCAGGTCCTGACAGCTCAGTTAACCAGGAGTTAACCAGGTAGAGAAGAGAAAGGACACTCCAGGTGGGGAGACCAAGGTCAAAAGGCACAGTGAAGAAAGCAGAAGAGGGTCAAAGACTCCCGGATGCCTCCAGTGGGGCTGGGCGTAGATTGGAGCCAGTGGGGGTGCTGTCTGTGCAGAATGAACACCCCCCCACGTGGCTGGCCTTCCCCGGGCGCCTGCCGCTTCCCGCTGGGACCTGGGGCCATGCCTGCCCTGGTTGCAATGTCACCTACGCCCGGCTAGCTTCTCTCGCGGGGGCTGGACGTCTTTTCAGGCGGCCGAGAGCCGTGCGCGGTTCTTCTCTGTGAACGCTCAAGTCTCTAGACGCTCTTCTCCAAAGACAAAGAAAGGACTTCTAATATGAGGAGAGATGTAAGGAGCATATGCCTACAATAGAAGGAGATGTTTAAGTTTAACACAAAGAGGATTGGCCTTTTTCTTCTCTGTTTTTAGGAACATTTTGTATGTTAGGGATATTGATCTTTTATCTGTGACTTAAATTTCAACTCTTTTTCCAGGTTTATTTGTATTTTTTTTCTGAAATCTCTTAGCCACACAAAAGCTTTTTCCCCTTTAACTCAGATTGGAGAAAAATATACCCACATGTTCTAGTAATCACGCGGTTTATTTTTTACATTAAACATTGTGCTCCCTTTGGGATGTATCCTAGAATAATTAATGTCCAAGGAACAGATCCAGTTTCACCTTTTTCCGTGTGCCTCCCCAGTTACCGTGACAGCACTTAGTGAAACAATCCTGTCCCCGCTAATCTGAGACGTCTCCTTTACCCACAGCTGCCAGGCACAGTTGGGTCTAGTTCTGCATTTGTCTCGGGCGCCCTCGACTGCTGGCTTCCGCGCCCACAGGAGCTGGCAGGTGCAGGCTTCACAGCCCTCCCCCCATCTTATGTAACCAGCTGCTTCATTGTGTCCAGCTGCTGAGCTCCTGAGTTACGACTCGGTACAATATTACCAAGTGCAGGTGGCAGGACTTTGACCTTGGCTTCATGTTGGTGGGAAAGACGTGAGTGTTTCAGTAAAATGCTCACCAAGGTTAAACTATTTACAATGTAGGAAAAGTTTGCCAACCCCTGCTGTAGATTAGAGATTGAGAAGACATTCAGCCAGCAGCCACGGGAATGCCTTGTTTGAATCATGAGTTTTAAAAACCGACAGGAAAAGTAAGCTTACCAGAGAACTGGAGAAATGTCAGAGAACACGGACTGACTTTGGAGGATGATGTTAAGGAATTACCATTAATCTTTAAAAATGTATTAATGGTAACGTCATGATGTTTTTGGAAGTATCTTCAGCTTCTATAGGGTCCGACTGGAGGGCTGCGGGCTTGCACCAAGTAGCGGGCCATGGGGAATTTGGTGATAAGTTAAAAAAAAAAGATTCAAGGGGCTCCTGGGTGGCCCCGTCAGTTAAGCATCTGACTCTTGGTTTTGGCTCAGGTCATGATCTCAGGGCCATGGGATCAAGCCCCACGTTCAATGGACATTCTGCTGAGAGCAGAGCCTGCCTGAGAGTCTCTATCTCCCCTTCTCCCTCTGCTCCTCCCCGCCCCTACCCCACTCTCTCGCTCTCAAATCATAAATAAATAAATAAATAAATAAATAAATAAATAAATCTATTTAAAAAAAAAAAAGATTCAGGAGCTCGGCAGCACACCACTTGCCCCAAATGATCATGCCTAATAAGCAACATTTTATACATTTAAAATTACTCCAGCTTTGGAGATACCAAGGATCAATTGGACATTATGACACATTTTGAAAATGAAAGGAGAGAGACATTTGGTACCAGCTAAATAAAAGCCTGTATTTCAGACATCTCAGCTTAAATGCAGAGCACATTGGATTCAGTACAACTGACCACGAGGGCTTATTTTGTAAATTTGGTAGCCTAGCCCAAATTCTGTGTTTCAGCTGCATTCCAGTCTTGTTTCGAACTGTGCAGTGAGCTGCAGTTTTTAGGAGTTCCTTCCCCCTTAGCTGTATTTGTGCTTATAAACACAGAACCACATCGGATTCCCCTTTCCATGGCGGACATTCCAGTCCCATGACACGTAGGGACATTCTGCTGAACTAACCTGGGGCCTAGGAAAACAATACTTTGAAGAGCTTGAATGTAAAAATTAAATATTACATATCCAGTGTTGCCCAGAGTATGATTTTTACATTATTCTTGTCAGACCCACTTAAGTGGAGCTAATTTAGTCCCAGGATAATTATATGGTATCCTTTCTTTTTTTCTTGCTGGCTTGCTGCTGCTTTCTGCTTTGCAAGCATTCATAATTGTGTTTTTATAACAGAGGAGACATTTCTTCGGGCTCCTTAGCCTCTGTTAGCCTGAAAGGTAATGGGGTCCATCTCTTACTGTTACAAGATGGTTCTTGGTTGGGGGCTTGGATAGGAAGTGGATAAGGCTCTGGTTTTTAGCAGGTTTTCATATTTGGTCACTAATGTAAACTTCTTGTTCTTCCGATAACGTGTCATTTTCTCTTTGCCTCCCAGAGTTTATGGTCCAGCAGAATCTCAGCACGCGGTATTTGGGGATGTGTGCCCGCTGCTTACGTCTCTCTTAGATGGGTGAGTTAAAATATCTTCAAGGTCAGTGATCACAGTTATGAGTAACCGTAAGCAGATCTCAGTTATGCTACAGAATGCACGTGTGACGTTAGAGTCTGAGCGTGTAACACGACGGCAGAGCAAACCTGTAGCCCCATGTCGCTTAGCGACCATCAGGGGGAGTGGGTCTGCCTGCCGGGAAGGGGCCCACCCAGGACTTGAGGAACGGCTGTCAGTGGGCACTACCCTCCGGTTCTAGTGACACGTGAAGACTGAGCTATTGCCCTTGTGCTCCCTGGGACTCTTTCTGCATTTTAGAATTTTCAGAAAGTCTGTGGAGCGTGTCAACACTGCACTGGGGAACTCATCATCCCTTTGGGATGGAGCCGATTCCCAAGGCCGCGGGTCACACCTTCTGAGTAAAGATTGCGTCTTTAGCAACAGATGGAACCAGGTGTGTGTGGCTAAGACACAACACTCCCAGACTTCCTACTTCAGGATGCTGGGAAGAACCCCGGTGTGGTGGGGGTGTCTGCACACAGCGTCCTGAGGAAGGCGTATTTGCGTTTGCCCAGCAAAGGCTGCCACACAGCCAATGTCCACAGACTGGAAACTGTCATTATAGCCCCATTTCCGCCCGCGGTGCCCCGGCACCTAACGCACATTGCGGGCGCCCAAAGGGCACAGGGTGTGATGGCTCAGGTCCCCATGGGAACCCTGGGCCTCCCGCTGCGCCCACTGGCAGGGCCGAGCCTCCCGCGATGACATGGCTTCTCCTTATGCTCTTCTTCTGGAATGCTGGGGCTCTGAGATCCATCCAAAGAGAAAGTTCTTCCGTGGAATATGATAGGAGGGCTCCTTTTTCTTTTTTTCTTTTTTGAAGTAGGCCTCTTTTAAGTAAGCAGATTCCAGAAATAAAAAAGGCACAGTGGTTAAATGCTCTTTGCCAGAGTTGCCTTTCCATTTTAAATGTGAAACAGATGGCATTATTGTAAGTCCTGAGCTGCTTTCGTCAAGGGGCTGCCTTCCTCTCTGCATTCCTAAAGGGCCTGAAAGGTCCCTGTAAGAAGAGCTCGAGATCTGCTGAGACCAGGGTATTCCCGCCGGGGAAGTGCACCGCGTCTCCTCGGGGAAGGTGTGAGATCCGAATGCACTGAGGTTTTTGCTATAAAGACCTGGAGACGTCCCGATCCCGGAAGACACACAATGTAGGGCGGTAGCTTCGAGGTCCTTGTCGGTCTTCGCCCTAACATGCTTCCTGCGGGACTGGAACAATCGGTCCTGGAGGGAGGCCCCCCGGTCCCCATTGAAGGTGCCGGCCAGCCCGAGCGCTCCTCGAAGTCCTGGGACCCAACACGGCCTCTGCTGGACTGACTCGCTGGGAGCGCCTCGGGCCAGTCAGTCAATCTGATTGAAAGTCGAGCCATGAAATCAGAGTCTCGAGGTGGGGCCTGTGTGGGGACGTCTCTGAAGTGGGGTCAGGGCTTAGCACTCGGCCCTGGAGGTCTGGGTCACCCGCACCTTCATGGCCAAGAGTATACATTTATATCATTTATATATTTACATCATAAATGTATATCCTCTCATATAAATTTATATCTATTTCAAATATTCTTTTGATGTTCCCATCTTGACATTTTTGGCTAAAGAAACAGCTGGAAGGAAATGCAGGGAGCCCGCAACCATCCCTGTCCTCTGTGGGGTGACCCCCAGCTGTGGGGCGTGGGGGGCAGCGCGCCTGTCGCAGGGACCGCGTTGGCGCATTCTGGCTGACTGCCGATGCGGCATCACCGGGTCTCTTGGAATAACAACGTCTGAGAATAGCAGCGCTCGCCGTTGTGTATGTGATGGGACGTGTGTGTACAAAACCAGCGGGAAGTGGTGTTCCGCGTGCATTAGAAGCAGCACGAGTTCACCGAGACGAGCTTGCGTCGGGCGGCCCGGCACTGCACTGACGGAGAGGATGGGGCAGAGGAGGGGTCTTGCTCAGGGTGGGACCCCCGCGAGGACCTTGAGCGCAGGGCGCCAGCGGCGGGCGCCCAGAGGAAGTGTCGAATCACCGAGGAGAAGCAGGTGCCGATGAGGTGCATGTGAGTGTGTGTAGCGTGAGTGTGTTCTAGCCCGATACCGCGTAACCAGACAGCAGCGGGGACTACGCAGAAAACAGCTACGCCCTACGAAAGCCTGATTTGTAAGGGATGGGGGAACAGAGGGATACAGAGCGACATGGACCGAATTTCGCATCCGAGGCAGCGTTTCTCTTAGAAGCCAGTTGCGGCCGGAGAGCACCGTGCTCGCCGCAGCTCTGAGTCTGTGCTGGGTTTCAGGTACAACGTCTGCATTCTGGCGTACGGACAGACGGGATGTGGGAAGAGCTACACCATGCTGGGTCCACATTCTGAGGAGGAGTGCGTCCCAGCGCGGGGCCCGCACAGCGACCTCGGGATCCTGCCCAGGGCTGCCGGGGAGCTCTTCAGGTACCTGGGGGCAGGGAGCGCGGGAGGCGGCAGCACCGCGAAGGGACACGGCCGAGCGCCCCCATTCACAGAGACCGCACCTGATGCTCCTACCGGAACACACTATGGTCCGGTGTTTAAATACTCAGAGCCTTGGTACCACAAACACTAGAAATTCTTATGGCACGTTCATGTTGAAATTCTGTCGTCAAGATAAAACTTTTTAAGATTTTATTTACTTATTTTAAGGGGGTGGGGCAGAGGGAGAGAGAATCTCAAGCAAACTCCCAGCTGAGCTTGGGGCCCGACTCAAGGCACGATCTCACAACCCTGAGATCGTGACCTGAGCTGAAATCAAGATTGGACACTTAACCGACTGAGCCACCCAAGCACCCCCAAATCAGAACTTCTTGAAAGAGATCCCTAGCTAGACAGTTTCCCTGACCAGAAGAGGGTGGAGCATGGAGGTTTTCTGTCCTAGAAGGGAGGGGGACAGAGGGAGACCCCCACTGTCTTTTCCTTACCTCTTGGCCCTGGAAAGAGTAGACACATCTGGTTTTCTTCTTCGGAGTTACAGTGAACTGGGCATGTTGAAGATGCTTCTGTTCTGGGGAAACATTTCCGGAAGAAACCCACCACATTTTCATGATTTTACCAATACAGTCACTCCCAGAAAACGTTAGTAACAAGTTGTCCTTGCAGCCCAAGTTACCAGGGAATGCGGGAATAAAGCTGTGACATTCCATCCTCTAGGCCTGGACGCTGACTGTCCCTGCCTCCAGGGGCTGCTGTGCAAGGTACCCATTCTCGCTTTGCTCACCCTGCTTTGTAAGTGCTGTGGGCACACTCCGCGACCATGTGTGGTAGTTCCCAGGGAGACGGCCAGCGCCTCGAGAGAAGCCGTCTTCCAGCAGCAGGTGTCCCAGGGAGCCAGGGACGTTCTGTGCTGCCCATACCCTGAGATTCGGTTCCTGTCTCTGTCTCCTTGCCGAGCCCTTTTGTGTCTTAAAATTAGACACTTCTACACAGCCTAACATCTTGGAGCCTCTTCAAACTGATATTCCTTAAGTATTAGTGCGCACAGACAATGCATCTATTAGGTTTACTTGTGCTAACTACTTCTGAGAAGCACCTGTCAGGACAGGTGAGGCTGTGCCATGTAACAACCATTCCAGAAATCTCAGTGGCCACGTGGTGAGGCCGCCCCTCCGAGTGTGTACCTGTGTGGTGTCAGAGGTGGGGAGGGAGGTCTGGGGTGTGTGACCAGCCCCGCGGACTTCTGGGAGGAGCGCTTCAACCCCGCCCTTGTTGCATCAGCCCAAGAAGGCACGTGGCTGCCTCAGAGTCCCCAGGGTGGGGCTGGGAATCTCCGGTCACAAAGACCTCCCTCTGGGGACACTGTACTCCATCAAGTGTTTGGTTTAGTGAGTCCCAGACATGCTCAGCAGAGCCAGGCCGGTGCTGTCCTCCTGAGAGACCTCACCAGCCAGCAGCCACGTTGGTTGGAAGCTAAGTAGTGGCCACGTGAGACCACGGCAGAGCTGCAGCAGCTCTAGGCTTTCCTGGGTGTCACGTGGAAAGAGGGGTCGCGGAGGGACCCTGGCGTTGGGGAGAAGATCTTGGTGTCTGCCACGGAGGAGAGGGGCTGGGGGCCGCCGCCCTTCCAGGCTCTGGGGCCCTCGCTGGAGCCTGCGGACCGCCCTTCCAGCGCCCTGTGCTCATTCGCTCCCTTGGCATCGTGAAGGTGCCTGCTCGGTGTGACATCCATTCCGAGAGCGCCAGCTGTCCACGTGGGTGGAGAGAAGTCAGCCGCATGGACGGTACGAATTGTGAAGTCACCAGCCACGGGTATTCCTTCCTGCTAAGCAGACTCTCAAGGCCCGGAAACAGCGCTGAGGCAATAAAGCATTGAGGCCTGAAGTCACGGGCGGGAGAACAGCGGGAGCTGAAATTTATGGGACTCCTGGCCTCTCGTCTTGCAACAGGGCCCCCACGGGCCCCCCAGGAGTCAAGCACAGCCTTGATGGCCCCGCAGATGGGACTTGACAGCTTTCCTGAGTCTTGGTTCATCGTATTCCCGGTGTGCGCCGTGTGCTTGCGGAAAGCTTGGTTTACAGACGCGCCTGTCTTACCCATAAGGACAGCAAACAGACAGCAAAGGCCTGGAAAGCGCCCGTGTAGGTCAGGAGGGAATGGTAGACGTGACGTCCCCAGCCTCACTGAGTAGTGAGGTCGCGTCACGGACGAGTGCTCACGTCACCTCGTTTCTGCAGTGGGCTCTGTGTCTTGAGTCGGGGCGTGGACTGAATGTGCTCCGGGCCCGTAGCGCAGTGGCCCAGGGCATGCCGGTCCTTCAGAAGGAAGTTAGAATCTCTGATTTTCCAGTTGCAGGGCCACAGGCAAGGCTTGCCTCCCTAGCCTCGAGTTCACCATTTGCAAAAAGCAAGAATAGTTGTCCAAACACAGAACATTCCTGCTGCCTTGTTTCCTACGCCCAAGCAGACTCGATCTGGAGAGGAGCGTGCTCAGCCCCACCCGCACGCAGGTGGGTTTGGGTGCCTGACTCAGAATGCAAGTCGTCCGTCTGTCTGCCCCAAACACAAGGCCGTAATGACCTCAGGCCTGGATACCAGGGGATGTTCTTGTGAACCCTTTACCCTAAGAAGTCTTGCTCTGGGACTCCTGCGGTTACCAGAGGAAGGCACTCCCCTGCCATTGTATTTTTATTTATTTATGATTTAAATTCCATTAGCCAGCAGTACATCATTAGTTTTCGGTGTAGTGTCCACGACTCATTAGTTGCGTCTGACACCCAGTACTCGTCACCACACGTGCATTTTAAACACAATGAATCCCACCTGGGGATTCTCTCTGGCTCCTTCCAAGCCGGGTGCTGGCACCGCGTCTTTGTGGCAGATCTCAGCTTATCAGCCAATGTTAGGGGGCTTTTCTACCTGCCAGGCCGAAGGCACAAGGAGTACAGAGAACACACGTGGTAATTTCCGGCCCTCAAACAGCCCAAAACGAACACAGACAGGACCCAAGAGAATGCGCAGGATGAGGGCGGCCGCCCCCTGCCCTGCTCGGGGCCTCGTAACCCCTTTCTGACCTCACGGGAGCCTCACGTGTTTTTACCACACCGCACTGGGATGGTTTACGTGAGCCTCCTGCCGACTGAGCGCTCGGCTCTTCAAGGCAGAGACTGAGACCACTTTTCAGCACTGTTTGCAGACCCTAGCGAACTACTGCGTACCAGAGGGGCCAACGAACCATGCATGCAGCAGATCAAGAAAATGTTAATTTCATGGAAGAAAATCTTCAAATCAACTCCCTGGTATTATGTAGATAAGAAATTTCGAATTTGGTTTTGTGAGCCTGAAGCCACGGCCATGGACACGAGGGGATGGAGCCACATGCAGAGGTCAGGTTTACGCGTGCGTGTCCTCGAGAGCGGAGGGGGACGCCCAGCCCCCAGCTCGGCTGACCTCGCTCTTCGCTCTTCCCACGGCTACTCTTCCTAGACTCTTCTCCTCAGACCCCAGTGTGGGGGACGGTCCGAATCTGAACTCTGTGCCAAAAAGTATTTTTAGTGGAGAATTTACTTTTTTCTTTTGTCTCAGTCTTTCTCGTTTTCTTGACTGGATCATCAGAAGACATTAATGGCTCATTTTACTCTGGCCTCTCCGTAGCTCCTGAGTAAACTCAGTGTCGCCGTGCTTGCGTAAGACACACCAGGCTGCGTGCTTCCTCGGCAAAGACACCCTCCTCCCACGCTGGCCTTCCAGCGCCGGATCCAGAATTTCTTTATGGACAGGAAAGCACCTTAGTCAGACTCAGATGGTCTCACTGTGCACATGTCAGACAGGCACTGATCCCCAGGAGATAGGGGCGGCCTCCGTGGGCTGTGTGGGGAGGTTAGTGGAAAGGCGCCAGCAGAGACGTGGGCGGGAGGAGTTGGGACGGTGGTCACTCTTCCTCTAACTGGGGTTATGGGGTTTTCTCTAAGCGGGTCGTATCTGTATTTTTAAACCTTTCCATGGTCAGCACATAGCACTTTACAATTTGAAACAGAAGACGATGTGCAGCCTTGTAAGAGGCTGGGTAGGTAGTCAGGAGGTCACGGGCAGGACTTGGCTGGAGGAGTCCGCTCTCGGTCCTCCCTGGGACAGAGCAAACCCCAGCCCCGGAAAGGTGCTAAGAGTCCTCCTGTCCTTGCAGCTGGCTTTGGGCTTCTGCGTAGTGATGAGACTCGGGCCAGGGGCTTTCCGCATGGAGGCCCATCCCCTCGTGGGCTTGGGATCCTAAGGGTACCTGCCGACGGCTGAAATCATTCATTCAGATAAAGCAGCTGTTCCCTGGGCAGCTGCTTACCCTGCAGTTTGACCGGTGGTAAGACGGCGCCCGGTACTCACGGGCTGGGAGTCTCACTGCGTGTCCGGGACCCTCTCCTATGAGGCTGTTCCCCTACAGCTTTGTTCACGGGGCCGCCCAAGTCCCCATGTGGGCTGAGTCCCTTGTGTCCCCCAACCCCTCCCAGGCTTATTTCAGAAAACCCGTCAAGGAGCCTGAAGGTCGATGTGTCCATAGTCGAAGTGTATAATAACGACATTTTTGACCTTCTGGCCAAAGAGCGTTGCACAGTGGTGTCTGGGCCCAAGCGTGAGGCGCCGACCACCAAGGCCGCAAAGCGGGAGGTCTCTCCGCCCACCCGACGGTGAGTATTCGGCCGCAGCCCGGCTTCTCTGAGCGGCCGGCAGCTTCACCAGGACCCTGAGTACAACCCACGTGTTGGCCGGATCTGCACGCGTACCACTGAAAGGGTTCGCTGTGTTGGTGCACTTAGGACATGTCGTGCATTTTTCAATTTACTTTAGAAATTATCTTTTTAAAATCAATTAAAACAGACAAGTTAATTAACCTTTTAAAATATCTTGATGAAAAATGCATGGGACAGGTCCTATCCCCATACTCCAGATGAGGGAGCGAGCTTGGAGAAGCAGACTTGCCTGCGGTCCCAAGGTTCACTATAGACGTCTTCATCTCCACTTGTACATATCAGTATTTGATAGAATATAGTAATTATTCATCTTGTAGCAAAGGACATCTCCTCCTACCGATTAAAGATGCGTGTTCCCTGAATCCACGTCTGGGTGTCCGGTTTGCTCGCGGGGGTGGGGAAGGCTACCGCCCCTTGTTGATGAGGGCAGTGAGCCCGTCCTGGGATCTCAGAGTCAGTAAGGGAGGGTCTGCAGCTCTTTCTAGCATCTGAAAAACCCTACAGGATAATACATTTAACTGTAAGTTTGCACAACGTAACCAGAACTCCCAGCTTTTGACCAGTAAGACTCGGAACAACATAGGTCCTGCTGATGGGAAGTTCTAATTAGCGGTCATCTCTCACTAACTCAGAGAGGGGCTTTTATTGGAGTCCCCGGGGCTGTACTAAATAAACGAATGCGTGATGTGAACAGTCCTGAAACAGTCGATCATCCATCGTTCACGACACGTCGGTGGAAGGCGTTTGATTTGCTGCGTCTTATTTTGCCTAAGATACGCCTGAGTCCACTTTCTTGCAGTAGGTCCACTTGGTCTGTGTGACAGGGTGGGGGCGTCCCTGGCCGCCACCACGGGCGCGCCCCATCACTCCTGCGCTCTGCCAGGCCCGTGCACAGTGCGGAGGACTTCATCGCGCTCGCCGCCGGAAGCCTGCGGCTCAGGGCACAGCTCGCCACCCAAGTGCACGCCCGATCTTCCAGATCCCACCTGATAATAACGGCCACTCTAACCACAGCCCCCACCTGCAGCAGCCCCGGTAAGCGGCCGTGCGCGCCTGGGCAGGGGCATGGAATAGAAACTGCATGGATCCCCAGGGTGGGAATTGCAAACAGAGCTTAGGGGGATTGGGAACCCCGGCTGAGAAGAGAGGGGATCGGGGTGGGGGGACGGGAGGAAAGGCTTTTTTAGATAGGTTATGACACGGGGAGAACGGGCGTATTTGTATCTGGGAATATGATGACCGCGTCGTGAGTGAGACTGTGAGTGAGATTTGGGTTTAGAAGATCACAAACCAGTATATACAATGGTGCCAGTTACGTAAGAAAAGTAAGGCACATGTTGCAAGAGTCTGCACATCCTGGTCGGTGAGGACAGGGCCAGCACACAGGGTCGCCTGCGGGACTCACAAAGCACAAGGCCCCCAGGCTGGGATGGACGGGCTAAGGACCCGAATTTCTGCAGGCTCCCCATGCCAGAGCCCACTGGCGGGGGACGGCTGGTCCAGGGCCCTGCTTCACACGCGGTCACACAGACGCCCGGTCCCAGTGGGCGGCATGCCCCTGACCCCGTGGCCACCAAGGTGGCCCAGGCAAGGGAGGATGGGGGGGAATGCAGAGATTCCTGACCACCCTGCACCCCCTGAACTCGTCCCGACGAGTCCCAGGACCAGGTGCACCTGCAGGGAGGACGGGGCCATGCGTGGGCAGGTGCTGTCCAGGGAGCCCATAGTCACTAGCCACACATGAGAAGGTCGTGGAGACCAGAGTGGTTTTTATGTTCTTCTTGTGTTTTTCTATTTTTTTTGTAATTATGTGTATTTTTTTATGCTTTCCACAGTGAGTATATACTATTTAGGCTTTTAAAAAATCTCTTTAAGAAGTCTGTTTAGGAATAATGCTCGATGAAATGGACACATACTTCGAGATGAAGAACGGTTTTCTCAGGATTTCTTTGGGGGAAATAAACTGTGGAATTTACCTCCGTCAGGGCCCAGCGGGTATTAATTCGTGTCATAACCAAATATTTCCGGGAACATCATTCAGTGCTCATGGCACTACGTGGGCCCTGGCCTCCCCTCAAGGGTGGTGCACTTCCCTCCGCCCTTCCCTGTGTTACCCAGAGAGGCCCCTCCCTGTGGCCAGGCTCCCCCCTCAGCTGTCAGTCAGAGGAAGTCCCCTCTGGAGTGTGGTCCTTCGGGAAGTTGAGGGAGGCTTCGTGGACGTCACTCCTGGGTACATGTCACCCCCTTGCAGCTGACCGGCAGTCACATGGACCACCACTCGAGGGGCGGCCCTCCTGCGGCAGAGCCTCACCCGGGTCCCCGGGGGCCCAGGGACCCGCGGAGCAGGTGCACGCCAAGCTGCAGCTCGTGGACCTGGCGGGCAGCGAGTGTGCGGGTGAGCCCAGAGCAGGGGCCTCTGTTGGGGCGAGCAGGGTTGTGGGGAGTCCTGAGTGTGGTTGCCGTCTGCAGTGACCTCACACCGGCTCCTCCCAGTGGGCCGCTGTCTTTCCACAGCTGCCAGACGCACTCATCCCAAAGCGATGCCCTCCTCCACGGCTCTGCAGCGGCCAGCCCGTTCCCAGTCGAGGCCATGCAGGGTGTTGCGGGAGGACGTCGATGGGACTGAGGGTCTCCCCACTCAGTGCTCCTCTCCTGAGAAGCAACAGTTTTGCTTTTCCTGGTTCATTTCCTGAAGTTGCCGGAGAATTTGTTGCCCCTGCTAACCACGTGACTGGGTCTTTGCACTTTCCCAGGTGTGTCTGGAGTGACAGGATTGGCCCTAAGGGAGACTTCATTCATAAACCGAAGCCTGGCGGCCCTCGCAGATGTCCTGGGGGCCCTGTCCGAGCGCAGAGGCCACATCCCGTACCGCAACAGCCAGCTCACCCACTTTCTCCAGGACGTTCTCGGTAACGATAAGGCCCCCCCACAAGAGGCCCCAGACCACAGGACCCCCAGGGGGTGCCATGCCGCCCTGTCCCCTGCCCCGGCACGCCCACTCCCGTGGGGGGCTCGCTGCTCCTGGCCATACCTCCTTGGGGGACTTCCCAGCCCCCCAGGTCACTGTTGTCCCCCCGCAGTATTTCCAGCACTATCTTCAGTGTCGCTGTGCACTGGGCTGCTTGGTTTGCACGTGCCTGCCGAGCCCTCCAAGTAGGTCCTTGGCTCCTCACAGGGCAGCCTCCGTGTCCTGTGTCCCGTCCCGTCGGGCGTGTGGTGGGCTTCACAGCTGTGGGGACGCTCTGAGCCCGTGTGGGCGCACGGCGGTGAGCTGGGCCCCGTGCTGTGTCCCCTTGTTTGTGCCACACATTGGTTGCAGGTGCCAGAAACCCAGGCTGAGTTCCACACGGGGAGGGGACAGGTGGGGATCGTCTGCTCCTTTCCGAGCTGCAGCTTACCCTGAGGATAGCTGGGGGTAGAATGTTCTAGGCTTTCCAGGCATCTCCTCTCTCACTGCAGATGGGCTTTCTCCACAGGAAGAGGCCAGGCTGTTACAGCCTCTAAGAGGGCCCCAGGGCGAGTGGCTGAGAGCAAGGGGGCAGGGCCCACAGGGGTCACGTGCAGCCCTTGCCATGGCCTCCCAGTGTCTGCGCTATTTGCCTTCCCCGTCCTTCTGTCCTTCCTCAGCTTTTCCTTCCATGCTGCTCAGCAGCCCTGTTGTCCAACAAGCAGAAGCAACGGGCTGGGGACTGGGGGGCCCCGCCAGCTCGCGCCCTCGCCAGGAGTGGCCCAGCCCCACTGCGGCTTGCGCCTAGGCCCGCGCCCCCGCAGCCGGCGTCCCGACTCCACGCGGGCTCTGCAGTAGCTCATGATGCCGGGTTTTTCTTGGGATTCTTTTCACCTACTGTTGCTTCTTATTTTAAAGGAGGTGACGCAAAACTCCTGGTGATTCTCTGCGTGTCCCCCTCCCGGAAGCACGTGGCAGAGACACTGCGGTGCCTGGGGCTTGGGGCCCGGGTGAGGCAAGTCCAGCGAGGCCAAGCTGGAGGGGGCAGTCCGGCCTCCCGAAGACCCAGGTGAAGCAGGAGCAGGGGTCGTGTTGCATGTTGATGGGCTCTCCACCCTTACGATGAGTTTCCCATCATTACTTGACCATGTACGTGCCCCAGAATAAGCTCGTTTACTTTGGACTTCATAAGCCTGTTGTTTTCCAAGGAACCAGTGACACAGGCTGACCCATCATCCAGGAGCCGGAGACGCCCAGCAAGAAGCAGACGTGTCCCAGGAGCCCCGGGGGATGGGACTTGGGGGCAGGCGTCTCAAGGCTGAGCAGAAGGAGCTGTGCTGCTGCCGGCCGGCAGGGAAGGGGCGAAGACCAGACGAGGCCCCGGGATCAGAGCGCAAGTTCCGGAACCCCAGCCCTGGGCTCTCCTGCTGGCCGCCTGACCTGGACTAATTCCTTAGCCCATCAAGCCCGTCCCCTCATCTGCAAGATGCCAGGTCCGCACAAACACCCCATGAAGAGCAGATGTTTTATGTCATCATTCCTCCTCGTGATGACGCGTCGTCCCAAGCCGACGTCCCAGAGCTGGCCATGATGCCTGACACATGGCGGAGCACAGGCTCTGAGCGTGGGGCCCGTGGGTGGGATCCAGGGGCCCTGGGAACTCAGATGCAGAGCGAACACCCCCCCATTGTGGGCCGCGTGCTGATGAAGTGTGTGTGTGTCGCAGTTTCAGTGTAGTCATGGGGGTTGCTTCCGTGGAAGCCGCGCTGAGCCGTGCCCACGGGCGTGCGGGCGTCAAGACCAACAGGACACGTGGCTGTGTGCTCGCCGCGCATGTGGCCCTGGAAGTGAGGCCCAGACGCCGTTCCCCGCTGATGCGTCCGTAGCACAAGCGGCTTAGGTGTGCGGAAAATACGGTCAGACCGCAGCCTGTCTTATGTGAGAGCGAGCAGAATGATTTTCTGGTGATTAGCACAAAGCCCGCAAGCCTGCTCCCTGCGTGTGGCTCCAGGGACGGGGTGCGTGGCCGTGCGGAGGGAGGCACGAGGACCCACGCCTGCCTCAGTGTCGCCGGGGCGGGGGGGGGGGGCAGCGCGTCCAGGGCCGCGGCTACTCACCGCCTTCCTATTCCTCCCCGCACCTCCCGGGAGCCCGGTTCCTGCCCGGCTTTCGGCCCACGTGGTGCGAGGCTGGGCACACTCAGGCAGGCGGCAAACGTGCCCCGCGCTGAAGGTAACGGGGCTGGGAGTCCCCTGTGGGAGGGGGACTCCGCAGACGGCGGGGGCGGGTTATGTAGATGATTGGGAAGGTGATAGATTGGCCGCTGGAGGACAGACCGCAATGAGTGTACGCTGTGAGCGTGACAGCGACAGCAGCACGTGGACACAGCATGCAAGCCGTGACTCAGACGTCAGCAGCACAGCTGCTGGTGATACGATTTTCCAAAGAGGTGAAAACCCAGCAAGGTCACGGACAAATCCGTTTTAGAGGCCCTGACGCGGAGGGGGTGATGGTGACGGTGACTGAACAGTCGCCCCAGGCTTCATGGGAAGCAGTGCAGGGCAGTCTTCGCCTGCGAGTGTCAGATGGGTGTTAGCAGGTGGGGAGGGTTGTCCTGTCACTGCAGGATCCCCGTGGCAACCTCACACCCCCCAAGGCTCCGAGACGCCCCCACGGCTCAGAAAGATCCAAATGTCCGTGAGGGCAGCCCTAGAGCGGGTGTGCGTCCCGGGAGCCTCTCCAATGCAGCCTGTGCGGGACACGTTGCTTGCGTCCCAAGGCAGGTAGGGGACCGCGCCGGGCGGGCTGGAGAGTGATGAAGTGGGTCTTTGGCCACTCTTCAGGGCGCAGCCCACTGCCCAGCAAGAACTTTCTTCCTCGCACGCACTGTGAGTGGCCACCTCCGCACCGTCCGTCCCCTCTGCAGCCCAGCGTCCCGTGCCTGCCACCCCGACGCCCCCTCAGGACTGTCCTGCGAGATGGTCACTGGCCTCTGGAAGCTGAGGCAGTGACAGGCCTCACTGTGGGAGCATCGTGGTGCCCACTCCCGACAGAGCAGGGACGGGAGCATTTGGGGCAGGGGGAGTGCGTGCGCACAGGCTCACCGTGTGAATGCACACTCAGGGCCTTTGTCAGCACGTGGCCATGGCCGTGGCCGTGGGAGCCCCCAGGCCTCAGGGTGGCGGAGTGCCCGGCCTCGGGGCTGCTTGTTCCGTGTTGTCCTGGTAATCGCGCAAACCTCGCCTCTGACTGGGTGTGTTTGGCAAAGACAGAGAACACTTCGTCAGTGGAGGAGGGGACGTTGAGCCTTGGCCTTGGGGTGGGTGTCACTGTCCGGATGCCAGAGTGGGTCCTAGGGCTTTAGGGCCGCACGAATCCCCGGACCTTCCCCTGCTCCTTGTACACAGCCTGCATCTGTCTCTGCCGCCTGCGGGGCCTGTGTCTCCCGGAGGTGAGGGCTCGCGTGCACAGGAGGGAGAACATGGGGGGCACCCACGGGGAGCCCGTGTCCCACATGCCCTGACGCACGCAGGGCACCGTCTTCTCCGGGCACCCAGGGCCCTCCACTCCCTACCTGACAGCCGCCCGCTGGAGACCCAGCCGCTGGGGACACGACAGTGAACGCGGCAGAGCCCCCCGGAGACTGCAGAACCAGGATCGGAATTAGTCCTGCCCCCCTCCCCGCTCCCTTCCCCTGACCGCCCCTGCCCCGGGGACAGAGCGCCCTGACCTTCCTCAGACACTGTTCAAGCCGCTGTACCGAGGGCACGCTGCGCACAGGGAGCCCCCGCGCCCCTCAGGGCTTGTCTACCGCATTCTTGGGACTGGCTCACGAGGACGGCTTTCTCTCCCTTGCTTGGTGCCCCCACCCCCAAGTGTATTTCAGGGATGCTGAACCACCAGCGCTGGTCACGTCCCCCTCCATGCGCATTTTCCCTGCGTGCCGTGCCATAGCTGGAGCCGTGGTGTCTGCTGGCGACAACGTAGGAAGGCCAGGGCTGCAGGGAGCGCGGCCGCGTGGGCGTCAGCGGGAGGGGTCCCCGGCACACTGTCTGGGAAACCCCGCCCCTGGCTGTGGGGGGGGCAGCTGCAGGGTGAGGCCCGGGGCCAGGGCGGCGGGGGCTTGAGGGCCAGAACGGGGACAGCTGGGGGTTTCCCGCGGGAAACAGTGAGGTGACGGATTCCAAAGGTGCTGAGTTAAGTACTTGGATAGAATAGAGAAGCATCCAATGAGAACTCTTAAAAAGTCAAGAGCACGAACAACCCCGAGACCCCGGGGCCCTGCCACACCCCCTGTTCTGAACTCCAGGCTGAATACGGGCTGAGGCCCCCCGGTGCTCCGCCTCCCGGTGCTCGAATGCTTGGGGGCAGCGGGGCAAGCAGGGGGGCCACAGGCCTTCCTCTGCCTCCCCCACCTCCTGGAAGCCACTCTGTCCCCGCCTGGGGGTCAGTCACCTGTGAACTCCACACCCTTACCCCCCAGACCCGACCTGCACCCCTTGGCTGGGTCCCCGTCCTGCTGCCCTTCCACGAGGGGCAGTGGAACCAACCCTTGCGGGGGGTCAGTAGTCTTAGCCACCTATGGTTAAAAACGCCTTCAATCTGCAAATTTTAGAGAACCACGTAGCCATGTGCTGATGGGCCAAGGCCGAACTCTGATGGGCCTCGTGACCCCCCTGCTTCCCTCCTCGGAGCCCCCGGCCACTGTGCCTGTGGCCAGCTCCTCTCTACAATCCCCAGGTCTCCTGGACAGACGCCCTGGTCCCCAGTCTGCTCTTCTCCTCTGCCGAGCTTCAAAGCCCACGCAGCGGCTCTGGGGCAGCCCGCCACGGAGTGGCTAGCCTTTCCTGAGAAAGGACGTCCTGTGCTCGGGATTCTGTCTCCCAAGGAGGTTGGCCTAGGTGACCCAGGGGCCACAGGGCAGAGTTCACCAAGCCTAAGTGAAGGTTAGACATGCCCTCTGGACTCCTGGGTCCATGACTTCAATGGTCTATGGGTCCCCCGAGAGCCACAGGCGCCTTGCACGGGCAGCCGGCCCAAGCAGAACTGCCCCCAGGTCCATTTGCCCTGTCCTGCATCCTAGCAGGGCGGCAGCCAGTGCTCCCCAGTGCACGCCCGACTCCCCTGGCCTCACCCCAGGGTAGGTAGGGTCGCAGCAAGAGCAGGCAGTTGGCCAGGGATCTGCATCACACCAGCCCTCAGGGGTTCTGTGAATCTAGACCTGGTAACCCAGCCTCTGGCCTCCATCAAAACCTGGCCCAGGCCAGGCTGGAGAGGATAGTGGTCAGCGCTGGCCTACACTTTCCTGAGCCGTCTGCCCACTCCTGGGGTCCAGAGAGAACCTGGGTGGGCTTCCTTTCCGGCCCCATAGGCTGTAGTGCAGGGAGACGTGTGGGCTTTGCCCGTGCCCTGACCTGCCACAGCCCTGCGGGGCCACACGACCCTCGTCACCGGTGGTCACCCGTGGTCTCGGGGTGTAGGGGAATCAGCCCACTTAGCAGCCCCAAGCGAGCCCCGACCTGCCTCTTCTCACAAACCATCCATCCCTACTAGTTAAGACCCATTTTCCAGGAAAACATCTGTTTTGCCTGAAAGACAAAGTCCTAATCTACACAAAGGAGAAACTGGTATTTCTGACTTTCCGGCCACTCTTGCCTCCGCTCTGTGTCTGGCTTTCACTTTTTCCGGGTGGGCAGGAGTGGGGAGAGCTGGAGACCACCAACCCGGCCCCCTCTTGGCCTCTAATTGTGCTCCTCGCTCAGCCCAGCAACCCGACATTACCCAGTGGTTAACAGACACTTGGCATAATTTTCCTTGTCTGTCCATGGGGCCTGGAGGAAGGACAGAAATAGGAGCCCCGCCTGGGTTCTGGTGGTTTCTTGGGGTCAGCCAACGGTCCCTGCTGCCCCTTCTGCCAAGGACACAGGGCACTGGGCCTGGCCTCCCTCCTCCTTTGGCCCCAGCCATTCACAGATGGGTGGCATCCGGGGCGATGGGAGATGGAGCCTGCATGGGAGCCCCAACTTGCACCAAGAGTAGCCGGTCAGAAACCACATGGCCCTGAGCACGCGGGGCTGGTCCAGCCCCTCCCAGACACCCAGGCCTGCAGCAGCGCGGGGCTGAGGCCCACAGCGTACCTCCAGCACCCTCTTGTGGCAGCTGGGACAGACGTGGCATCCCCGTGGGCGGTCTGCCAACCCCTATCCACTCACCACGTCTGCTCACCCTCCCGTGTGCACACGTGGGCCTGTGTGCGGGGCCGGCCCGCCAGCTCGTTTCTGCCCCAGCCGACACCTTCTCTGTGCAGCAGCAAATCAGTCTGCTGGGCTGAGCTCTCGTGCCCACGTTTTCTTTGAAGGAAAGGAATATCCACGGACCTTAGACCAGAGCAGGCGCAACCCCATTTGTTACTATGGGGACAGGTCTTGTGATTTTGGAAACTCATGGGAAGCAGCAGCCCCAGACGGTTCTGGATGCCCTTCTCCCACCCTTCAGGCCCCGCCTGCTGCCTTGCTCGGGGGGGCCCCCCCTCAGCTTTTTCTCTTGTGGCCACTAGACTTGGTGCCCTTGGTAGCCCAGGGCCGGGTACTTCCTGCACAGGGACCAAACGGGCAGCCCAGAGAGCCTGCCCCACCACCCCTGACCCTGGCCAGCCCCTGCCCAGGCCTGGCCTGTGACGTCTGTCTAGTGAGGGGGCCTGGGTGCGCATGGTGACCCCTGGCTCTCCCCGCCCCTCCAGCCCCCACAGCAGCACTACCCCTTCAGCAACTTCAGGCCACAGAAGGTGGGTGGAGCAGCCTGGCTTCTCTCTAAGGAACGCATCAGGTAACCATGAGCCCCAGGGGGCATGAGTGGCCCTCCACGTGCCCCTGTCCGGGAAGTGCTGGGACACAGCGTGTGTTCACAGGAGAAGCCCCCAGTGGACCAGCTACCAGTGTGACCGTGCAGCCCCGCCTCCTGGCCTGCCCAGCGCAGGCTGGTCCAAGTGTACGTGGGAGGTGTGGATTTAGTTCTTTATTACACGTGCCCAGTGTGTACGCACACAAGATTTCCTTTCACAGAAAGGGTCAGGAAGCCCAGCCAGAGGCGGCGTCAACCTTGCTGTATGTGTGCATGTGTGTGGGCGCACACACACATGCATACACACGTGTGCACGCACGAACACACATGCACACGCACACGTACATGCACGCATGCATACACACGTGTGCACACACGTGCACACATGTGCACACGTACATGCTCACACATGCATACACACACGTGTACACACACACACACACAATGGCTCGCAAACTCTGCCCTCTATCACCAAAATGAGCCTGAGCTGAGGTCCCATGCCCACGTGGCCTTCCCAGCACGAGCACAAGAGACACTGGGAGATGTCCCGGGCATAGGGCTGTGTGGCAGTGGGCTCCCCAACACCGCTGAGTATTCGGGACCACCAGACAGGCACGAGTCAGTCCATCTAGACCAAGGGGACAGCAGGTGTACGGGTGGGGATCCTGTGCAGGGGAGAGGCCAGAGGGACCCAGGTAAAATGAGCCGTACCACACCGATGCCCACTAGGAACCTCAGGCTCGGGGCTTGTTACGACCGTCTCACAGCCCACCGGCTCCAGAGCAGCTGCTCTCGGGGTCTCTGACGGGATGCAGGGGCCCAGCTGGGGTTAGGAGGCAGGTGCGATGCAGCCAGACCCCGCTTTTCCACCTGGGGACACAAGTGCTAGTCTGCTAACATGCACTCCGTCCACCAGCGGGCTCAGCCCAGCGACTCTGCACCATCCAGGTGGCGGGGGGCTCCAGGAAGGCCACCTGCAAGCAGGGTCTGGGGGGGAGGGGAGCATGCCTCCACCCCAGGGAGCCACCCTGCCTTGGAAAGGAAAGCACAGCCCTTAATTACAGCGAATCCTCCCAGCCTGCTCCTGAGACACACGGTCCAACCGCAAGCTAGCCGCTGGGGCTGGGCTGTGCACCTGCTGTCACAGGCTGCCTATGCACTGGCCTCTGAACGCATGGATGGTTCAGCCCTGAGTGAAGGTCAGCTGTCCCTCAAAAGCACACTTTTCCAGAACCTGCTACCGCATGAACGGTAAAACCGCCCAGCTGTTCGGGTGTGAAGCCTCCAACGGGAGTCAGGTGAAGCTGGGAAGAACCTCGCCAGACATGGAGGACAGGTCAGGTGCGGAGGGTGGGGCTGAGGCTGGTCCCTGCTCCACCCCATCTCACCTGCAGTCTTCTGACCCCTAAGGGTAACCAGCACTGTCCCAGGCCGGGAGCCCTGGCTGCTCCCGTGTGACCTGTGGTGGGAAAGGACCGGGACACTTGGGCTCTGTCTTAGGGTGCAGAGGGAGGAATATGCAGTGTGTAGATCGTGGCTAGCTGCCTCTGGTGGGCCTAGCTGCCTCTCTGGCTTTACGAGCTCTGCAGGGGCCCAGAGTCCAGAGGATCCTGCGGCTTCAGCCATGGTGCCTCTGGGGATGTCTGTATCCTGGGGGTGGTGGACAGGGGTCATCCACCAGCCAGGTCTGGGGTGACAGCCAGAACCACACCTCACAGACAGGGATTGCAAACAGAGTGGTCTAGCAGAAGCCTGTGGCCAGAGCTGGGACCAGCGACCACGACCATGGTTCAAAGGCTCCCAGAAGGCTGTGCACTTAGTCTAACCACCCATCACGGGTCAGTGCAGAGAGAACCTGCAGGCGCACAGCGAACACCTCTTCCTTCCCAGAACAGACAGGGGGAGGGCAACCTGAAGGGCCAGCACGGCCCACCCCCCACTCGCCGGGAGACTGTGTGGTCAAGAAGACTTGACTTCTGCCTCCTGGTGACCCAGATGGATGGAGCTGGGGCCGTCATGGTTGGCACGAGAGTGGGACCCTCCCCTCCAGGTCCGACACCAAAGCCTGCTCCTCACACTGACAGGTGAACGTGCAGGAGGAAGGAGTGCAGGCAGCGGGCCTCTGTCAGCCAGGCGGTGGCGGGAGCCTCCAGAGCAGGAAGGGGTGAGGGCCGGAGACAGTCCTGCTGTGGGAGGCTGCCAAGCTGTGGGTGAGGTGTGGATCAAGCCCTCTGCGTGGGTGTAGCCGTGCTGTGTAGACAGAGCCCCAGGGGGACAGGACTTGCCACATGGATGAGCCATGCTGTGTAGACGCAGCCGTGCTATAAAGACAGAGCCCAGGGTGGATGAGCCGTGTCTCGTGGATGCAACAGTGCCGGCTGGACAAGCTGGGCAGCGTGGATGAGCCCCAAGTGGGCGGAGCCACATCTGCAGGCATCTACACCACGAACTCCTGTGGGAGCTGGTCGTCCTTGCACAGGACCAGGAGGAGGCTGTTCGTGGACCTCACCGCATGGGTTCCCGGCAGTGCGTGGTCCGGGCTGCGGTGCTGTGGGTCTGCCTCTGGCATCTGCAGGGGAGAGTGAGGGTGCATTCTGACTTCCCGCCTGCCTCTCCATCTCTTGCCACCCCCCCAGTTCTGTCCTCCCTGAGAGCACACACCAGCACCCCTGGCTGGGGAGGCCCGCACGACGGCCTTTTGCCCCCGGCCCCCAGAGTCCCTCATCTGGAGGCTCCCGCCCCGCCCTGTCCTCACTGCAGCCTGCAGGGCCCACTGTCTACACAGCCCTCTTCTTCTGTCCTCCCACCTCGTGCCACCCGTGGCCGCAAGCTCTGTGGGCAGGAGTGGGGCACAGGCCATGGCCCCTCTGTTCTCAGCCAGGACAGCTCGGGGAGGGAGCGGCTCCTTCGCCGTGGGCTCCTCTCTCCCCTCTCCTATCCTGGAGGTGACCCCTACAGGAGGTGCCTGGGTCCCCGCTGGGGCCCTGATGCAGAGCCCACCCCTGTCCCAAGGGGCCTCGGGGCTGCTGGGTGGGGGGCTTGTAGCCCTAGGCTTTTTTCTTCCTTTGAACTCGGACGTGGTTACTATTTGATCGATTCTGGGATAAGATCCGGAGGCCTCCTCGGAAGTCGAGAACAGCTTCCCACCCCCATTTCCTGTGTGAGGAAGCCCGTCCAGTGCTGGGGCTCACAGATGGGCGCCCCGGGGCCCGTGCAGGTGGGGGCCCAGCGAGCGCCCACCACACTGAACTGCAGCAGGCACTTCCCATCCCGCAGGGCGGCTCATGCCGCAGAGAGGCCGTGCGGGGCTGGGGGATACAGGCCGACTCATCGCTCTTTGGCTGCCATGTCCTGTCTGCCATCCCTGGGCCGTGAGCCCCCAGCTGCGTTGGGAGCTGACCCTGCCCAGGGCACTGTGGCTTTTCTCCCCCTCCCTGGGTCTAGCTCCGTCCCTCTCTGTGAGTCCCATCACAGCCTAATGTTCTCTCTGTCCAGGGAGCCATCCCCAGGTCCGCTCTGAGCAAGGCGGGTACCTCCAGCCCATAACCACTGGCGTCGGTCCCTCCTCCCGCCCTGGGGAGCCTGGAGCAGCCCCTCGAGGGCTTGCCACCCAGGGATGGTGGACCCTGCCCCCCCGGCGATCACCCAACCAGGGAGGCGGAGGCCCAGGGGAGCCAGCCCTGCCCTGCTTTGCTCCCCCGGAAGCCTTCCGCTCCCCCACTGCCTGACTGCAGGTCCGGGGATCTCTCCCCGGGGGCCTCCAGTGAGCCTGGGCAGGCCAGGAAAGCAGGTGCAGGAGCCGGCCTGGGGCTGCCCGGCATGGGGCAACATACCTGGTGTAGGGCCTTGGCACTCCTGCCCCTCACCCCGGTCAGCGGGACCTGCACGACTGCCGTGGGCCCTGGGCCAGAGGCTGTGAGGAGGGGGTAAGGTGTGAGCAGAGCCAGGGACGAGCTCTGCAGCCCACCCTTTTCCCTCCTCCCCTGGGGACTCTGACTTGGGACCGGGAAGGGACTGGGAGCCTCCATGCACCCCTCCTCCAGGGGCCTTGGCCTGCAGGGGTGGTGAGAGAAGGTGGTCTGCAATCATACACCGGGTCCTGCGTGCTCCCCACGGAGGTGTCTGAGCCCCCTTGAATGTGCGAGGCTTTCCGTGGGCCACAGTCAGGGCCCCCCGGGTTCCTCCTCGCTCAGGTGGTCCTTGCCCGTGGAAGCGACAGCCCCGGCACAGGACGCCTTCCCGTGGGGCCCCCGCGGGACCAGCCCTGCAGGGGCCCTCCGCCGTAAACCAGGCAAGGGTCCTAGCCCTCACCGCCCCCCCGCCCCAAGCTCTCACTGCCCCCTCCTTCCTCTCTGGTAGCCCGAGTGCTTTGGTTGGCCAAAGGCTCCGATGTCCAGTCAAAACAGGCTCTTAACTGGGCAAACCCCGTATTATTATTGTTATTGTTCACAGTGGACTGCAGACTGCAGGCTTGGACAGAAACGCAGATAGAAGCCACGTGGTCCTTTACCAGCAAACCAGACCACCTGACCCCGGCTGGCCCTAGTGACCAGAGGTGACTCTGGGCGACCCGGCTGGCTCTGCTGTCCTGAGGTGACTCTGGGAGACCCCAGTTGGCCCTGGTGACCCGTGGTGACTCTAGGTGACTCTGAGTGGTCCTGGGTGGCTGGGACCTGCAGCTGGTCCCCACAAATGCCCGTCACGTGCACAGCTGAGGGTGCTGTGGATGGTCAGGAACAGCAGAGTCAATGGGACCTTCCTGGGGTGACAGAGAAAGCATTCCAGGGCCCTCACACACCCAGCCACTGCAGAAACAGCCCTGAGGGCTAAGCTGAACAGACACTGGGTCCTACAACTCCTGGAAACCTCTCGTCTCGTGGCCTCACCAGCCCCGTATGGCTGGATGTGACCTCACGGGCCCCGTGGGGCTAGAGAAGGCTCTGGCTGAAACACTCCCTGATGTCTGGATGATGAGGGAGGGGCACTGGCCAGGTCGGGCTCCCGAAAGTCCGAGGAGCCTCTTGTGACCAGCTGCAGAGAAGGCCGAAGGACCCCACCACACCACACCCACACCGAGGACCCGCTGTTCTCTGACCACAGGCCCAAGGCCACCTCATGGCGGGGGGGCCTGGTCATGCTGGGGAATAGTGAAGGGGTCACATAGAAATCACAGTCACGTGCAACCCAACCTCTCCGGGGGTGCGGTCCATGCGTGTCACCTTGGTGCCCACCACCGCGGCCCAGCCAGGGGCTGGCCGGGACGCACACTCACCATCTGCCCAGCCCTTCGTGTCCCCCTCGGGCCTGTCCCCGCTGCCACCGTCCGTGCAGTGGCTGCTCTGGCTGGTGCTGGAGCTGCAGGGTGGGGCCTCTGCACGGGGAGCCTCCGCACCCAAGGGCGCATCCACTGACATCTCCCCGGGCTCCAAGGGCCGAACGTCAGCCTCGATGCCTGATGTGTGGGAGCTGCTGTGGCTGTCGGCCGACCGGACGGACAGGCGGTGGGGGAGGTGCTGGCTGCTGCCCCCACTGTCCCTGCTGTCCCCGCTGTGAGGGGAGCCTGGGGAGCCCCTGCCGCCCGGGTCCAGGTCCAGGTCCAGGTCCAGCGTGTCGCTGATGTAGGACTCGCGATAATGCTTCTTCTCTGCGCAGGGACAGGAGGGACGGCCAGTGTAAGAGTGGGCACAGGAGGGGGACAAAGGCGCTGTCTTACCTTCCTGGAGCTGCTGGTGGCCACCAGTGGCTGTGGGGACCTGCCAGGCACCCTCACCTTCCACGGGCGCCGAGGCCCAGGAGGTGCAGTGCGAGGGAAGGAGTGTGCCGTCCAGGGATCACGGCCCTGGGTACCCACAGTTACAGCCCAGCCCACCCAGGGGGCCTCTGTCACCGCAGCCAGTTTGCTCCCGATACACGCCCGAGTAATAGTTCCCTGCAGCTTGCACGTGGTTCTCGGCTTGAGGGACCCCCACGCGGCGGCCTGCACATGAGCAGCACGGTCACAATCACGCAGACACACGTCACCCGATGCCACCCCGCCCCCTGAGAACGCTTTCCCAGAATCCAAAAGGTCCCCGGGCCCCATCTCCGGCACTGGGCTCCGGGAGGCGCAGCGTCGCCTCCTCCCGTTTCGAGGGGGACGCAGGAGCCCAGGGGCCAGCGCAGGCCCCCCTCTTGGTGCTGGAGCCCGGTGGGGAGCAGGCAGCGGGCTGGCGCGCACCTTCGGCCTCCTCCCGCTGCTGTAGCCTGCGCAGAGCGGGCTGCAGGACGAGCCGCAGCTGGTGGCTGGCGCCGAGCAGCCTCAGCAGGTGGCGGGAGCGCCAGGCGCAGCCCGTGTAGAACACCAGCTTCCGCGCCGACGGCAGCCCGTCCGGCCACACCTCGAACTTCTTCCCCTGAACCGAGAGGAGACGACATGCAACTTCATGGGGAGACCATGGGACAGCGCAAGCGCCATAAGCAGCAGCCGTAACCCCGAACTAGGAAGCCACCCCGTTAGTCCCAGTTCCGTGCGCAGTGGCGGCTCGGGGCACACAGCACCCTGCGCTCAGTTGTAAGAAGGTGGCTAACGCGTCCCCTCAGCCTTGGCCAACGCCATGGGGGTGCCCGAGTCCCAGGACGGGGCGCCAGGACTCGGTTACGCGCCCAGAGGAAGGGTCTGCCGCAAGCCTCTGTCCGGCGCCCCCGTCTGCAAGCTCCAGCCCCGAGAGCCAGGCCAGGCCCAGGGAGGCGCGGTGAGGCCAGGACAACAGGCACAGCGGCAGCTGGAGGCTGGCGGCCCCAGCGGTGTGTTTCTATGATGGACTCCTCATTTCCCTTCGTGTTCTCCCCACGGGAGATGGAAGGTCTCCTGGGATCGGAACGCCAGGGGCCAGGACAGGGGCTGCAAAGTGCTTCCCAAGGGCAGGGCCATCTATGCCCTGGACGCCCCGGGTGCAGGGGCTCGGCCTGCGCCCGCACCCCCACAGAGGACGAAGTGCCCAGGAGATGGCCTGAAGTACAAGTGTGTGCTGGGCTCTCCTGGAGGCTGAAACCCCTCCCACTTTGCCCCCCTCAGACACGTACCAAAAACACCACCTTCCCAACGTGGGACCAGGGGAAGTCATAGAGCAGCTCCGGGGCATGGCTCGTCTCCTGCAGAACCAGAGAGCCGCTCAGGAGGGTCCACTAGAGGACGAGTGTGGCCCTTCAAGGGGAAGGAGAATGGGGAGAGGGGAGTGACTGAGAGGGGGAAGGAAGAGGGGAAGAAGGTGGGGGTTGAGAGTGGAGGAAAAGGGGAGAGGGGTAGAGTAGGGATTGGAGGGGAGTGGGAGGGAGGGAGGGCGCTCCACCGGCTCTTCCCCAGCACCTGATAGATTTGCATTCCGTTGAGGGTCAGTCCCAGGATGACCGTAGGTCTGTCATCCTTATCCTAAAAGAACACCAACTTCAGAGAGGCCAAGAGCCCTGTGCCTGGGGTGGTGGGTGGGTCCCACCACGGACAGCAGGATCCCATTTCTCTCTGATGCTAGAGGCCTATTACCCACCTCCCTGCCTCCTTCACCAGCCCTAACTCTCCTGTCCCCACGTAGGTGAGCTCCTGAAGCCCCAGTCATGAGCCATCAGCCCTAACTTCCTCCCAAAACAACCCGCGTTGCATGCAGACCCCGGCAGGAAAACACCAGCATCAGCCCCATTCAGCAGATTGTCTCCTTCCCGCCAGCTAGAGGCCGGGCAGCTCTCATCACAGGGAAGCCCAGTGGGGTCGGGCCACCACCCCACCCAGGTTGAACTGACTCCACACTCTGGAGCTGGAATGGCGCCCCACCCTGACAAAGCCACCCTTTTACTACAGTAGTGGGGACGCTGTCTGCCCTGTCCCGGGGCTGTGTCCCAGCTGCCCCCAGGCTCTGCTCATCTGGGGCAGAGGCAGCTCTGAGGTGGCCTCAAGTCCCGGTTCGTCCACGCCCTGACCTTGTAGAGCCTGAAGAAGTGGACAGGCACGTCCTCGAGCCGGCAGGCCTCCCTGATGAAACGCAGCACGGCCTCCGTGGGGTTCAGGCCCCGCTGCTCACGGTGCATGGCGGGCGCGTGCCTGAGGATGTAGGCACTGCCCCTCCTGGCGACGATCTGGAGAAGAGGCACAGGCCCGTCAGGCCCGGCCTGCTCCCTCCTCCCCCCCCCACCCGCCCCTCAGCCGGCCCCAGCGCCGGGGCCACAGGTCCTCCCCTGGGCTGGCGAGTGGCAGGCGACGGGGGTCTTACCCACGGTGGAAAGTAGGCGTGCGGCTCGAAGTACCTCCCCACGTGCACTGGCTCCCGGTGGTTGCCCAGGTCAGCCTGCAGCCCGTAGGCCGCCAGCAGGAAGTAGGCCTCCTCCCGGTGGGCACACTGGGACCTCAGCACCCGCTCCTTCAGGTGACAGTAGTACAGGTGTCTGGCCGTCCTGTCCCTGGAAGGCAGCAGGGGGTCTGGGTGAGGGGCCGGCTCTGGCCGGGTTATCCAGGCACACCCGGTGGCCCTCTGGCTGCCTCGGGCCCTGAGCCCTCAGGGCTCCTCCGAGTTCCAGGAGTTCCCGTCCTTGTCACACCACAGGCCACTTTCCATGGTGGCACAGACCAACTTGGCCCGTGACCTCTGTGGCTGAGAGGCTTGGGCGACTCAATGCTCCAACCGGGAGTGCCAAGGTCAGACTCCTTCTCCAGTTAGGACGCTCCCCGGCGTGGTGGGTAGAGCTCCAGAGAAGAGCACATGCGCGGGGGCTAGCTGGAATCCACTGGAACGAGGAGCAGACCTAACCGACAGAAGCTCTTCCTTCTGCCGATTTTCCAACAAGAGGCAAGAGCAGGCTCCGATCTTCTAACACCATTGATATGGTTGGCCACATAGTGTAGGGCCACTGCCCTCCACCACCCTCCACTTTCCAGTTCTCCCATCGATGACTTCTCCAGACCCTTCCACACAACCACACGGCCCCACTCTCCAGAACCTTCCACACAACACATACCCCCACCCCCACCCTTCCTCCCCACCTGTCTGCCATTGGCCCACCTGCAGGAGCTCAGGGAATTCCTGGGGACACTGGCCCTCTTCTCCTGTCCCTGTTCCGGGAGCCACTCAGGTCCCTGGAGGGTCCTGGGGAGCTCTGCGATACCCTGTAAGCTCGGGGGTGGATCTCGCCAGAGAGCAGCTCCCACAAGCCAGGAGGGAGCCTGCCGGGGCGCCTGCCCGCTGACCCCTCCACCCAGGCACAGACGCCCGCGGGGGTGCCGCTGAGAGCCTGGAAGCCGAGGCCGGACGGCGCCCGTTGCAAGCACAGCTCTTCAGACCCCGCACGCCCGCAGGTGCAAACCCGCCCCGGGGAGGGAAGCTGCGGGCGTGGGAAGGACACACGGCCACAGCGGATTTCAGTTAAAAAGAATTCCTGTGGCCGCCCAGCAGCAGCGCCATCGTGCTTCCCACGACCTGGTTCCCGGCTGTTTTCTCCATCCCAGAGAATGTCCTTTGACCCCAGCAAGTTACCTCAGGAGCCTTCCGTTCTCCACGTAGAACTGCACCCTGAGGAAGGTCACGAAGGGCGCGCGGGGCCGCCCACTGTCCTGTGGGAGAAGCACCACGAGCTGACGGCGGGATGGGCCCTGGCGCGATGTCACACCCGGCTCCCCGCGTGGGCCGTTTCATGACTTTCGTGATGCTGTCTTACGTCTTGGAAGGACACCCCCCTGGCATGTCGTCTGCACATGCAGGGGCACCGCGGGCCAGCGACCGAGGCCCCGCGGGCAGCTCCGGGGCGGGCCGGCCCCAGGGACACGCGGACGCCGGCTCGCAGGGTCCGGGGACAGGCTGCCGCCCGATGTCTAACTTACTTTGTGTCCTTCCCGCTTCCAGTCCTTGGAGAAGTACTTGCTGAGCTTCTGCTCCAAATCCATAAACATGTACTCGTTGTCTGAGGAGAGAAGCGGGGTCTTGTCAGCCAGCCCAGTGCCTGGCGCTGCCCTGCGGTCACTCGTATCTGACGGACGCCCGCGGTGCGTCGTGGGTCGGCGAGCTGACGGAGCGCGTCACTATGTGTGCCGGCTCTCCCAGGTGGCGGGCGTGAGTGCCTCGTCTGCAGGAGCCCTCAGCCCAGGGCTCCTCTCCGGCCACCGACTGGGTCCTTCACAGCCAGAAACACCTGTGTGTCGGGAAACACTCACCAACCTGGAGCCCGCACACCTCTGTCCCTGTCTCTCTGCCCCTGTCTGTCTGTTCCTGTCTGTCTATCCCAGTCCCTGAGCTGCATGCAGAGGTCTCCTGCCTTGATTTTGACTATAGACCTCAGTCCCAAACATGTGCCCTCCTCACAGCCATGGGGTCACTGGAACATGACCTTCCACGACCTTCCCACCCAGAAGGTCCAGATCCCGAAGGAAGGGCTCCAGCCCCGAGACCAAGTCAGCTCAGCTGAAAGGACAGGCCACGCTGGGTGTGCACGGGGTGCTTGCCGCAGGTGGGGCAGCTCGGGCCTGCCTCCCTTGCAGAGAAGGAGTCTCGGGCATGGGGTGACCCCAATTCCTCCCTGGAACCTGCCTACCAGCTTGTTCTCAGCGAGGCCATCACGGATGTCCGGACTCAAAGGAGCTGGCCAGAAAGGGCCACTTGGCGGGAGCCAGACCCTCCCCTGGGAGCTCCCTGCTGAGTAAGTGCACCTCCCCCAGGAAGACCACTGGCAGCCCCCCCCCCCGGCCCCGTGCAGCAACCCCGGGGGCTCTTCTTGGCCAGCCCCCAGCCCCTGCCAGCCCCTCCATCCTGGACTGGTCCTGCGGGGGCCCCCAACTCCTGCCTGCCCCCCACAGCCTGGCTGGTCAGCTTGTATGCCGTCTTCACTGGGTGCAGCATACGTGGACACGCACACGCACGTGCACACACTCACGCAGGTCACAGTTCAGAGAGCCGATGTGGTTCCCCGCCTGGGTTCCAATTCCCCAGCATCATCGTTCAAGCATTTGAGTTCCAGTACCATCAGCCTGAAGACGGGGGACGCTGAGCCACCAGCCACTGCTGCTCCCCAAGCTCCTGGGCCTCCTGGGGCCTCTGCTGCGACGTGTGGGTTCACCTCCAGCTGCTGAGGGCTTGATCCCTTCTTGTGAGGACCCCGGCCCGTGTCTGGGGAACTGCCCCCCGACCCGCTGCTCCATCTCATTTTCACGAGGCCTTCTTGGCCACAGGGACTCCCAAGGGCCCATTGGCTTGGCTGGCACATGTGGGAAGGAATCTCAGGGCTGTCCTAGCCCATCAGGTCCATGGGAAAGGGGGCCCTTTGGTGCTTCCCCCCACTAATGAGAGCAAGGTGGTCTCAGTGCAGAAAAGCTAGCACACGCAGAAAACAGAATGGAGCAGAAACCAGCCTCCCTCCATCCTGAGATGACTGTTTCCAACACCTGGCTCATGTCCTTTACCACTTACGTGACCCTCTCTTCGGGTTCCAATGTGCCCCTAAAGCTACTCTAAACCCTCAAATACCAGAGGCTGCCAAGAGCAGAGGGAACACTTCCTCCCCCACTTCCTGCAGACAGCGACAGCAACCGCAGAACCCAAGGGCAGAAACCAGCTCCCACCAGCCCAGGGGCGCGCCTCATGCCGATTTAAAAGCAGAAAGCCCAGGCAACCTTTGCTCATCTGGGGAACAGGTAGGAGGAAGAGCACGTGCAGCTGCCTGCCCTACACCCGCCCAATGTCCCCGGGGAGCGCCACGTCTCTGGGGGACAAGCCCTGGACCCTGCAGAGTCTGGCAAGCATCCGAACAAAGTGTTTAGCCCCTGCGAGCCTTCAGCTGTTCCCTCATTCCTTCGTCAGAAGTCTACCCCCTGCACCCGACGGCAGAACATTCCCCGCATGCCCAGCCACGCGTGGCCCAGCCCAGAACCCTAGCGGGGCCGTGGTGGCTCAACTCCTGCCCAGGCAGGTGGCCTGAGGGGCTGGAGGCCATGCAGGACCACGGAGGCCCGTGAAGGCGAACTCCCACATGGACACGGGCTTTAAGTGGTGCAGCTCAGGGAGGGGACAGCACCACGGCCCCGACTGCTGCCCAGAGATCCAGGCCCCCAAGGCCGCACCCACCCTGGGCCTTCATGAATTCATCGTGCATCCCTGAGCCCCTCTTTGCAAGGCGAGCTCCAGCACTTGGCCACGCGGGTCCTGGAAGATGAGGTGTGCGTCCGGGGCCGTGGGTCCCCAGCCCTCCCCCAACAGATACCCCACAGCTCGGCCCCCACTGGGGCCCCCCAGGAAGTCGGGGCCTTCTGCAGCCATGATGAGCTCCGTCCCATGAACCAGGAATAATTCCATTCATGAAGCATAAAAACCCAAACCCTGGCACCTCCCCAAAATAAATGGGCTTTTATGCAAATGTTCATTTCCTTTGATGTCTCACCCACGAGGACCCAGACACAGAGCGGCAGCCATCCAATGGTTAAAACGGGGGTTGTGGGAGCAAAGCTACCCATTAACTTAGCTTTCTGTGCAGAATGGGGAAAGTCCACCAATATTAAACTTTAACAGCAAAGCCACATTCTGCCGCTGCGGGCTCTGCTGTCTGCCTGCTCGCAGCCCTGTCTGTGCTTCTGGGACGGGAACAGGAAGTGCTGCCTGACAGACAGCAGAGCGGTTGGTCGGCCGGGGGCCCTGCCATCCCCCCCAAGCCTGGGCGGCTGACACAGGGTGCCCTAAGGCCACACCAGGGGGCACTGAAGGGTCAGGCAGCCCTGAACAGGAATTTCTCTACCAGCCGGGAGGTGAGGACGATGACACGGGACAAAGGCCCTGGACACCATGTCGGGGCTGTGGCGGGATCGTGTCCTTCAGAGACACTTTAGAATCTGTGGGGTGAAATCACCGCCAAGTGCCCCCACAGGAGGGGCTGGGGCCCTCGGGGCCCTGCTTTCCCACGGGGTCTCCCCCTTCTCACTCACTGCTCCCCCATCCCTGACCTGGACACAGCCTGGGGACGCCCACCCACCCACCTGCGGCTGGGGACGGAGGCCTGGAGAGTTCAGGCAGAGGGCTGACGGACGGAACAGACCCTCTTTCTCTGGTGCTTCATCTCGGCGTATTGGGGAAAGGGTGCTGTATACTGATAGCCCCAAAGCCCCAGTGAACGATGACAGCCGTCCCAGTCATAGCACTCGTCCCAGGCACAAACAGGTGCTCAGGCGCCCTCCCCCTGGGGCCACCCTCAGAGCCCCCTGGGGCGGCCCTGTCTCCCACGCACAGGCAGCCCCTTGAGGTCTCCTGCTTCCCTCCTCCCCCTGGGACCCCTCCACCGAGCCTGGGGTTCTGCAGAGCCCTGGACCTGGGGGTCGTAGAGGGAACCCCGCAGGATGGGAGACAAGGCTGGGTGGCTCCCTGCCTCCTTCCGCTGGCACACCCCACCCCTGGGTTTCATCCGGTAGAGTCCCAGGAAAGGTTTCTTTTGGACCCAGGGCTCTGCTGTTGGACCGATGTTTCCAGAACCCGGGACACAAATGGCTCCTGGACAGCAGAATCGGACGAGCAGGCCTAGCCCAGGGGTCCCCGTTCACTGTTTTTTCCAGAAAGAACCAGAGTAGATCGGGAGTCTACTCTGCTCTTCCCTGAGAACAGCCGAGGGTGCACACACGTGAGCATGTGTAAGTGTGCAAGCACGGGAACGTCTGTGTGTGCATGTGAGCGCGAGTGTGCTCAGCGCAGCGTGGCATTGCCCAGACAACCTGGGTGCACACTAGAGCACGTCGGCTATGGGCGGCACAGGCAGGCACCCCTTGGCCCTTCCCCGAAGAGGCGGGTGCCCCTGGGCAGGGGTCCCCTGGGCGGGGTCATTGGGGGTAATGCTGACTTACTTCTGACCACACTCAGGCCAAAGAAGTGGGCGTCTCTGATGCTGGCCATGTCACACACCTGCTGAAAGAGCTCACGACCAGTGGCCTGCACCTGTAAGACATGGGGGGGCTCAGGGCCTGGAGACGGGGTGCGCAGTCTGAGGGGGGCAGGAGGGCCACCGCTGCTTCCCACCCAGGCTCCCTGGTGCCTGCCCAAGCTGGACACTGGAGGCCCGCCCACCCAGCCGGGCGGTGAGAGACCGCGGGTGTGGGGAGCCTGCTGTCTCTGTCCTGGCCCGTGCGGGGACGCCCAGGGACGGGGGTGGGCAGTGTTCTCCATGCCCCGCAGGGCATCCCCACAGGCCTTTCTCCTCAATGTACACCCACCTCACCCAGGCCACTCCTGAAGGCAGGGCTGGGGCGTGGGCACCCCAGAAATGGGTCCCTGTTGCTGGACACCCAGAAGGGGCTGAGGGTGCTCCGAGGGTCCCTGGCCCCACCAACCACCCCCTCGGGCTGGACGGGCGGCTGTGGGGTCTGAGTCTTGCGCCTTCGTGGACCTACCCACGTCAGCCTCCCTACAGGCACCTCCTGCCGGGGGTCAGTCCCCTGCCTCAGGGAACGCCAGCCCCCCATCACCCGCGAAGCCCGCAGCTCCCACTCGCAGGGTCAGGAGCCGCCCACACCCCGTGCATGGGACGGCTCCCCAGGTGTGTGTCGTCTGTGCACGCAGGTCAGGTGCTCTCCTCCGACATCCGCTGTCCCGTCCATTTCCCGTTACCCCAACACCAGTCCACCTCAAGCCTGCACCCGATTCCAGCAGGTGTTCCCAGTTGCAGCTGTCTCACGAAGGCCAACTTCTCTACATTTTGGCCGGTGCTGGACCAGAGACAGTCCGCCCTCGCTCTGGCCGCTCCTCTGTCCCGGGTCCCCTGGCACGGCCACGTCTGCACCTGCCGGTGCCTCTCCGCTGTGCGTCTGGTGTGCGCCTCTGTCCTCTGCATCTCCCAGAGCTGCGGGCTGGTGCGTCTGGCGTCACGGTCCCTCGTGGCCAGGGCGCGTCTCCGGCGCACAAGGGAGGCCCCACCCACGTTGTCCGTGGCAAACTCCTCGCCTGCTGGGGGCCACCCAGGCTCCGGCCCCCGCAGCAAGAAGGAGTGCCCTCCACACAAACCAGAGCAGTGGGAGGACAGGTCTGCGCCACGCACAACGCCCGCGGGCTCTCGCCCCGCTAGGAAAGGAGTGCACCCAGGCACGGCGCAGCCCCTGGGATTCCAGAAGCGTCTCTCCACCGTCTCAAGTCAAATGACGCGGCTCTATTTTCAGGGATGAATCGCCGTAATATCGGCTTCATCGTCATCCATTACATTTGGCAGCAGACATGGGGTCAAGCCTGCCACGCGGTGATGCGTACTCCCAGCAAGGGTCTTCTCGGACATTACTTCCTAAAACCCGGATGTACAGACATGTGCGGGCAAGCATGGGGGCCCGTCATGGCTCACGCTGTGGCACACCCTGAGAGTAGGCTGGCGGGGTGTCGGTGCCCCGCTGTAGGGCCTGTAGCCTGCCTCGGTATGCCCCGTCACCGGCGGGGACTCGCCACCTCACCCAGAGGGTTTCACATGTTGCTGGGTCCTCCGGTTAAAACCCGCCAGCGACGCTCAGGGAGGAGACAGGTGAAGGCCGCTGTCCCACCCCGCCCTCCTCTCCCCACACAAGTCCTCCTCCTGCCTCCTCCCCAGGCCAGAGCCACCTCGAGGGACGCAGGGAACCCCTGGACACCCTCCGATCAGCTCCAGCTCCTCATCACCAGATGGGTAAACTGAAGCTTGGAGAGACTGTCGCTAAATCCAGAAGTGAGTGTGTTCCTGAGCACGTAATTTCCGGGAGACTTCACTTCACCATCACCAGCGAGCCGGGTGCGGTCCACCCGCCAGAGGCAGCGGGAAGCGTCAGTGCAGGACACGGGACGTGGGACGCGGGACACGGTGCAGAGCCCTCCCTCTCCGCCAAGCCTTGCTCGTGTTAGGGCCACGTTAGGGGATTTAAACAACGTCTCTGGGCCCAGCTAACTTTCTAGGGGTTTTCCTGTCCCTCTCAACTCAACGGAACACATCAAGGGAGAGCAGAAAGGGGACAGAGATTCCTTCCCCTGACGGGCCGGCAGCCCAAGCAGCGGCCAGCCACGTCCCTCGCTGTCCCCTGGAAGGAGGTGCTGGGACGTGAACTTCCTCCTCCGCCAGCAGTGTGCACCAGGGACCTTCCGTTCAAGGCCAGGTGAGAGGGCGGTCCTTCCTGGCACCTCGCAGACCCAGAGCCTGCTGCCCCAGAGGGTATGCCCCCGCAGGGTCCACTCTTCACCCCGATGTGAGGGCACGCACCGACTCAGCACTCACCCCAGTTTGGGCCTCCGTGTCCCCCTTTGTAAAATCAGACTGAGAGAACGAGCTAGAGCGCACGCAGAGGGTTAAGTGGGCCAGTGTGCATAACCCCCCCGCGAGTGCTCAGCACGGGGCTTCTAGTAGGGGGGGGTATGATGCTGGCGGTAGTGGGGCAATGGTCATCTGGATACCAGAGACTGCCTGGATCAGGGGAACTTAACGCCCCTTCACTTTTCACTCAAACAATTGATAAGAACTGGGAAGAACCACCATTTCCCCAACCTGAACCTGACCTGTCCTGCCCACGGCCCACCAGGAAGGGTCCAGAGCACAGCGTACATCAGAGCTGCAACAGGTGCTAGCCGGGGGGGCTCGATGTCGCTGGCGTGGCACCACGGTGGGTACACCCTCTGTAAGTCCAGTGTGTCCCCACTGACGTTTGCTCCACGACCAGTCCCCATGCACCCCGACAGCGATACACGGCGAAGGGGATCTGCGCCCCAGGCCCACCACGCACCTCTGGGGAGGTCTCTACCAGTACCCGCCCCACCCCTACTCTCTCCAAACACCCCTGATCTCCTGCTTCTCCTACTTAGGGTGTTGCCTGTCTAGGGAGAGGGGACAGAGCTGGACAGTCTCCAGGGGGACGGGATGCTGGCTGACACTTCCCGTGACCATGGGCCACCCTGGAAATGATCACCTGGGGACCACTCCGTCCCCGGGGTGACCGGCGGCATGGGAAAGGGCAGCTTGGTGCCGAGGTCATGACCGCACACAGGACTTGCCACATCTCCAGGGTGTGTGGGTCCCCCGGAAGCGGGCTATCCAGAGCCTGGTGACTCCGGGAAGTTTGTCTGCGGTCAGGTAGACAAGCCACTTCTTGTTGCCCATCTTGGATTTTTAAACAACTGCACGGTCTGATGGAGATTTGTGGAAAAGCCACGCGGCTCGGTCACGAGTTCAGGCGTTTCAGGCCTCCGGAGAAATGCTCCAGTGAATCCTGACCTGCTCTTGAGATGAGGCTTCCGTGGGCTGGCAGGCGAACGGCTGAATTACTGGGTTACACGATCGGTATGTCACGAGAGGGGACCTGAGTAATGGGAGAGGCGCCTCTCGAGGAGCCTGTCCAAGCGAAGCCATGGCCCACTGTCTTTCCGCAGCCTCGGCGCTGGCGCTCAGAGGGAGGGCAGGCAGCCCCAGGGGGGCCTCCGCTGGCGGGGGGCACGGGTCCCTGCACTTGCCTGGGGGAGGCGGAGGCCGGGGCCAGCCGGGCCCTCACTAGTGGGTGTCCCCGGGGCAGGGGGAAGGTGCTCGGGAAGGGCCAAGATGCCGCCTCCCTGAAGACGCAGGGCAGGCGGGCTATCAGAGACCTCCGGCAAAGTGGGCTCACTACAGAACCCAAATGCAGCCGATGGAGAATAAAGGGGAAGAACGGCCAAACTGAGCCCAGGGCCTCGCCAACCGCATACGTGTTTGAACGCCACAAAGCTTTGGTGTTTGAGATGAATCGTGCCACAGAATGCCACTTACTTCCTAACAGTATCACCTTGTTGGAAGAGGGGACCTATGACAGCAGTCTCTGCCCACCCCCCATGGCCCCCCACAATCACCCCGCAGTGACTCCCCACGGTCCCCCCCATGGTCTCCTCACAGTCCCCCCGTGGTCACTCCCACGGTCACCCCCATGGTCTCCCCACGGTCTCCCCATGGTCATCCCCATGGAACCCCCACAGTCGCCCGTGGTCTCCCTCCATAGTCCCCCCACAGTTACCCCTACAGTCACCCCCCATAGTCACCCCCCATGGTCTCCCGTAGGTCCCCCCACAATCACCCCCCACGGTCCCTCCCCACAGTCACCCCCACCATCTCCCCCACAGTCACAACCACCATAACCCCCACGGTTCCCCCCATGGTCACCCCACCCTCAGCTCTCCCCCACACTCACCCCTACAACCAGCCGCAGCTGCTCCCGCGTGGGCAGCAGAACCAGGACGTCCCTGGGCTCTGTGGTCATCTCGCTGTGTCACGTCGCTCTCGTGGCGGCATGCAGACTCTCAGGATGGGGCCCCTTCCATGGCCTCCTGCAGGGAAGAACTGGTCAAGGGCACGGCTAGGGAGGGGCTGAGCTGCCCACAGCTGTGTGCCTCCCAGACGGACACGGGCCATGTGTCACCACTGGTTAGGCCCTCCCCGGCCACCCGGCCACAGGTGGGGAACATAACACCCCAGACTCACCAGGGGACCAGGCGCCTCTTGAGCTCCTGGCTGGGGAAGTAAGTGGAAGACGAGCGGGGCCAGAAATCCAGCCCGTGGCTGGGCCGGGACAAGGTCCAGGCTTATAAATAGCTGGGACACGTGCACGTTGATTGGAATGCAAATAAACAGTGCCGGGCTGGCCCCACCCTCCCCTGCCACCGGCTGACCCCACCTCCCCCAGGGCCCACCTCACAGCCCCCCTGCGCCTCAGCCAGCACTGCCCCCTCCTTTCCAGGGACCAGGACAAAGGGTCACGTAGAAGCCCACGCGGACCACGCAAGTGCCGGAACCAGGATCATTCCTGAGGCTCCCGGAGAAGCTGGAGGGAGAGCGAGGGCAGGGCCCGCAGATCCCAGAAGGGCACCTGGAGTATCGGGGCCCCCAGCCAGGTCCCTAGCGCCCCCTCCTGTGGAGGGGAACGAATCAGGAATGAATGGATCAGCAACACTGTTCCTGAAACGAACGTCCTGTAGGCTCCGACTACCTTTAGCGGCAGAGACCCATGCCGCAGTCCCTGGCCGAGTGTCACCTCCTACCTGCCCCACAGTGAGTAATACTGCCACAGGGGAAGGCCGGGGGAGCTGCCCCCCCGTGAACTCTGACCTCTGGGAAGAAGGGTGGCCCCAGACCGGAATGAGGGGGCTTCGGCTTGGCGTGTTCCTGCTCCTGGGGCATCCAGGGGTCCCGGGAGGGGGGCTGGGCAGGTCCTGGGAAATCAGGTCCCGCTGCCCCGTCTGCTCTCGCCCTGCAGGTGTGAGGAGGTCGGGGACGCAGACGAGGAGAGGGAGCTCTCCCGGCCCTGCCCCTCCGCCCATCGCCCCTTCCACCCAGACTCGGGACCCTGTAGGCCGAGCCGGTCACCTGAGAATCTGAGAGGCCACTGCCCTGTCTTTTTCTCTCCAGAGCAGATGCAAAGCTGTCCATCATCGGACACATGTGTATCCTTTCCGCTGGCAAGTTAACCATTTTTAAAAAGGCAAATAGCACCTGAGAACACATGCCGGTTCTCGTGATATCCACTGGCTTCCGATGGCCTGTGACCCAGTGACTAACGGTCACCATACAGGATGGCGGGAACTGCTCCTTTCCCAGAGCATCTGAGCACACGGAGAGGCCGTGGAGCAGCAGGCGACCCTGCAGAGCACACACGTGTGCACATGTGCACGCGCACGCACAGACCATGGAGGAACCATTGGCAAGCGGTGGTCCTCCCACGGAAGGAGTGCTGAGAACCAGTGCCAACATCCGGCCATGGTGCGTCTGGCCTCAGTGTTCTCCCCTCACCGTGGGTGGGACCCCACTGCTTGTGTGGGTGCTGGCCGGGTTTCACAGGACTTTTGGCTAATGAGCTGCAAACACCTCTAGTGATAAAAAAGGAAGAGAAACCCCTGCATTCCTACCAACAAGTGGGATTAAGGGATGGTCATAAAGACGGCAAGCCCCCGACCCCCACCCCCGCCCACCTGCCTCACAAAGCCGCTCAGGAGGCTGCAAGTCCCAGGGCCATGGCGTGGCCACGCCACCCCGAGCTGAGCTCGGGAGGTCGTCTCCCGGGAAGCCTCCTCTGCCAGCCTGGGGCTGGCTCCCCGCCCTCCGCACCTGTCCACCTGTAGACAACCACTGTTCTCAGGCTTATCAAGAAGAGCTTTCCTCCTTTGGGGAAACAGAAACGTGGCGAGACCCCAAAAGACACGCCCCTTCTGAACGCCTGTCTTCTGAACGAGCTTGTCTCCATCACCGTGGGGAGGGGCGGGGAGAGCCGCCAGGGAAGGAGGCGGCTCCCCTGCACCCTGGACCATCCCAGCCGCCCTGCCCGCCCCTCACCGTGGCACCCGGAGGTTCGCCATGTGCTGGAGACTTGCTCTTCATCCTCTGCTAAGAATGTTCTGAAAATAAAGCTTCGGAAATGGAAATCCACAAAACACTGGGTCCACAAAGCAGTGCGGGAACACCGTTCAGCAACGCCGGGGCACGAAGGGGCCGGGACGAGAACCGATACCCAAAGTACCGTGCTGCCCGGGACGCGCCAGCCCACAGCACGCGTTTTGTGTGAGTCCCTAAAACGTCCAGAAAAGGCAACAGCCACAGAGGCAGAAAGCGGGTTTGTGGTGCCTGGGCTGGAGGGATGCGTACAGGCTACAGCTGGTTTCAGGGTGGCGGGAACGTCCCACAGCGAGATGGCGGTGGTTGCACGGCTCACAGTTCCACCAAACTGCGTTAAACCGTTTGCTGAAAAGGAATGTATTTTACAGTATTTCAATCATACCCCAATGAAGCTACTGAAATACTGAACACATTATAGTGCCATAGAAAAACACAGAAGTCCTTCACCAGACGCCAGAGCTGGGACCCTGCCCGGCAGGCGCGTCGTGAGCACACGTGTGGGTGCGTGCGGAGCACACAGCCTTGATCATGGAGGACACTGGGGCGCCGGCCTCTCCTCCAAGCCCACTCCCGCGCAGCTGGTGACGCGGCCTGCCCTTTTCCTGCGTTGGTCTGCTTGTGGTCACAATCATAGGGGTTAGGACTCTGCATTCAGAGGTTATGCTGCTTAGGTGGGGGCTGTGACAGGGTCTGGCTGTGGCCTTCCCTCGCCTGCGCCCCAGCGTGCATACGCTGTGCGTCTTCCTGTGGCACCCGGCCTGCGGACCCCGAGGGTCCTCACAGCACCCCCCAAAAGTGCTTCCCTCGTTCTCACTGTTCCCCGAATGGAGGGGTGCCCAGGGGCAACCTAGTTCGCTCACTTTATTAGCAGGGAAACAGAGGTGCAGAAAGCAAACCGCTGAGAGCCTTCTGGAACCCCACAGGGAGCACACACTCTTATTAGCGATGCTGGAAGGAGAGCTCAGCATTTGGGGGAGCGGGGTCCATCTGCAGCACTGGGGCAGGGCGGGGGGGCTCCCTGTCCCCGAAGGAGCAGGAAGAGCTTGCCGAGGGAGGGGAAGGGCAGCGGGAGGCTCTGTGCTGACCTCACAGGACTGTGTTTTGCTTGCCGCCCAGGCGGAATTCTTGACCGCAATTAAACCACAGCCCCACGGCAGGCGGGGCGTGTGGGAGGGCCACGCAGCCAGAGCCACCGTCGGGCCCCATGGCCGCGCCCGCTGCCTCTTCTCTTCACCGACCCTTGTGTGGGCTGCGGCAGGAGTCGCGGCAGGGCCACCTGCTTTGTCGGACAGACGCTGCCGCGCATGACTTCACAGGCTCTTCGAGGTCGAACGACAAGCACTGTCCCCGCCATCCTGGACGCGGACCCCCGGGGCTCACACTCATCCACCCACAAGCCCCCACGGCACACAGCCATAGGGTGCATCTGGGAACAGGGACAGGACAGCGACATGACAGTGACACACCAGGGGAGCAAGGGGGCCGAGGACCTCTGGAGCCAGAGGCTGGTGGGGGACCCGTGTCCCATGGATGCGGCAGGACCAGGGCTGTGAATGTTGCGCCTGCAGGAGCATGAGGCCTTCAGGCCCCAGGGGAGGGACCACCCTGGGTGCACAGGGACCACTGCCTGCCAGGCCCACACTGTGCGAGCGTCTCTTCCCACGAGACAACATAGGTCAGAACCCCCCGCAGCCCGTGGCCCCTGAGACAGGCCCTGCCCGGCCCCCAGGCAGGAGGGTCACCAGGCCAGGGGCGGGTGGCTAGCTGGGACAGAGGTCATCGACCACCTGCCCCTTCATGGAACACCGTCTCTTAACGGCCATGAATCTTTCAGAAACGGGGGCACAAAACCGTTGAATTCGTTGTATCTCAATGGCGGGTGACTTTTGTGTCAATGCTCATGGAAGGGCTCCCTTCCGAGCGACGAATCACAGCAGACAAGTGTTCTCAGAAATATCAGCGTCCCGTTGAGCGAGGGGCTCCTTAACAGAAGAGCATCTGAGCGCCAGGAGCGGGCAGCACGGGAACTGTCTGCCGCGAGGGGCCCCAGGTGCCAACACGGGTCCCCCAGGAGCCCCCAGACCTGGGTCTGGCAGACAAGGAGAGGGATGTGCTCTTGTTCCCGGGCTGGGGGCCACAGCATGCCCCCCACGTCCCTGGGAGATGGGAGGAGGCCCCCCACCGGCAGTACCAATTGATGCATTTGTCACAACGTGATGCTGTATTTCCAGCCTCCCTGCGCCGGGGTCTCCCCTGCAAGGCCCTGAAGGCTCCCGGAGAGCCCAAGGGAGGGGGTGCCCCGCGCACGCCCCACAGAGCACCAGGTGAGGCGGTGGCCGGCAGCCTGGGGGCCTCTTTGGGGGCAAAGACGAGTGGTGGCCAGTGAGATCGGCTTGTTGGCGAGTGGGGTTTGCCTGCCGAGAAGGGGTCCCGCCTCAGGCTCCCCCTCCTCCCGCGCACACAGCCTGCCCCAGGACAGCGCCAGCCTCCAGGACGTCCACTCAGACAACGCTATGTCAGTTCCCTCTTGGGCATGGCATTTAACGGCGGAGAAACAAGACATCTTCCTCATTCCATCCTGCCCCGCCCCTCCATTCTGGGGGGAGTCCCTGTGGACAGGGGCCCTTGTCACCCTCCTGAGCCCTCCCACACAGAACCCCAGAACTGGGGGTCACCGCGGTCAGCCAGAGGGTGGCGGGGATGGACAGTGTTTGGTGTGCACCCGGAACCGCCCCCCACAGGATGACAGGGCTCCCACGCTGTGGGGTCCCCGTGGGAAGCTGGCAGGAGTCCCACCGAGGGCCCCACACCCTGGACAGGTGGCGAATTAGGGCAAGGACGTCATCGCCGCCACTAAGGCAGAGATGAGAGGACGAGGCTCACAAGCTGGGTTCCAGCCTGAAGGCCGCCACCGCTGTCCGTGTGGGGCACGGGGTGGGACCGCACCGGTGCCCTCGGGCCACCCCAGCTGAGCCCAGACACTCACGCCCTGGGCCACAGGAAGGGCAGGAAAGGCAGGCTGCAGCAGAGAGCTGGACGAGCAGGAGCGGGGCCGGCAACCCTGACGGCAGATTCTCGGCATTCTGTCCCTGCACGCCTCCCCCCTGCGCACAAACACTAACCAGCTGAACCCACTCACCACAACAGCTACTAACTCAGGACTTAAAGGTTCGCTGTTATGCGGACCAGTGGGGGAGGTCTGGGGGAGCTGTGTGGACAGACAGACACACAGACAGGCTGAGCCTCGGAGCTCTGAGCTCCCTCCCACCCCTCACCCTTCAATCCCCGTGAGTTACTGGGACAGAAGCGCGTGTGATTTCCCCGCCTGACTGTCTGTCTGCCGGGTGGCTCATTCCCACCTGCCTGCCAGCCTCCTTCTCTAGGGCACGGGCCGCAGATGCTGTCCCTGGGAACCTGGGCTGTCCCACTCTCCGTGACTCACAGGGACGTGGGGGCTGCAGCCGAGGGGCGGGCTGTCTTGTCATCCACACGGCCAAGTCGCTGCGCGTGGTGACCGTAAAAGGCAGACTGGCTTTTAGTGCCCTTTATTGTTGTTTCTCCATTCTTACGCCTGCACCAGGCCAGACCCTCCACCGCCCCTGGGGCCCCAGACGTCCCAGAGGGCACCTCGCAGGCAGGGCGGGCAACTCTGCTTTAGACAGAGGAGCTGCGGGGGTTCAACGCGAGAGCAGGAGTCTGCCGCGAGAGGAAGAGAAGACCTCACCCAGCTGGAAGAGCGCGGTCTGGAGCCTGGGCCGGGCAGCACCGGCCCGAGCCACAGCACTCGGCAGGGTCCCTTCTTCATTTATTCAGGGAACGTGTGCTGAGCCCACTGACGAGCTGCCAGAGGGGCTGCCGTCATCACTGAGAAGCAAAGACGACAGCCCCTTCAGCAATGGCATTCCATCCCTCCTGCTGCTCGGGGCACAAAACTTGAGGCCACCTCCTTTCTTTCTCTCCCCTACCCCAAATCCAGACAGTAGCAAATCCCAACGGTTTTACCTTCAAAACACCCCTGCATCTACCTGCCCACACACCCCCTCCCCCACCTGGTCCACTCCTCTCTGGACTATGGCAATGGGGTCCCAAAGTCTCCCCTTCCAGACTCGCCCACCACACCCAGCACCTCAGCCTCCAGAATCTCGCTTATCAGGGGACAGATCGTCACACTTCTGCCCCAAGTCCAAAAATGGCTCCCACCTCCCTCAAAGGAGAAGCCAGAGACTGAAAGTTAACTGTGGCCTTCGAGCCCCTCCAATGGCTGGCCCTGTTTGTTCTCTGGCCTCCCTGCCTTCCTGCCCCGGGACCTTTGCATGTGCTGTTCTTCTGCATGGAAAGTTCTGTCCTGCACATCTGTCTGGCTTGTTGCCTCGCTGCTTTCAGAAATCAGCTCACATGTGTCTTTGCTGGGGAGCCCGTCCTGTCCTTCACAGCACTGAGCATAACTGGACACTCTTGTTTACTGTCTCTGTCTCCCTGCTGGAAGGAAGCTCCATAAACTCTTACTCACTGCTGCAGCCCCACTGTGTGTACTCAACAAATATGTGTTGAGCTAAAAAAAAAAAAAAAACCGTACGTGCCTAGAATATTTGCCAGTTTGATCAGCGATCCTGTTCGGCGGGTTATTGACGTCACTGTGCAGACTTGCAGACTGAGGCTCATGGACTGTCTCCGGAATCCGGGCCTCAGGCTTCCGCCCATGGCTTTCCTACCAATTTCATTTCTGGCCTGTTTGCTGGAACCTGGGGTCGTCGAGAGGCCCTTACCTGCCTGGTCTGCCAACTCTCCCTGCAGGCCCCTCTCCCCGGCGCATGTGGGCTCCCTGGGTCCATTTCTTCACTGCCTTGGGCTCAGTAGGACAAAGGTGCCCTGCGAACTACAAGGTGCTGTCATCACCAGTGTGTGCTGCCAGCTTTCCAAGGACTTGATGGAAGAAGACTATGGACATCCCAAATCTTCCCTGGTTATTACGACAACTTCTCAGTAACTAACACGTTATTGCAAAGCCACATGCCTGACATCAGAGCTGCAGGGCTGCAGAGACCCTGGGGGGAGCAGCCCATCTCCAGACTCCTACGGGGCCAGGGCCCCGGATCCTCTCCCACGAGCCTGGCTCGGGCCTTTCTCTCCACCACGAATGTGCGCTCCACCCTCTTCCTCCGGTCAGTGCTCGGAGACTGCTGCTTAAACTCAGCTTCCCCTCCAGACTCCTCCCCGCTGGGCTCTCTGCAGACTTCCCAGCACCTGTGGGCCCCAGTCTTTCCTCCTCGATGGGCCCTCACCCCAAGGAGCAGCTTTCCTATGCCAGCACGCATCTGTAACCCGGGAACCCTGCAGCAGGCCGAGCACGCTGGGAGGGCCCGAGAATCTGCATTTTGAGCAGGTTCCTAGGACCGTGCCTGAGAACCAGGACCGTGGAGCTGCACACGACCCCAGCAAGCACCCTTGCCGCGTGGGATCACGGCCCCCACCTGGAGGAGGGACCCCGTGTCTACTCACTGCCACGCGAAGGTTGACACCCCAGGGTATGGGACTGACGGTCTCATCCTGCCCCCACACGCCTCGTCCCCCTCACTCTGGAGCAGGCGTGTTGTCAGGAAGAAGTGGTGTCTGGAGCGCCAAGTCTGAGCAGCTGAAATCCCAGGTTCCACCCCGGCCTGCAGCTGGCACCCTCTCAACCTTTGGAAGAGCAGAGCACCGGGCTCCCTCCACCGGGCTGCTCTCAGCAGCTCAGCGAGGCCGACCTCTCACTCTCATCTCCCCTCAAGTGCCACGTCTGTGGAGAGGCCACCCAGCCCCCGGCTCTCCCTCCCGCCACTCGCCGGCCCATCCCCGTGTTTCCGTTAACTCCCAACATGCAACGTGACTGCGACGGCTCTCCTAGTGTCCTGCCGATTACCCGCCCTGCTCACTGACGGAAGCTCCTGCCCAGCACAGTGTGTGTGTCCTGGCCGCTGTGTCCTCACGACCCTGACAAACGTCTGTTCTCAATCACGACCCACTCAATGGATGGACACCTGGCCCAGGTAGAAGGCACCACCAGGGTGACCCCCACGGCGGCTGTCCCATGAAGCAGACCTGGCCAAAGAAGAGAAGCACAAAGGCAGCCCTGACTTGTATGGAGCACACAACGTCCAGTCTAGGAGGCTGGTCCTTAGAACCCAAAGTTGTTAGAACTCAATATCGCAGTCTTTACTGGAGCTCCCACCTCACAACTCAGGTCATGGTCATCACACGTGCTCCCCCACCTCACAAGTCATGGTCACGGTCATCACACGTGCTCTCCCGCCTCACAACTCATGGTCACGGTCATCACACGTGCTCCCCCACCTCACAACTCATGGTCAGGGTATCACACGTGCTCTCCCGCCTCAGAACTCAGGTCACGGTCATCACACGTGCTCTCCCGCCTCAGAACTCAGGTCACGGTCATCACACGTGCTCCCCCACCTCAGAGCTCAAGGTCAAGGTCATCACTCATGCACTCCCCCTTCTAGCCTGTCAACTGCAATGAAGGAACAATGATGTCCAGCCCCACATGAGAATGTCACTGTAGACTAGAACGAGGTTCTTTCCAAACTTATATGTTAACTCTTACAAGGTGGCTCATGGTTCCTGGACCAACTCCAGGGTCTTCCCTTGCTCAGGGTGGTAGCGGTATCCCAGAAATGTCAACCAAGACAAATTCACAGTCTTTCTACAGAACCTCCAAAGAGGTTCGCAGATCTTTGCAGCAAACACGGGATTTAGAGGCCATGTCTTCGGGACTCCTTAGAGACTCTGTGCATTTGTTTGGAGTAAAATAAATGTAATCTGGACCTCACGATTAGACTCTGAACAGCCACCGCGAGAGCTGCTCCTCATAATGATCCAGAACCTTCCGCTCCTTCACTTAGGAAGCTGAGCTCGGGTGCAGGTAAACCGGAACTAGAGGCAAACAAGCCCCTTTTGTTCGAGGGTAAAACGAAGCAGTGTGTGGCTTCACTGTGTTTCCTGTTCCCCTCGTCGGGCAGCCTGTGCCGCGTCGTCATGTTCAACAGTGACCCTCAGCGCCTGCTGCCCAGCCGGGTCCCTCTTAAGAGACGCCTGTGCTGTACGGGCGACCCGGGTCCCCGCCAGCCTCTCTCTAGCAGGTGGCCTTGGAGAGTAGCTTTCCCAGGCTGGTGGCTGGGAACCCCCTGCCCCCTTCTCAGCTGTGGTTTCGCTGCCGGGGAGCCGGGCTAACACCTGGCTACAACCTGACACCTGTACTCCGTATTTCATTTAAATATATGTTATATTTATGCTTAAATTTTCCCAAGTGCCTTCATCTCCACAGTCGCGTGAGACGAAAAGGTCAGTATTGCCTCCACTGTAGAGCTGAAGGAAATCAAGGTCCAACGGGGATAGAATTGCTCGAGAACAGAACGGACCAACGAGGCTAGAGGCAAACCAGGAGCCGGTGCTACGTCTACCGCCCGCAGTCCTCCCAGGCCTGATGCATTCCCAGGGGGCCTCCGGACCAGAGCAGCCCTGGGTGCAGACCTTTCGCCTGCAGCCGCCAAGATCACTCCCGTGATCCCACAGGCAGCGAGCAGAGGAGTCCGACGCAAGGGGACAGTGCCTGGGTGTGCTGGATTTACAAACCAGAGTCAAAAACACAGACAGGGGGGCTGAGCAACAGCAAATGTGTCCCTTCAGCCCCCACGAGACGAAGTGCTAACAGGCCCAGCAGGACGCCAGGCGAGGGCGAGTGCTGCCCAGGTCAGTCCCTCCCTGGCGCCCGCAGATTCCCAGAAGACACGTCTCCCGTGGGCACAGCACCGTCCTCTGCTTGATGCCCACCTTTTGAAAAGCTAGCTCCCTACTGGGCACTGGGACTGAGTCACGGAAATAAATTCGTGAACTGGGCTTTCCAGAAGTCAGGGGCCCACAACTTGGATAGCCTGGTATGGAGGGAATGTTGAACCAGAGGTCAGCCTGGCCTAAGGTCAAAGCCACGTCTCCGTCCTTCCCAGTGAGCGTGGACAGAGCGAGTCACAGCACAGGCAGGCTGGCAGTAAGGAGGGTACCCACCCGGCACGTCTCCGAGCTCTGACGCCAGGATGCCCTGAGCCCCCTTGCTCTGCGGAGAAAGCACGTGCGGCTCAGTGAGCCTGGACTGTCGTGTCTGGCAGAGCCCCCCGCCTCCGTGGAAGCAGCCCAGGCCCAGCCGTGTGTCTGTTCCGACCCGCGTGACACACACACAGCTATGCTCCATGCCCGGCTCCCCCGCAGACAAGAAAAACAGCCCTGACGCGAGCCCTCTGCATTCCCAGCATCTTCAGAGAGACTGTTGGTCCAAATTGTTGCTGACGGCGAACAACAGTTTAAAATACACACGAGCGTCCAAGCAACGATACCAAGCTAACTTTTTAAACACCGATAGCACCCATAGCACCATTCGTGAAATTCTGCTAGTTTCAGCCACAAAGCCAGTCTTGGTGTGGCCTGGATGGCCTGGTGACATTCCCTGAAGTCACTCTGATCCTGTTTGCCAGAGCTGGTTTCTGCCAATACTGGGCGCTTTCCACGGACCCTCCACGTCCTGGCAATGCACCAGTGCTCGCCTGGGAGCCCGGACTCAGGTCCAGCACCACACATATCCTCCCTTTCTCAAGGAACTCCAGGAGAACAGCGTCAGCAAACGCCCAGAGCTGACAGAGGTCAGCCTATTAAGGTGCATGTGGGTGAAGGGACGCTGGCCTCTGGGTGGCAGGTGGCCCGAGGATCAACCCAGGCCTGAGGAGGGAGGGAGGAGGGGAGAGAGGGAGCCCCAGGGCAGCCAGTGGAGCCTGGGGGGGCACTGAAGCACCTCCTATGATGGACTGGTTTCTCCAGTTCACTAGCTGGCCACCTGGCAAGACCCCTGGGAGTACAGCAGACTCGGGAAGAGGGGCAAATGCTGGGACTGGGGCGCCGCAGGCTGGCCTGACCGTGGGGCTGGGCTGCAGGGTTCTGCTGTCCCTGCAGCCTGGGGAGGGGAAGGGCTGTGGGCCCTGGGCTGGGGCCAGGCAGGGTGGGTGAGAGGCTGTTGCCATCAAGGCTCCTAGAGTTTGCTTATCCCCTTCCCCAGGGGACAGAGGAGCCGTGGGGTGGGGTGCCGCTCTGGTCAAGGACCCAGCTTCTGCTGAGGGGGCGTTTCTGCCCAGCCACACCCTCTGCGGAGGGCGGGCACCAAGACCTCTGATCTTTGACTCACTCGACTGCCGCCCTGGGGCCCCAGGGGCAGAGAACAATTCAGCACTAGTCCATGCAAGCTGTGACCCTCCCATGCCCAAGGTGGGGTGGGGTGGGAAACGCCCCCAGAGCGTGCAGGCTCCTCACACAGGGGACCCCCAGATGGTCTCAGGCAACATTTGTTTTGCACCTATTGTGTGGACCAGACTACTGGTTTCTGATTCTACTATAACCCTGCAAGTCTGTGGGAGGCTAGGGCGGGGTGCAGGGGGCTGGGCAAGCTGCCCAGAGTCCCACCGAGTCGCGCCCGGCGGCTGAGCCCCGGAGTGCCTGGCCGGCTCCAGCGGCTGTTCCGACGGCCCCCAGGGCAGCCTTTAGTGGAAGAGTTTACATGTGACCGGAGCGCATCCACCTGTGTGTAGACCCTGCAGGACAGGGGAGGCCACCAGCTTCCCCTCACCTTCTCCCGCGCCCTCATCAGCCGCCCCTGGGCCACTAAGCGTTGGGACCTGCCATGGTGGGGGGGGGGGCACTCCGGAGGGCCTCTCCCACGAGCTGGACACGGCATTTGGAGGCCCCATCCCGCTCCCCTGACCTTGGAATGCACGCCCTGCCTGCTGGGAGATGTTCCAAGGACTCAGCCTGGGGAGGGTGAGGTGCTGCTAAGCCCATCTGGACAGTAGACATGACTGCACCCCGTGAACGGTTCTATCTAAACTCTTAAGGTCCTGGCAGGCAGGCGGGGGCGGGGGGGCTTGGAGTCTTGGGGTTGCCCAGGACAAGCCTTGTCCGTAGTTCCCCTGCTTGTTAAAGCAGCCACCTCCCAATCTGGAGGGGCCCGCCTCTTTCTTCAGTTGCTCCTGGCTCTCTACGTATGGGGCCCCATTTTGAATTTCACCTGGGAAGCTCCTGGGGTTTCAAACCAACAAATGGCAAAGCATGAATCAAGAGACCGTGAATCTGTGAATGTCACTCCTGTTTTCGGAGGGTGAGCAGAGCGCTGTGGGAACCTTTATTTAGTGGGGCTCATAGCCACAGATGTTGGCCGGCCTCCCCGGGGACCTTAAGGGGGCTGACAGGGCTGTGCCCAGCGGTGAGAACCAGGTATAGCCCTGCCCTGCAGAGCCCCGGGCCCTGTCAGTTTGTGTGTCCACTGGGCCGGGCCACAGTGCCCAGGGGTGTGGTCAAACATCATCTGAATGCCACGTGAAGGTGTTTGTAGGTGAGATTAACCTCCATGTCAGTGGACTCTGAGATGCCCCCATCACGTGTGTGGGCCACATCCAATCAGTTGAAGGCGTCAGAAGTCTGACGCCCTGAGGAGGGTTCTCCTGCCGACGGCCGTGGGCCGCAAGCGGCAGCATCAGCTCTGCCTGGGTCTCCAGCCTGCAGGTCTGTCCTGCAGATTTCAGACGTGCCAGCCCCACAACCGCGTGAGCCAAATGCTGCAAACCTCCCCTCCCCCAGTCTCCCCTGCACGTATATCCTGTCGGTTCCATCTCTCTGGAGAACGCTGATACTCCCCAGATCCCACACCCACTCTCCTCATCTAAGCACACGGTCCTGGACCACAACGGCACCCACGGCCTCCTACGCTCATCCTGAACAGGGGGCCTAGCTGCCCCGTCCACTCTGATGCCATGAACTGCCTTTTCCTTCCCTTCTCTCCCCACTGGCCATGCACCTACTGCTGGAAGGCCACGCCCTCCTGTCACTCGGTTGCTTTCCTCCGTTCCTCTGTCCACTCTAGGGTTCCTTGCTGGGGCCCCTGAGGCGGCCTGCTCACCCTGGCGGCCTCCACCCTCCTTTCGCCTCTCCACACAGGGCCTGGGATCCGTACAATACGATGAGACAACATGAAGGCCCCACTGTCCCTCGGCCCCTCTAACCCTGGCCGTGGTGGGCCACCCTCACCCTGCCTCCTGTCCTCCCTCTGCCCTCTCCTGGTCTGGAATTCCCCAAGCCCCCTACCCGGACCTGCCCTCCCAGGGTCTCTGCCTGCAATGCGTTAGCTCAGACCTGGCTCCTTCCCGCCACCCGCCCCGACCCTGAGACGCCCCGGGCTGATCACGACACAGACAGTTCTGCCACCGTATCTGTGGGTCTCCCCACTCGGTGACCCACGCTTCTCGGGGCAGGTCCCCAGAGCCCTGCAGATGCGCGAGACCAGCGATGCTGAGGTGCTCTACCCAGAGAACCCGTCCCGCTGCGGCGTCACCTTTCCCTGTGACATACTGAGGGTTTCTGCCTTGGGCTTCCTGGAGGGGAAAAGACCCACACGCCTGTGTGTCCTGCCACCAGCCTGACCCACGGCACACAGCAGGTGCCCCACGAACACTAGTTCAAAGAAACAACAGATTTCAGTGTCAACAGTGCCTCCCTCACCCCCCATTAAGCCTCTTCCTGGGGGCCACATGTCAGTCCCAGCAGGCCAGCAGGCAACGGGAACCTACAAGAGCAAGGCCTGTCCCAAGGTGGCCCCGAGCCCATGCGGCAGCCGCAGGGCAGGGCAGGGCAGGCCAGGCCTTGGGGCACAGCGGCTCGTCTAAGCAGACTCTCGACCTCCTTCCTGGGGTCCCACAGTGACTGTTGGGGTCACGCTTGCCCTGTCCCAAGAGCAGGATTTGGTGTCCTGGGTGTCCACGGACACTCCATAAACATCCACTCCTTCCTCCTCCATTAAATTGTCGGTGGAAGTAACCCGAGTCACGACCCCCTTGGGGTCACTGTGCTACTTCTCAACGTCGCAGCGGCGCCACGAGAGCGGGTCATGTCCCAGGAACCAGCCCTCACCCAGTGCCGCCACCCACCATCCCTCCGAGAGCTCCCAGGGGAGGGGGGCGTCAGGGTCCTGGCCAGGGGCCATGAGCAGGAAGTGAGAGTCCAGGGTCACGCGGGCAGCTGGAGAAGCACAGACCAGAAGCAAAGGGCCGATACCCCTACAGCACTGAGCCGGGGCTGGCACGCAGCGTGCGCTCATCACCATCAGAACGTCTGCGTTGTAACTGGGATGGTTCTTCTGCTACGTACTCACACCAGCCTCCATCCCGGCCGGGCTTGCCCACTCCAACACAAGCAGGCACGGCAGAGACGGGCTGCCGAGCTGGCTGTGTGCAAGGGAGAGGCTGGGAGGGTCACTGGCCGTCTAGGCCCACCGTGCTGCCCCTGCCCTGGGTGCCCAGGGTCACGTTACGTGTTCAACGGGATGGAAGAGCTAAGATCAGGTGACCCCAGCACCGTCGTGACAGCGACGCTGACAGCAGGTGTCGTGTGACAGTGCCCAGGCCAGGGGTCCCGCCCCCGACAGCGGAGACCTGAGCTGCTCTGCAACACCCCGTCCTTTCAGAAACAGAACGCCCGATTCCCGTCACGCACAAAGTGCACAGTCTGAGCCTCAGGATGGTACTTCGAACAAAAGTTTAAGCAAGTGATTCTGGGTGGAAAGTTCTCTGGAAACCACCGTCTTAAGACTTCAAAACAAACGTGGACACCTCCTACAAGTAAAGAAATAGTCTGTCACTCACTAAACGGAGCATCTGCACAACGGCAGACAATGGCACGGTACCAGCACCCCCCACCCGGGTTCTGAGCCCCATGCTCCCCAGGGAGACCTCTTGCCGGGGTTAGGTAAAGGAACACGAAATGTGCCGGAAACGCTGCGGATTTACTCACATCCTGTACGTTATCTGTAGACGGTCTAACCCATGGCAAGTGCAAAAATGCCTCAGTTAGCCAAAGCTGGCCATCAAAGCTCCTCAGAAGTTACAGCAACTTCTGGAAGAAACAGAATGCGGACCTTCTCCAGGATCTGGTCAGGAGGGCGGACTGCACGGCTGAGCAGACGGGACCAAACAGAGACAGCTCGGGGCAGTCTGGCTATGCTGGGGCCAGGGAGGGGGCAGGTAAGCAGGCACTGATCCCCCCACCTGGACAGCAGGACCCCCCCTACCCCCCGCCACAGGCCTGCTGAAAAGCACACTAGAGTGCTAGGGTTCCTGCCTTCCTTGGTCTTCTGAGGGCTGAGGGTTTCCTGAGGTTGGACTCCACATCCCCTGGTCACTGCAGGGCTTTGGTGCGACACCTGAGCCCCAAGGGGATTCCACTGCGCTTAAGCAAGCCTGGCCTGCAGTGCCTGGGGGGCCCACGACCCCAGTCACTAGACCATCTGTGGATAGCCCCAAAGGAATCACTTGGACACAACCCCCATGTGAAGTGGGGACACTTACACAACCTCCTCTTGTTGGCACCCACCCGCCCCCAAAGGTAAACCATCAGCGTAGGCCCCGGGTGGACCTTCGTCCTGGCTTCCTTCTGTCTGTTTGGGGCCCAGTTCACTTTCTGCTAACACTTAATTGTTGGGGGCATTGGGGCCCCACAGAAAAGGGGGATGGGCCTGTTTCAGGGCCACCCAGCTGGCAGCAACCTTCCCACAGTTTGCTTGAAAGGTCCACTCAGGTGGGAACATGCCAGCACTCACGCACTGACTCCTCGGACCCCGACCTCGCTGGTCACCTCTGACCCCACACTCACAGACCTGCCCCACCTCCCCAACCACTGCCTGCTCACTTTCGCCCTAGCCTTACTTTCAGGAGCTTTAGAGGGCCTCCTGGAACAAAGGAAACGTCCTCCACTACAAAGATGTCATTTTGTCACCTTTCTACTCCTCTCCACGCACCCCTGCACAAACCACCCAAACCACCTAAGCCTGCCCACCTGGCAGTGAGTCCTGCACCACTGAGGTCAGTACCCCTCCCTGCCTCACCCCTAGGGGGAGGCAGGTGCCCCCCTCCCCCGAGTTTCCCCTCCATGCTTTCCACGTTGGGGGGCCACGGCAAGGCTGCAGGTCCCGAAGACCCAAGTCCCCCCAGCCTCCTCCAAGTCTGTTCAGGCACTCTTGACTCCAGGCGGCTCCGAACAAGATCAGGAAACCGAAATCTCGGGACACACCCGGGTCGACGGTGGGGCGGGGAGAATAAAGAGGCCGCGCATCCCGAGCGCCCCTGCACCTGCCTCGGGGTCCAGTTGGAAAGGGGGGACGGGGACGCGTGCAGAGGGGAAGAGGCAGAGGGGGAGAGGGATGGGGCGAGAGGCAGGGTGGTGGGCCAAGGGGCCCGGGAGCAGGGACTCCGACCCCGCCTCTAAGTCAGAAGCCACCGAGGGGGCAACAGGGGGCCCAGGGGAGGGACTTCGGGGCGCAAACTCCTAAGGGAAACGGTGGCGGCGAGGTGACAGCTCGTTCAGCCCAGTGCCTTGGCCCCCAGGGGCCCGTCCGTGGGCGGGGTCATGGCGAGGGGACGGACGCGCTCACCTGCGGGGGTCGCAGTCCCGGTGCGGGCCAGGCTCACGGTTCCGGGTCGGGGTCGGGGAATGGGCGGGGGTCAGGCTCCGGGTCTGGACCGGGGTCCGGGGTAGGGTCCGGCTCTGGGTCGGGGTCTGGGTCTGGGTCGGGGTCTGGGTCTGGGTCTGGGTCCGGGTCGGGGTCTGGCTCCGGCTCCGGCTCCGGGTGAGGGTCCGGGTCGGGGTCAGGGTCGGGATCGGGGTCCGGGTCGAGGTTGGGGTCCAGGTCGGGATCCGAGCGCAGCGGCGTGAGCGCGGCCGCCGCTTTCCAAGATCTCGTCGGAGCCCCGCGGAAGGCGGCGGTTGGGGCGATCGGAGGGGGCGCGCCCGAGCTGCGGATTGGCCGACGCTTGGCCCCTCCCCCAGACCCCGCCCCTCCCGGCCCCGGCCCCGCCCTCTCCCCTCCCTTCCCTCCCTGCCCCGCCCGGCCCCGCCATCTGCCTTCCTGGTGTGTTATGTGGGGTGCTGGGCACAGGGCCGTTGCCGTGGGCACGAAGCTATTGCAGTCGCGGGAGCCCCAGGGAGGGATGTGTCCTCGAGGAAGGGCTGAGGTTGTCCGCAGACACAAAAGCAGATCCTGGACTGTGGGAGGGCCTGGGAGTGAGCGGTCCTGAAGGTTAAACTTCACTGGCTCCAGGGGATTTATCAGATCACTCCCTGGGGGTGACAGGCATGCTCTCTGACCTAGACACATTCCAGCAGAAACCTTTAGGAGTAGCGGATGGGCCCAATCTTGGAGTAGCACGTACACCCCCCTGAGGCCTGCGGGGGTGGGAGTGGGGCAGGGAATTGGCTCAGAGGCCTCTCCTAGTAGTAGTAGTGGTAGACCCCTGGAGGGGCCCGCTTCAGTGCTCCCTGGGCTCCAGGTGCCCACGTCCCAGTGCCCAGTCTCCGGGAGGCTGCTTCCGCCTCTCCTTCAAATCTCAGCTTCTCATCCCTGGCTGCCCCCACGCAGGGCTATTCCCAGCTTCGTTGTCCTCACACTTGTCCTCTTCCGGTACATCCCCTTATGCAGGACTCCCCAGTTCCGGTGTGAGCCCCACCGCGCATCCTTTTGTCTGTTTTGTTTACTGCTGACATCCACACAGGCAGAGGAGGGCTCATCTCTCAGGGCCGCACAGGACATGGCACCACAGGCCAAGCTCCTCCAGTGCCTGTGGGTTGCTCTCCTCTGGACTCCGCAAGTTCAGCTCCGCCCTCCGTTCTACCACAGACTTCTCTGCAGTGTGGTTGCTTGCGTCTTCCCCACTCAATCCCGAGAGCCTCACGGTTGTAACAATGCCAGCCAGCGACCCCGTATCCGACCTTCCCATTTTACAGAGGAGAACGCTGGGGCTCAGAGAGGACCCCAGCAAGGAGCTGTGGCTAAACGAGCAGGAAACAGTCTTCCCAGTTCCAGAGCCTGGAGGACATCCGTCACACACTGCTGTCCGCACCTGCTGTTCACTGTTGCCCTCAACACTTAGTGAGCAAGACTCCTTAGTCAGCAGGCAGAAGCTTGTTGAAGAAATGAATATATCAGCAAACCATTATAAAGTATACTGTTACATTTATGATGTAACTTTTATACCCCTTGAAACAGTCCTTTCCACTAACTCACGTGATCAGTCAGCAGCAAAGCGGACAGGGGAAGTATTAGCCAGTGGCTGAGCACATGCGTTCTGGAGCCTGACTTGTGAGGTCCAAAGCCTGACTCTGTCACCTTCTTGCTCCGTGGTCTTAGTATCTTAACCTCTCTCTGCCTTTGTTTCTCTATCTGTCAAATGGGGTTAAGAGTAGTACTTACAGGCGTGTCTGAGGATTGATCGATTCAGTATCTATAGAACATTCAGAAACTGCTTGGCACCGTAAGTGCTGTAGCCTTTCTACTTTTCCCTACACAGCGTAACAGTACGTGGCAGAGCAGCTGAAGAGGGTGAAGCAGGTGCAAAGCACCAGGCGCTCCCCTGGACAGCAGGGCGCTCCTGCGGGTCTTGATTTACTTTCCCCTTCTACTCCCTTTTAGCAACAGCGATGACAGAGCAGCGACTCATTGGAGCAAAGATGGCCCGTGCCGTCTGTGAGCTGGCACAAGAAGGACAAATGGATTGCAAAGGCCTTGGTGCTGGGGACAGGTTGTCACAGACCAGCTGCCGGACAGCTCAGAGCTTCCTTGGGGACATTTGCAAGACACAGACCTCAAGAAAGGCTGTGGTCCAGGTGTCATGATGCCCGGAGGGGGTGTGTGATCCGGTCCTGGGGGTTTCTTGTTCTTGGGGTTGTTCCTCAGCCTGGAGGATAGCATTGCCAACTCCCACTTGCCCATAGTCCCTGCCTGGAATCCCCCGCCGGCCACCTAAATCCGCCCTGTTCCAGTTCACACCGATGGCCAGGAGGCCCCCCTCTGGCTGCTTCCTTTGTCCTGTCCTCAGTCCAGATGGGGCTGCAGGGAATCGGTTCTCCCCTTGCCCTGCCAAGTGCTGGAAGTCGGCAGTGGTGGTTACACTGTTCTCCAGAAAGATGTGTGGAGGTGCTGCCACAGAACCTGTGAATATGACCTTACTTGGAAATTGGGTCTTTGCTGCCGTATCAAGTTAAAAGGAGGTCCTGTGGGGGTAGGGAGCCCCGACCCAATATGACTGGTGTCCTTATACAAAGAGGAGAGGAGACACAGAGACAGACAGGAAGGAGACGTTCATGTGACGATGGAGGCAGAGATGGGAACAGAGGCATGCCACAAGAGCAATGATGCAGCAGGAGGACCCTCCCCCAGAGCCCTCGGGGGAGCACGGCCCTGCCAACGCCGGATCTTGGCCTTCTGGTCACCAGGACTGTGAGACAACAGATATTACTGCTGGAAGCCTCCTCTGGGCTCCTTTGTGACGTCGGCCCCAGGAAGCTAACACAGACACGATGTTGCCCGTGGCCGTGGTCCGTGGCCCGGGCTCTGGCTGAACACGGCCCAGGTCTGGGTGGCTCCGCGGCATGTTCGTGTGGACGCGGCATCAGCGCTGAAATGCTGGATTCAGCTGCCTCCGGGGTATTTGCAAACTGAGCCAAACAGGAATCCATGTATCCCATTTTCTGAAATTTTTGTGCCAGGACGGGGCACAAGAAGGATGGGGTTAGGGCGTGGTTTCAAGTGAGAAGGAAGTAGTTCCTGTTTCTAGCTTCCCATCCTTCACATGGCTGTGCAGGGAGACGCTTGGCCTTCCGTGTTGGAAGCGTGTGCTTTTCCCTTGAAAGATGCAGCCGGGTGTACTTGACATGAGTTTCCCAGGGCTGCTGGAACAAAGCATCAGAAACGGGGTGGCTTAAACCTTTTTCATGATACATCCCCAAAGGCAAGAGAAACAAAAGATAAAATGAATTTATGGGACTTCATCAAGATTAAAAGTTTCTGCACAGCCAAGGAAACAGTCAGAAAAACTAAGAGGCAGCCCACGGAATGGGAGAAGATATTTGCAAATGACACTACAGATAAAGGACTGGTATCCAAGATCTACAAAGAACTTCTCAAACTCAATACATGAGAAACAAATAAACAAATCAAAAAATGGGCAGAAGATATGACAGACACTTTTCCAATGAAGACATACAAATGGCTAACAGACACATGAAAAAGTGTTCAAAATCATTAGCCATCAGGGAAATTCAAATCAAAACCACACTGAGATACCACCTTACACCAGTTAGAATGGCAAAAATAGACAAGGCAAGAAACAATTGTTGGAGAGGATGTGGAGAAAGGGGATCCCTCCTACATTGTTGGTGGGAATGCAAGTTGGTATAGCCACTCTGGAAAACAGTGTGGAGGTCCCTTAAAAAGTTAAAAAATGAGCTTCCCTATGATCCAGCCATTGCTCTACTGGGTGTTTACCCCAAAGATACAGACGTAGTGAAGAGAAGGGCCATATGCACCCCAATGTTCATAGCAGCATTGTCCACAATAGCTAAATCGTGGAAGGAACAGAGATGCCCTTCAACAGATGACTGGATTAAGAAGTTGTGGTCCATATATACAATGGAATATTACTCAGCTATCAGAAAGAACAAGTTCTCAACATTTGCTACAACATGGACGGCACTGGAGGAGATAATGCTAAGTGAAATAAGTCAAGCAGAGAAAGACAACTATCATATGATTTCTCTCATCTGTGGAACATAAGAACTAGGAAGATCGGTAGGGGAAGAAAGGGATAAAGAAAGGGGGGGTAATCAGAAGGGGGAATGAAACATGAGAGACTATGGACTCTGAGAAACAAACTGAGGGCCTCAGAGGGGAGGGGGGAGGGGGGAATGGGATAGGCTGGTGATGGGTAGTAAGGAGGGCACGTATTGCATGGTGCACTGGGTGTTATACGCAACTAATGAATCATTGAACTTTACATCAGAAACCAGGGATGTACTGTATGGTGACTAACATAATATAATAAAAAATCATTTAAAAAAAAAAGAAACGGGGTGGCTTAAACCCACAAGAGCTGATTCTGCACAGTCCCGGAGGTGAGAGGTACAAGATCCAGGTGCCGTGCTCCCTGCCACTCCCAGCTGTGGTCTTGCACCAATGCTGGGCATCCCTTGGCTTGTAGATGCCCCACTCTGATCTCTTCTTCATCCCCACAGGGCCATGTTCTCTCTTGTCCTCCTCCTATAAGGACACCAGTCATGTTGGGACAGGGCCCACCCTGCTCCAGGGTGAGCTCATTGTAACTAATTACAATCTGCAACCACCTTATTCCAAATCCCGGCCCATTCTGGGGTCCTGGGGGTTCGGACATCAACAAGAGAAGGGACACTATTTAACCCCTCATATGCAACCAAAGCAACCCCCATCCCTCCTTTAATTCTGCCTCTCGTGACCAGGAGCTGTTCTCACCTGGACCAGGGTTCAGGGGACCACAATAAAAGCTGCTTCCCCAGAGATGTGGCTTAGTCTCTATTTTCAGGCTTAAAGTGGACGTTGGCCACAGTAATACCAGGACCGAGGTGCAGTTGTTTCTTCTAGAAGAATTGGTGGTATTTTGTAGGAAGAGATCTGGCTTCTGACCCAGCTGGCCCGGGAGCTGAGCAGGGAGATGTCATTGCCAGTGAGGACTCTTGTCCCCAGGAGGAGTCCCCCAGCTACCCACTGCATTAGTGGTGAGGGATCTGGCCTCTCACGGGCCCACCAGGAGCCCTGGGTGCGGCTCAGAGATGAAGCGAGACTATCGATGCCATCAGACACCAGTGCATGTTAGTGGCCCAGGGGAAGGACTTCGAAGTGAAATTCAAGTAACCACATTCAGAACAAGAAGCCACGCCTTTGCCATGTCCAGAGTGGAGATGACAGAAAGGACGGAGGGACCCATTCTATTGTCTTGTCTTGAAACAAAGAGGGATGTTCTGTTGGGACCAGAGTCTGAGGTTTTGCTGAACTCAGAAAACAGACCAGCGGCATCCTGCCTCTACCCTTCTAGCTAGAGCTTAGGTCACACGCCGCGTCCCTGGGAATCGAGTCCCCGAGGGAGAGATGCCCACACGTACTCAGTACTGAACACGGGACTTTAAAAACGCTACTTGTTATAGCTGGGTATGCTAGTGAAACACAGGCTAGGACCTTCCTGCCTACCTAAATCACAGACTCACCACCTGGTAACTTTTTTTTATTAATGTGGCTAATTTTTCATGCATTTGCCATGCTGCACCGTGATGTCTTCAGGGATGACTAAGGCATGGGGCACAGACCACACCTGCTCCAGGGGCCCAGGGCGGACACATCACTCTGGATTTTGTTTTTGCACTGGGTGTCCGGGTGGCTCAGTGAGTGAGGTCAAACTCTTGGTTTCAGCTCAGGTCATGATCTCAGGGTTGTGACATCAAACCCCACTTCAGGCTCCGTGCTCAATGGGGAGTCTGCTTGAGAACCTCTCGCTCTCCCTTTTTCCCTCCTCACCCCTCCCCGAATCATTTTATCTGTTCTAGCTTTTCTGTCTCTCTGTTATAATGCGTCCTATTGCTTCTTGTGTAATCAGTCTGTCTCCTGTCACCCCTTCATTTCCCTTCTCTGATGTGCGATCGTGCGGCCATTTGGCTGAAGAGGGTGAGAATCAGGCCCTGGATCCCCGTGCGTTGGCCCCGCGGAAATAGCCCAGATATTCTTAGGTGAGCACAGCGAGCGCCCCGGTACCTAGACTTGGGGGTTTTCTTGAAGTCACTCACAGAGAACTTCGTGGTCTCTCAGTTCTTGGTTGTGGTTCGGGCAGCTGAGTTTATCAGTGATTTTCTGGCAGAAAGACACCATTGTATTTAGTAAAGCAGGTTGTGTGTGTTGTTCCTGCCAACAGGAGAGAACACAGGATGGAAGTTAGGGTGATTTTCAGTGCCTTCCACTCAGATCCCGCGTCAGATTAACCCGATCCAGAGTAGCTCCTGAGCACTCACTGTTGGCCCCAGTGCCCCAGGGGAAGGGGCAACGCGCTGGGCAGACGGGCTGGGCACCCGGCAAGTACCCAGCAGGGCAGGTGGGCAGGAGATGGCGAACCTAGCGCCTCACAGAGCGTTACGGCATGAGAACAGTAGGATCCAGGACAGACCTGCTTGGATTTGTTTTGGAGAATGAGTTCCCAGCCTTACTGAGTCCATTCGTGGGTCCCGGGGGCTGTTCTGTCAGAGGACCTCAGAGCCTGGCATTTTCTCCCAGCTGGCCTCCAGCAGCCCCGCGGCCACGCAGCCTCCCCACAGAGGCCAGAGTCCCGCACCACTAAGGGTGCAGTGCGGGCATGGGAGGAGGAGGGGAGGCCGCCATCAGAGCTCGCTGCGGGATGTCCTTGTTAGGACACTTGCGGACGTCCCAGGACTGAACTAGAGGCAGCTCGCGCCCCTTTGGACATTCACAGACCTTAGTGACCATGCAGACGCCACAACCCCCACAAAGCTACACGATTTAACTCACTGTACGCTGAATCTGTTCAGGACTGAACTCGCACACTATTTCATCCTTAAAGATTTTGTTTATGGATTTGAGAGAGAGTGTGAGAAGCGTATGTCCTTGTGCAGCGAGGCCGGAGGTGGGGGGAGCGAAGGGATGGAGAGAGAACCCCACGCAGATTCCTCACTGAGCGGGGAGCCAGTCCCAGGATCCTGAGATCACAACCCTGAGCTGAAATCACGAGTCAGACACTCAACCGACCAAGACACCCAGGGGCCCCTGAGCTAGCGTGAGAGCAAACGGACGCGAACCCAGAAACACCTGCACCCCCACAGTCACTGCGGCATTGTTCACAATACCCAAGAGGTGGAAACAACCCAAGTGTCCAGCGATGGATGGTGGATACAGAGATTGTGGTGTGTGCTTGTGTGCGTGTGGGTGCGTGTGTGTGTGCTCCCTGGGTGTGCGTGCGCGTGTGGGTGGGTGTGTGTGCGTGCCGGGGTGTGTGTGTGGAGGGCGAGGCTATCCCCCACTCAGCAACACGGGACAGCAGCTAAGGGTCCTACAATCCAGTTCAGTTCTGACCCCATCTACCTGGACAGAGTCAGACCCCACAGGTTAGGGAATCAGATCTACACACGCTGTCCCCTCCAGATGGTCAGCTGTGCTCCTGACCCACAGACTATAAATCGGAGGTTTCCAGAAACCCCTCTTTGGGTTTGATTAATTTAAGAGTGGCTCACAGGACTCGGTCAACCAGTTAAAGTGCTTCGACCAGTTAAACTCAGGAAACTCCCAAATCTCCACTGTTTTGGATGGAACAGGACAGGAATGGCCCGATGTGAGAGACACACGAAGGGCAGGGACTCGGGAAGGGTTCGGGCCTCTACAACCTCTCCAGGGCCCCACCCTCCCCCAGTTCCCACCTGTTCGCCAACCCGGAAGCTCTCCAAACCCTTCACTGGGGTTTTCATGGAGGCTTTATTACACAGGCCTGTTTGATGAACTCATTGACCATTGGTGATTGACCCAACCTCCAGCCCCTGCCCTCCCCCAGGGCAGGGGGTGGGACTGAAAGTGCCAGACTCTAGTCTTGTGATCGGTTCCCCTGGCAACCTGCCCCCACGCTCGGGGGGGCTTTTCAAAAGTCACCTCCTTAACACAACAAAAGACCCGTTTTTCACTCAGCACTTGGGAAATTCCAAGGGTTTTAGGTGCTTTGTGCTGGGAGTCGGGACAGAGACTCTCTCTCTCTGGTTCTTATCTTAAGTCACAGCATCGCTGGCGGATACGTACAGGATAGATCGATGACGTGGGGCATCCGACGGAGGGAACCGCCAGGAGTCTGCAGGAAAGAAGGAAGAAAAGTCTACAGAAAAGTCAGGGACAGCAGGGGTTAAACTGGAAATGCCAGTTACACTAACCTCTCAGTGCCAGGTTACAGGAATCCCAGAAAGATCCTGAAGAAACAGGACAACTACTGGGGGAAGAAAAAGCTGAGTGGCCCCAGCTTGGCAGCCCCAGGGCTAAGCCAGAGGGAAGGGAGGCACCAGAGGGGTCTCCTGGGGGCAGCCTAGGGCAGGCAGGGCAGCCTTTTCGAGGGCAGGGCATGGCAGGTGCGGGGCTGCGGTCCTGCGGAAGTCATTTCCATACCAGCCCACCCAGCCCGCTGCAGGCTCTTTTCCTCCGCCTGGAGGCTCCAGCCCAGTAGACCTCTGCCCTCAGGGCCCTGTCAGCTGGGGAGGGGGGAGGGCATCTCCAGCTCAGGGAGCCACCCAGCTGAGAGACCGGGGTGCAGGCTCTGATCCGCAATGCCTGGTGTCCTTACAAGAAGAGGAGAGAGGGACAAGATGTGCACAGAGGAGGACCGTATGGGGACACGGGAGAAGATGGCTGCCCAGGAGCGGGGCCTCAGCAGAGAGCAGCCTGCCCACACGTGGGTGCCGACCTCCCGCCTCGCCTCCAGGACCGGGAGAGAACAGAGGTCTGCTGTTCAAGCTGCCAGGTCGTGGTTTGTCATGGCGGCCGGAGCTGACTACCGCGGTCCTGGCTGAGACCACTTGGCTGCTGCAAAGAGCCTCCGAATGTCCACACTTCTCATGCCCACCCAACCCCGGGCTGCTTACCCAAGGAAATAAACTTCTAGAAAGGACAGATGCACTCCCCTTCCTTAGGGTATCGCAGCATGTTTCACACGACCCAAGACGTGGCGACAACCTACACGCCCACCCACACATGCAGTGGGAAAGAAGCTGTAGTATGTTACCCGAGGGTCAGCCGTTTGTGACAGCGTGGGTGGGCCTTGGGCATGCTAGGCTAAGTGAGAGACAGGCAAGCACTGCGTGACCTCACACGCGAACCTGAAATATCGGCCTGGGTCGCACGGTGGTTACCAGGGCTGGGGGTTCTGGGGAAGAGACGGGTGGCGTCTAAGGGTCCAGACACCACAGAGACCCAGCGTCCAGGACAGTGAGTACGGACAGCTGTGTTGTACCACAACCATCGAGCCGCGCACGGTCTGAGACGTAGTTCTCCCAGCCGCCGCAGAGAAAGGGTGACTAAGCCACCAGCAGGGACGCTAAGGATGGCCACACCGACAGTCCTAGTTCAGCACAGAGCAGTACGTCATCCACGTAGCCCTTGCACACCTTGAATTTACACAATGTTCCACGTCAGGTACACGCCGTAAAACATGACCTATACAGAGAGGCTCGGCAGATGTACATTTCTCAGAGGGAAGTGGTTAGATTTATAACCGTGGAAACAGGCAGGCTAGACAGTCACGGCATGTTACCGTATGAAAATTATTTATAAGGAGACGGCCAGAGAAATGGGCAAGTCCAAATTCTGCACTTACCTCTTTATTGTTAGAATCATGTGAGAAATTTGTAGAGGAGAAAAAATATCTAAAGTGTCCAAAGCTGAATAATAATTTTTGAAAATGTTGCAGCTTTACTTTTTGTCAAAATTTCTTTTTAGTTTAAAAAAGTTTTAATATGTGAAAATATTTCTTTAAAGGAGAGGAAAAAGCTGAGGGAACAGTGCTCCTCAGGGATCTCTCTTGCTCCCTCCAGGGATTTCCTGGAGGGACTGGCTGCTGCCCCCCCATCGCCTTGCGTCGGGGACACTCCCAGACCTGGGCTGCACCCCAGGAGGACACAGGGTGGGCGGAGAATCAGATGAGAAGCTTGTACATGACGTTGGTCCATATGGATTTTCACAAAGATGTCTTTTTTCTTCAAACTCTCAGATTTGCAACAATGTGCTCAAAACAGAAAGAACTCCAAAATCAAGAAAGCTTAGCCCTTTCATGCAAACTTTTGAAATTGTTATTGCTTACTTCGCAGGAATTTGTATTTATTGTGTGCGTGTGCGTGTCCTGTGTGCATTTGCTGTGGGTGTGTGCCGTGTGCGTGTGCCGTGTGTGTGTGCCGTGTGCATTGGATCCTCAGATCTGGACAATATCTTTAGGCACAATTGCCCATTGACCATATTAAAAAAGCACAATAAGAAAAGAACCTTGTCTGTAGCCCACCCAGCACTGCCTGCTGCTGGAGCTCGTAGAACCTTCTGGCTCTCTTCACGGTCACATGCACACGTATGCAAATGCACACGTATGCACATGTATGTGATTTTGTTTCAAGAGCGGGCGGGATCGGGTAATATACAGCTTACCTCCTCACTTAGCATAAATTGCGAACGCCTTCTCGTTAGCAAATATAGAGTAATGACGTCATTAGAGTGGACACAAAGTGTCCCATTTTCGGTGTATCCTACGATTTAGTGAACTGGTTCTCCGCTATAGGATGCGGAGGTGATGTCTGATCTTCCTCCATCCTGAGCAACGGTTTGAACATCCTTGCGTTTAAGTCCGGGCCACCGAGACCCTGAGCTCCCGTTTCTCGGGCTGTATGGCTGGAAGCTGCATTTCTGGGTCTTCAGAGTTTTCACACGTATTTCTGGACTGGCCCGTCCTGCCGCCTTGCAGTCTCTCACCTCCTCGGCGATATCAGATAGGTGTAATTCTATACGATCTCCACCAACAGGTGCAAGTCTCTGAACTCCCTAAAAAGCCTGAACGTTCTCGCTTCAGTGTGACTGTTGGTCACTGGCAGGTGGAGCTTCGGGACACGTCGGGGGCACTCTTGCCTCTGCGGCCGGGCGTGTCCATCCACCCTGCTCCTGGAGCGGCTGCCCATTGCACTGCGAGCTTGCAGCGGGTGGGAGGAGGGGCCCTGGGTGCACAGGGGCCTGGCGGTTTTGGCCCCCAGGGAAGCCCTCGGGCGGGGGTCCCCCAAGGGGTTGCCCCTCCCACAGAGGCGGCTCACTCACCGAGTTTGGGGGGTTGTGGGGGGAGATGCCTCCTGAAGAGAGGGAGCTCCCGCTGGAAGGGGGCGTTGCGGGGGGGCCAGCGACAGGCCCCCGCATGCCAGCCTACGGTGTTGTCAACACTTTGTAAACTTTACAGAAGCTGATGTTTTCATAAAGCATAGCTTCTTCCCGTTTCGAGTCCCTCCGAGCAAGCCCCTGGCACACGGGGTGTCCGGGGGTCTAGCTGGGCTCTCTGGACAGCAAAGGTGGCCCCCGTGCTTTGGGCCGGACTGGCAGGTGTGTGGGTCCGTTGTCTGCAGGCTCCTCCAGTTGACCATGCACGCGGCAAACTGGGCTGGGCCCGCGCTGACCACCACGCTGACCTCAGCGCTGACCCTGACACCTGCCCCGTGTGGGCGCGTGCGTGCGTGCGTGTGTGTGGTCAGAGTTTGTATTTTGGCCTAAGAACAGTCTCAAGAGATTTCTGTTCTCTCCTCAGCACTGACACGATGCCCAGAAAACAAATTCTAGGACACACGACACTTCCTTGACCCCAGCTCATTCAGGCCCTCAGGCCTGCAGGTGAAACATGGCACCTGGACCCCCGCGCTGGCCGGACGCCCGCCTCCCGAGGGGCAGTGAGGCTGGTGTGGGGGGCACCCGTCAGGAATGAGCTCTGGGGAAACTGTGACTTTCATAGTCAGTGTCCACACGGCAGGTCCGTCGGGTGCCCCAGCATTTCTCCCACCCTGGTGCCTCCCCAGGCCTCCCCGGGCTGGGTGGGCTTGCCTCACTGCTGCATGTCCCTCCCAGCAGCATCCGTGCCCACCCCCAGGCCCAGGCTCTGTGCTGAGAAGGAGGCCTTGTGGAGGGGCACCGGGCCCCAACAGGTGAGGATGAAGCTATCTTGGGCCTCCAGCCCCGTGAGCCCCGTGAGCCTGCCCTGAGAGGAGACTGAGAAGGGCTTCCCCAGGACGTGGACGGAAATGCTGCCCTACAGCCCTTACGTCTCCTCTTTGGGCTGTTTTGCTGGGAAGTGAGAGCTAGCTCGCATAGGCGCGAAGCCCGGTCATTTATCAGCATAGGGTGTGGCTCGGAACTTACCACGCACACATCCAGGTCATACCCTGACACTAGCTCTCGCTCCTGGTTCTCGGGCTTTCACCGTGGACGATACACCACTGGCCTGAACTCACACCACCGGGAGGTCTGAGACCTGGGACCTCGGGGTGCAGCGTGCCTTCTCCACGAGGTGCTTGCAGAAACGGTGACACGCCCCCTGGAGCAAGTCAGGCATGGCGGTGGTGGCCATGGGCAGCTGGTAAGCCAGAGCTGAGTGGCCGTGGAAAGCACACACAAATGTGAAATCAGTGAGGACCGTTTGTCCCCATCACTGCCTGCCTCGCGTGGCCCATGGGAGTCACACTTTGCATTCTGCTCTCGAGCCGCCAGCACATGGAGAGAGGCTTTCTCTGCCTTTCCCTTCCTCCTATAGCATCTCGTGCTAGCGTGTGGGTGGCAGCCAGGTGCCTGGCAGGACTGGTCTGTGCGCGGGCTGGGATGACAAGCCTGGGAAGGCTGCCAGCCGGCGGCCTCAGGGCATGCCCTCCCGCTCTGCCAGCCTGTCTGGGAGCGCGGCCGGTTTCACATCCTGTTTCCCGTGGGATTGGTGAAGGGAGGGTGGAGGTCGGTCCGAACCACGTGCAGAAGCCATTCCCTCCTCCAAAAGGGCAGAGGTCCCCTGTATGAGTAAGCGAGGAAGGTGACAGCCTCACCCCTACCCCCATCACTGACGCTTGTCTGGTTTTTACGACCACAGGCTACGGTACGACAGAAAACACTCAACACAGAGGAATGTCCAAGGGCAGAACATGGAACCAAAATGTATTTTGTTGACTTGAAATGAAGACAGGTTGAGGGTCTGAGAGAGAATGACTGGAAATAAAACACTGATTGCAATTGGCTGAAAATTAGATTGACAAGGTCAAGTGTATTTTGATCTAACGTTATAAATGTGTTTTTAAAAAGTCAGCTCTACCTTGTGGAATTATGGGATTTTAATACAAACTTGTGTTCTATCGAGTTGGAAACAACTATGTTGTAAATAGCCAGTCACACAAAAGAATTATACTTTAATTTTGCGAGGTTCCCCAGACCCACCACGCGGGGCAGGTTTGTGGCGCCATCTGGTGGCAGCATATGGAGCTGTCCGTTGTATGTTTCCGACTTCCCTCTTGAGTGGAGGCCCTGTGCTAAGAGCCCTCTTCCTCCTCTCCACAGCTCATACTTGGGCCGTTTCCTGCTGGGCAGTAACATTCTTTTGGCTATGAGTACCCCACATCCTCTCGAGCAGAATGCCTGAGCCAAGAGAAGGGAAAATTGCTTCGAAAAGCAATGAGCTACACCAAGTCAACGTGCTGAGACCCGGCAGCCTCCAGACACCCATGTCCCTCCGCGTTGTCCCGTCTCTTAGAGCTCATCTCAGCACACCCGATTCCTTTCCTACCCTGCAAAATAAGTGACCATTTCGCTATCTATATTCTTCCCTCGTTTCAATACTAACACTGCTGTGACATCAGTTTCCACTTATAATTGCCTGGCATATTAAGTAGGTATCTGTGCATTAGCTTAGGACTGAAACCACATCTCTACATCCAGTTACTGGGAGTGTGCGTCAACAGTCACCTCCAATATTCTCAGGCCTGGTGATTCGCACACTATTCTACAGTCTTGTGGCTTTGCCAGTGAGGCTTGGTGTCTACCTGGGAATGCTCCCATCCCCATCAAAAGCCTGCCTGAGAAGATCCAGGTGCATGCTATCTTGATCTACACTGTTCAAAGTCAAGAAAATTGTCCTACCCAATTCGAGTGGCCCTTCAGATGCACCCAGCCCGCTGGCTGTACCTGAGATGGCAGGATAAACATTCTGCTGTGTGGGAGGCGTCTGTCTGGGCTGTTTCTCACCGGCAATGCCAAGTGTTCAGAAATTCCACAAGAGCTCTTTGTTTTGTTTACCAAGCTTATCACTGTGTAGGCAACTTTACATTCAAGCTGATGGACAGAGCTCTGCTTCTTGGTCCAGATATTTTCTCTCTTAATATTTCATTTTTGTGGAAAAGTTCAGTATTGTTCTCATGCTGCTGGACAGACAGTTTACCTACTGGTGCAGAGTGTCTTACGGCAGACACCAGCTTCTACTTCGAAATTGTCACCACCGTCATCACCATCATCATTACCATCCCTGCCATCCCCACTCTCACCATCATCACCATCTCCACCATCTCCACCATCATCATCATCACCATCATCACCACAATCATCACTACCATCATCACCATCACCATCATCATCACCATCATCACCATCATCCCCGTCACCACCATCATCACCATCATTATTGACATCATATCATCACCATCATCATCATCATCACCATCATCACCATCATCATCACCATCAACACCATCATCACCGTCACCACCATCATCACCATCATTATTGACATCATATCATCACCATCATCATCATCATCACCATCATCACCACAACCATCGCCACCACCATCACCATCATCACAACCATCATCACCATCATCATTACCATCCCTGCCATCCCCACTCTCACCATCATCACCATCTCCACCATCATCATCATCACCATCATCACCACAATCATCACCACCATCATCACCATCATCAACACCATCATCACCACCATCATCACCATCACCACCATCACCATCATCATTGACATGATATCATCACCATCATCATCATCACCGTCATCACCATCATCACCACAACCATCATCCTCACCATCATCACCATCATCGCCACAACCATCATCACCATCATCAACATCACCACAACCATCATCACCATCATCCCCACCATCATCACCATCTTCATTACCATCCCTGCCGTCTCCAATCTCACCATCATCACCATCTCCACCATCTCCACCATCATCATTATCACCATCATCATCTCCATAATATCATCACCATCATCACTATCACCACCACCATCATCACCATCATCAACACCATCATCAGTGCATTATCATCATCATCACTGACACACAAACTACTCTCTCTAAAGTCAAAATGTGATGAGTGGTGGAGTTTGGATTTGAACTCTGACAGTGACTCCAGAAAGTACATTCTTGCTCATGCGTTCACTTTATCTGACTCAGTTTCTTCATCTATAAATTGGAGATAATGAAGGTTTTGTGTGGATAACACAGTCTGATGTATATAAAAGGCTTTGCATGGCACCTAATATGCACCCAATAAATGTTGCTTTGTGGACCACAGTGATGTGTTTGCTCAACCCTCTATGAAATAGTGTGTATTTATTCAGTAAATAACTTAGTTTCTGTTAAGTGCAGGGGGAGAATGATCTAACCATGGAAAGACCACCCACTGGCAACCATTTGTTACATTGACTCCCAGTGACTGTGGCCATAGATGGCCACCATCTTGGTTGGGTGTGCCCCAGTGACGTTGATGCAATGGACCTGAACTGGAGGGAAATGTGTATCCCCCTCATCTGCCAAAGGCAAGCAGATGCTGGCATGGGCACAGCTTCCCTTTCTCTTCTGGCCCCAGAGCTGGCTTCCCCTCCCAGGAGCCCTGGAGTGCTTTATCCTGCCATCGGGGGATGATCGCAGCTGAGATTACAACCAGGCTTAGAAAACTCTGCTCCAGAGCAGTCAGTCCACATGCTCACCATGTTTCAACTCCAACACCTTCACGGACCCGAAATCATTAATTCCTGGGTAAACGTCTGCACAAGGGGTTGCTGGGGGGAGAGGCAGTGAGGGGCTTTCTCTGGTGGGACCCCCACGGCCCCCTGGCTCTTCTGGCCATGCTGTGGTCACCCTGTTCCCTGGTGGGAACTTTCCACGGTGGGCCTCGCCCTGGGCAGAGAGCCCCCCATGGGGCTCTATCCACGCTGTCTGCCTTCACTCACTCCCCAAACGGCTGCGGAGCTTGTGTCCCGTTCCGGACGCCTGTGCACCGGGAAATGAAGACGGTCCACGCACGGTCCCGTCCTGGGTGAAATCCGAGTCTTGCCAGCAGGGATCAGACTCCAGGGCTCTGAGTCTCAAAGGCTAGAGAGCACCCGGGGAGTTAGCCATGGTAGTGGACCAGTAACGAGGGCTGCACTGAGCACCTGCTCCACAGACCCATTTTATGCACCATCAGTATGCAAAATGCACTCCACGGAAACAGTAGCCCCACTCGTCTCAGAATAACTGATGAGACTCTGATGGCAGAAGGGCTCTTGGGAGCCTGCTTTCTGGATAAGGCTCTAGCCCCCAGCCTGGCACCTGCCTCGTCTGTCCCCTTTTAAGCTATCTCCAGCTCATCTCCATACACCTTTCACCCCAACTGCTGTGGTCTCAAGGTTTCTCTCCCCCCAAATTCATACACTGAAACCTACACCCCCCAATGTGAGTATTAGGAGGTGGGGCCGTTGGGTGGGGATCCGGTCATGGGTGGAGCCCTCAGGAGTGGGATGAGTGCCCTTACATGGGAGACCCCAGAAAACCCCCTTGTCCTCTCCCTTATGTGAGGACACGGAGAGAAGACAGTGTTTATGGACCAGAAAGTGGGTCCTCAGCAGACTTTGACTCTGCTGGTGTCAGAGTCAGTGGTCTTGTGTTCCGGCCTCCAGAACCGTGAGAAATAAGTGTCTTGTCTACACGTCCCCCAGTCTGCGGTACTGTGTTAGAGTGGCTGCAATTCCGTGACTGATTTTTAAGGATGAATCCCTCAGCCCTTGAGAAGAGTGAGACTGAAGTGGGGTGTTAAGTGCTGCCTCTTGCACAGCAGTACCTGGGGCCTGAGGGACACTCTCACCCAGTCCCTCCCCTGGCCAGCAAATGGCCCTCTGAAGTCCAGTGGTCACTCAGGGCAGGCAGGGCCCCTGAGAGCCCAGCTTTCCTTAGTCAGGGGGTCCAGGCCCTCCTCTGCTGGATGCAGGGGCGGGGGGCCAGCCCCAGTGACCCTCTGTCTGAAACACACCCGCGTCCTGGCCACTGGCGGAGGTGCTGCTGGGCACTCAGGGACCACTCAGGGCAAAAGGAGGAGGGGGTAATGGTGGGATAGTTTTGGAAGAACTTGGGGGCACACCAGGTGCTCCACCCCTTTCACAGATGGAAACACTGAGGCCCAGAGAGGGTGTCACAGAACGCTCATTTTCAAACACATCAGGAAAGAACCAAGACTGTTTCCTAGTGATGGTCTGCAGGTGAGGAAGAGCAAGGATTGGGGCGTTTTGTTTAAGGGTGAGACACACAGGGTGCAGATGTCGTCAGGGGTCCCTCATCCTCGGTGACCTGGCTGTGAAGGTCACGGGGGCCTCCTGGGCCCGGTCAGGAGGGGCCACGTCCAGGCGACCTTGGGCTCTGGGGAGCCCACCCCAGTACTTGCTGTAGTTGAGTCGAGTTTCTGGAGATGGGGCATTGGGGATGCTCTGGGGGGCCCCTTCCCATTCGTTCCATGATCACACTTGTCACTCCGTCCTTCCTGGAGGACTCTATGATTTCCAGGCTCTCCTTTCACGTGTGGAACAATCCTGCTTGCCCCCCGCACGTCAACAACCTGCCCGTTAGCCTGCGGGGAGCCCTTAGGACTGAAGCTTCCAGCTGCAAGACGAAGAAACAGTGGACGGTTCTGGTCTCACCCGTGGTCTCCCCTGCAGAACGACTGCATTTCATTTTGTGAGCAGATGGCAGGCTCTGTCATGAAATGGAGAGCTCCGTGTGGAGTTTCTCTTTGAAGGAAGGGGAGGGAGGGAAGGAGGAGGAGAGGGAAGGGAGGAGGGGGGAGGGAGGGGAAGAGAAGGGGAGGAGGAGGAGGAGGCGGGAAGGAGCAGGAGAGGAGGGGGGGAGGGGGAGGGGGGAGAGCAGCGAGGCCTGCAGACAGCCTCAGGGGGCAGCCCCAAGGGCCCCAGCATCCCACACCTCCACTGGGTGCTCCTCGTTTCCTGCCTGACCCACTGGGGTCACGATACTGACCTTGGGGACCCTACTAAAGCTTGAGAGAGAGAGTGTGTCTCCAGCATTGCACACTCTTGGCGGCGTTGACAAGCTGGAGGGAGGGATCCTCCAGAGACTCTGCCTTTGAAACAGGAGTGGGAGCCACTTCTCAGACCCAGACGCGGCCCCTGGACACAGGAACGGAGGGGCTGCTCTTCAGGGTGGAGGTGCTGTCCTCACCCCGGCTCCGGCCCCCTGGGCAGGTGTAGGCACCGAGCAGCGTGTTCTCACCCAGCGGCCGCACTGGGGGCTCGAGGCTTCCAACAGCCCTCTGTGGATGAGGCCTCGGCGTGGCCAGGGAGGGCCTGGGGGGGGCAGTCAGGGCCAAGGGGGGCCAACGGTGAAATTCCCGGTAGGTGGAGGCCTCACGGGGTCCTCGTGCTGGCCAGAATGTGTCCCCTCCGTGCCCAGAGAGAGTTATGGAGCCTGCACCCAGGGGCTGCCGGGGCGGTGGGGGGCAGGGGTGTGGAGGCTGCAGCGGCTGCTGACTTGCACCCCCTGACCCGAGGGCACCCCCTAGCCCTCGCCTTTGCACGTAGTGAACCCTGCTGGTCCGGCCAGAGGTGTGTCGGGTGGTCCTTCGGGGAAGGACAGCGGCCGACCACGGGTTGCTCTGCTCTGAAATCTCGGCCCCCCTTCGTCCAGCGCCGCTGCCCCACACCCCTCTCCTCCCTCTGCGGCCGGCGCGTGCGGAAGGCTGAGCAGCCGTCCGTCCTGGGGAAGGCCCCACGTTCCCATTCTGTTTGCTCCCTTTTTGGTGTCACTGGACTTGTTCCTCTGCCCCCGTCTCTGGGCGGCAGGTCTGTAGACGCCAGACAAGCGCGGTTCTGGGTGGGGCTGGGCTCCTCTGCACCCGGACGTGGCCTCCGTGGCCGCGCTGCCGCCGCTGGGCTCAAGCATGGCCCCGGACCCTCCAGGGCAGGCTCCTCATCCAGCCGACATCCACGGAGAAAGCGACTTTGACTGAGTCCCCGTTTTCTATTCCTGCCGTCCCTTCACAGTGTTTTCCGGAATTAAAAAGTAATCATCAGTTAGGGTCAGAGGCTCACAATCAGGGTTACTCTGAGGTGTAAATTGTTCACAAAAGGCAGGAAAATCACTTCTCTTTGTCTGTTTTCCGGTAAGTTCTCATTTATCCACTTATTACATCTATTATTTTCTGTCTCTCCCTGCGGACACGACCGCTCCCGGGGCAGGACCGCGGCGCCATGTGCTCGCGAGCGTTCAGCACCTGGCGCGCACCTGTGAGTGTCTGCTGCGTGAGGGCATGACTCCTGGGGCAGCCAGGCAGCACACGACCTTGAGCCTGTGGACATTGCTTGGGTCCCCACGCTGCCCCCGTGTCCTCTCAGACCCAGAGCTCTCCCCATAACCTGGGAATGGACGGGAAGTTTGCAGTGGCTGCAGGAGAAGGCTGGTGGGGCGTCGGGCGGGGCTGTCCGTGGGGCTGTCGTGGCGGTTTCGCCGTGTTGCTCAGGACTGACGGTGGGGGACACCGAGCTGGGTCTCAGTGGCTGGATTCTGTACGAAGGTCCCAATGTGGCTGCCAAGTGGGTATCAAATATTTTGTTGGGAAATGAAAAAATGTCAACTCAAGGTCAGACTGCTGTCTAGTTTAAATGTCAAGCATGACTTACAGTTCCTGCCTTGGAAATGAGAAGACAGGAACTTTCCCAGGGTGTGGCTCCCATGAGGTGTATCCAGTAGCTTCCATTTGCTGATTGAATGGCTCAGCTTATGGCCGTCCGTAAACTAGCCTAAACCCTTCAATTAATTAGATTGCTTGGATTCAATAGAAGGGCCACGGAGTGGTCTTGGAAATAATCTGATAATATTGTGATAGCTTTGAAGACTATGTGAAAATATCAAAGGGGGTTCACCTAATTCCTCCCACTCTAAACCAAGTGCACAGAGAACTGTTTGGCATATTTTGGGGAGCCTTTTAGGAGGCGGCCTCACTAATCACTCCTCGGCAATCTGGAGAGCAGAGCACGGTTCTGGGAGCTCGAGGGGGTCAGGCCACAGGGCGCGTGGGGCAGCAGAAATGCCCGTGCTCTCTGGAAGCCCACGTGGTGCTCGCCCCGGGGGACCGGGCCGCCTGTCTGGTGGGCTGGACGGACGCTCTGCTGACCGCAGGCAGGAAAGCGCTGCATCGAATTGTCTCCTCTCCGTATTGTCTACCAGAGGCTCACAGAGACGGGGGCAGACTCCCGAGCAGCGCACAGAGTCCCTGGAGCCCGTCCCTCCAGCCCCGCTGCGCCGAGACCCTCCGCTAGTGTTTGCTGATGGACCGGTGTTTGCGGAGGCCTCCCGTGAGCCAGGCCAGGAAGAGAAGGACGAGCTCACCACAGTCCTACCCTCAGGAGTCTCATGTCTCACAGAAGGAGAGAGAAACAGAGACAAAATACGTTGTTAGTGATGTGATAGTGGCCGAAGTGCTGAACTCAGACTCCCGTGACGGGCGCCTCTCGCCCCGGCCCAGAGCACCCTGTTTCTTTCCCAGTCAAGGACCGCTGCGTCTTGAAGCAGAGGACGGGTGAGGGCGGCTGGCGCGGTCGTGGCCTGGTGCACCTTGTGCTGGCGAGAGCGGGGGCCGCACACAGAGCCGGGGCTCTGGCCCGTCTGGAGTGTGAGTCTGCCCTGGCTGGGGACAGAGCAGCGCACGCTTCGGCTCACAGCGAGCAGACCCAGCGGCTTACTGCGTGGGCTACGGACCCGCAAACCTCACACGCTGGGAGGGAGCAGTCGCGGGCAGTGCTTTGAGGTGAGGAGGTGGGGCCCAGGCGTGACTTCCCTGATGGAGAACGACCTGTTTCTGGTGCTGAGCTGCAGAAGTGTAGACGTCTTGTGTATTTGGTTGGGGATACATTTTGCAATTTTTCTCCCTTTGACAAAGCAGCTTCCGAAATATGCTAGTTGGGCCGAGTTTGAAACATCCATTATTCTGTGGTTCATGCGCCTGTAGAAAGTATGCACGGTCCCAGGGTGAAATTTTACAAGAGCGGAGAGCCCATGTCAGCCTGTGACCCTGCAAGCGTCTCAGGTCCGTTACACCACCGTCCTCGTCCGTACAGTGAGGACAAGCCTAAGACCACCTCCTCCTCGGCGTCTTGAGACGGTTAGAGGCGGTAACGTGTGTCCGCTGGTTGGCACCACCATCCCCAGCACCGTCATTGTCACCCTCTCTGTCACTTCCATGGACGCAGTCTCAGGTAGAGGGGGAGGCTTGCCAGGAAGGTTGTAGATTATTCTGTACGTATATGATGGCATCTCCCTAGCTGACAAGGTTTGTTCGAACATCAATTTTCTCATCAATATTTTGATTTTCCAGGGGGATCCCTGGGTCCTTTGACACGGTGTTATGTGAAATGACAGGGTTTCGAAAAGCATCTGAGCTCTGAGCCGGGATCCCCCGTCTGACCCACCTCGCGGCTGTTGTGAGAGTTTCTGCCATGGCTCCCACACATGGTAGGTTTCCAAAATCAAAAGGTGCTTATTATTTCTGCCTACAGTAAAAGGTCCTTCTCTTGGCGAAGCCGGTTTTTTGCTTTTTTTTTTTTTTTTTTTTTTTTTTTTTGTCTGTATATCCAGCAGGTGGCAATCTGAGCCTGCTGCTACGGCGGGATGCGGGCTGAGCTTCCCGGGTATGTGGGGACCAGGGTTTGAGGAGCCAGGCCCCCGAGGCGGGCGGGTCCTCTAATGTGCGTATCGTTCCTGGGACGGTTTGTAGGTGGGATTCTCCTTCAGCAGAAGGGTGGAACTGTTCACTGGGTTTTCCGAGTTGGTTATGAGGGAAAATCTACGACGGTATAAAATCTGGAGCTTCGGTGTTTAAAACCGTGCGTCTCTCCTGACTGTCTAACGCTGCAGGGAGCGCCCACAGTAGGTTTGAAGATGCCGCTCGCTCCTGGCACCGGCCGAGAAGCCCAGCTAGCTCCCAGGCTACCTCGAACACCGAAACCATAGCATCCTAGGGGAAAAGGGAAAATGTATTTATAATGTTGGGGCAGAGGGGGCACGGCCCAAGTCCCAAAAGACACGAAGGACAAAAACGGACAGCAGGTGCTGGTAAAAATAAAAACTTCAGAGCAGGAAGAAGCACTGGGACAAAGTCAAACACAAGCATCACAGGGGCTATTTCCCGCTCCTGTGACAAAAGGCTTGTGATTCTAATGCACACACATACCTGTGGGGGACAAAACGCTGAAGAATATGCAAAAGATATGAAGAGGTCTTTCCCAAGGGAAAGCACCGATGGCCGGTAAACCGCAGGACCCACGCTGAGGCCCATGCAACCAAGGCTGCTCCCCAACGGGCGGCCGTGTCTGTGTTCACTCAGCAATCCGCGAGACCCGGAGCCGTGGCCGTGCAAACAGGGGTTCCCATCGACCTTGGTGGACAGTAGACTGGCCTACTTTTCGGAGGTCGAGTGGCAGTATCTGTTGAAATTATAAATGCTTCTGCTCGTCGGCCAGAAACTCAGCCTCAGTGTGAGCCTGTTTACTGCAGAACTTGTCTGAAATAACAGCAAAGTGTTAAGAAACCCACACGTTCCGAATTGAATAAAATTGGCTAAGTAAAATAGGGGATTTCAGCATTCCGTATGCCATTAAAAATAATAGGAATGCTGTATTTGTGCAGATGTGTATAGAATCCCAGATTTATTTAAATGATAAGTCGCCACACAGGACGTGAGTGATACACATGCATATACGTGTGCACGTGTGCTTGCCTGTGAGCATACGTGTAGATTTTATATGTTCACATGTGCAGAAGGAGATCCACCATCTGGAAGGAGACATACGAAACTTGTAACTGTAGTTACGAGGGACCCATCTGAAATCGTGGTGCACCTCTCCTGCAGCAGGGACCCCCATTCCAACGGGCATCTGTTTCTCTTCTGCCGTCCACACTGGCTCTTCAAGTCGGCTGGAAACTCTCTTGTTTTTGTTGGGTGTTAGGATACCATCCGTTTGCTTCTGTTCTACACTTTGCAAGCAGCGCGTTCTGAGTCTCTCCACAGCAGGGACACCCCGAGAACAGGCGGGGGGTCAAGAGCGCGGAGGGCTCGTTTCTTTGGTCTTTGCAGTTCGCCCTGGTTTGATCTCTGCTCCGCCCCTTCCTAGCGGTGCCTCCCTGGGAACCCCAAATGTTTTCTACCCCTCTTTCTCCAGCTGTCCCATGGGGGCTATAAGGCTGCTTTTGCGGAAACAGCCAGGCTAGCGCACACAGAATAATCGGCACACTGTTTGGGCCGATGGAAAACGATGACAAATGGCAGCTACTTCTAAGGTCACTTCTCAGGGCTGGACTCTCAGGGTTGCGGACCGGGGAAGTCAGGCAGGGGGCTGCCTCCTTCTCTGCAGAGGGAGAAGTGGAGGCAGGGTGTCGCCTCTCCCCTGCCCTGTTTCTTCGGCGAGAGCTCCAGCACACACCACAATGGGGGTGAGTCGTGAACAGGACCCGTACTTTGGGGTCTGGACCATGAAAGGTAACAGTGGGCAGCTTCCTTTCACTAGAACGCCCTGGCCACTGACCCTCTCTGGGCTCCAGCTACCAGCGTGGCCGGAACCCACAAAGCCACGTGCGGGCCAGCCTGGAAGAGACCTAATACGTCCCGAGCCCTTGGAGTGGGCCAAGTGCTAACGATGATACATATCTGTCCTGCCCCCCAGGTTTAGGGGAGGGGCAGACGTTTGCACCCTGCTGAATTCCACACCCTCACGGCTCAGCCATTGGTAAGAGCGGTGATTTTCATCCTGGGACCTGAGGACTTCAGGTAGGAAGCATGACAAGGCAGTGTGTTCCCAGCCACGTGGGGGCCACAAGCTGCAAGACTTCTAATGTATTTCTGGAGGGTCTTAGGGCTGCACCGGTGTCCTGGGGGCTGTTTTCTCTTATGTGTGGTTTTCTTGGCCAAGAGTTGATGACTCGATGAGGTTCTTGGGTTCTCTCAGCGAGCATCCCAGATGCTGCCAGGAGCAATGTCCTCTGTCCAATCTGCAGAAGCCCCCAGAGCAGGGGCGGATACACGGAGAATTTGCTTCTCTCTATCCTCCTTCCTGAAATCTCTTCTTGCAGCTGGAAGCTGGGCTCACAAGGTCAGCTCTGTGCCAGGACACACCTGCAGGCTTCACCCAGGTCCCGGGGCTCCAGGTCTTGACCAATCCCTACCTCTGGTCCATTCAGTTGCATTTTCTTGAATGGAATTTTAAGTCTGTAGAGGATTGCTCTGGAAGGGATCTCACAAACCTTGTCAACGGCTCCTTGGTTCTCCACACAAAGAGCTTGAAGCCCAGTGAGGTTAAATGAGACCGAGGACTGAACCCGCCATCTCCACGGAGCAGCAGGAGCTGCGGAATCACCCCCCAGACAGCAGCACGAGGCAGACACGAACTTGGATTGGCTGTAAAAGTCCATCAGTCCGTCCTCCTGACAGCAGGTAAGGAAGCTGAATCCTCTGGTCCCCAGAACACTGGGGACTTCCTCCTGAACTCTCATGAGCCGAAGGTGACCCTTCCCCACCTAGAAGATGGAGAAACTAGGCAGAGAGGCAGAGAGGAAGGTGTCGGGGACAGAGACAGGGGGATCCGGGGCCTCCCCGCCCCCAGGCATCCTACCTCACAGCCCCGTTCTGTGTCCCCAGTGCCTCTGGCTGGAAGCCGGCCCAGCTCCACCGCAGAGCAGGGAAGTCGGAGGCCCCCACACAGACACTCACGCAGGTGATCTAGTCACGTAAGAACATCATCATGCTTTCCGTTGACTTGAACTGAGCATATGAACCGTGCCATTAAGAATAAAACAGATCAAGGTGCTGGCTTTGCCATCTGTAAAAGATATTTCAACTGTAGCAGACTGGTCACATTGCATTAGAAGCTCTCGAATAGTCATGAGGTGGGGTGAACGTCTTCCGGCGTTTAGACACGTACGTATTCTTCACGGTTTTAAAGGAAGGGTCAAGCACCTCCTTACCTGGTGATATTCTCTATTTGGGATCTTGGCTCCTTTCCTTTCAAGATAAACATCATTTTCAAAATAAAAAGTTGATTATATAGTGATTTATGTCTTTGGAATTCAATAATAATTCACGGGAAAACAGGATGCCGAGCTTGGTGTTGGTAAAGCCGGCCCACCTGAAGTGCAGACCATGGAGGATCTGGTTGATCGCACGCTTGCCGCGCCAGCCTGATTTTCCCTGGGCTCTGCCTGCGTCCCTTGCTCGGGCCGCGTTCCGGCTGGATTGTTTAAATTAGTGATGTTTTCTGGTAGGAGGCCAGGAGGAAAGCTGGCAGGCCAAGGTCCCTCGCGCACTGGTTTCTGGGCACAGTGGTGTGACGGGGAGTGCTGGGCCGATCCCCACCGTTGCTTGCTAATCCCTTCACTTGCGTGTGTGAACTCTGGTTCCCTTCAGGTCAGTCCTCCTGACTCAGAGGAGCAGACTTGTCCGCATTACTCACCGTTCTCAGCACGTCCTCCTGAATCCCAGAGTTCAGTTCCAGCTTCGCTGTCAGACGTCTAAGCTCTCCTTTATGCCTTTGTGCTGATTGGCATTTAACAAATCACTGGTGGGGTGGGGCTGCTGTCACTTCCCCCAGAGCAGGGCGGTTCCCCTCCCGCCCTCTGGTGCCTGGCCCTCACCTGCAGGGCACAGCAGCCCAGGAGCATCCCAGGAGAGCGTCGGGTCTTCCCCAGGGACCCGGGGATGCATTTGTCCTGTCATCCTTTCTGTGCTTACAGATTTGCCCACATTCCCATCAAGCTGCGTTCCCATCTCCCTCTCCCTCTTGGACAGATAAGCAAGGAAAACTAAAGATTGCCAACAGTATCGCACATTGTAATTATCTAGAATCAAAGCTTCTAGAAAATTCCAGAAAGAGGTCTTTCTTAAAGGCAGATGGCAGGGTATATTTACGAAAATATGTGTCTGTGGCTGAAGGAGTCTGGGTGAACCTGGAAAGAAAGGATCTGATTTCCAAATTAATGGGCCTCCCCTGGGCATTTTTTAATTTAATTGAAATTTTATAAAGCCCCTCACTGTAACGTCATGTCTATAAGTGGGCTACCTCCCCGCCCCCCCGTCTTCTGCAAGCCATCGAGACACCTGAAACTTGCCAACTTGTGAAACACTCCTGCTCGAGAAGCAGTGTGAGCCGGAGAGGGAGTGAGCTGGTCACGGAGCCGAGTCCCCAGGACCCGCAGGGGCGCTGCCGCTCATGCCAGGGGATGTTAGGGACGGATTAAAGCAGCCACAGCGTCTGCAGCTAAAACAGCACCCTTCCCGCGGAGCTGGGAGGAGTGGGGCCCAGTGTTGGACGGGAGGGGAAAGCAACGGCCAAGCTGAGTCCCAGCCCTTTGGAAGGGGACATTTTTGCCCTCTGGGAAAAATAAATTGGCATCGGTGTGCGACAGATTTTCCCGCCCAGCAAGATGCAAAATGATTCAGTACTGGACTTGTCTTTACTCCTGATGAACCAGACCGTCTCCGACAAAGGCAGCTAATCCTCTTGTGTCCCAGCCGAGCCTCGCGTGGCAAAGGGAGTCGCTGGAAAGGGTGCACATGAAGCGCGACCGTCAAGAGATGAAATGCCGTGAACGGCACGGAGTGTCAGCCTTTCCCTTTGCTCGGCCGCCAGGGTGAACGCCCCGCTGCTCGGGAGCCGCAGGTGTGGCGAGCTCCTTCTTCCACCGGAGCTGTGTAGGAACCCCTGCCAGTGGGGCCTGCTCGGAGCAACGTGGTCGGGGAAGGCAACTCTGCGCTTTGAAAATGAGAATGTCTTTCAGATGCAGAGCTCACGGCAAAAGCAAAGCGTCGCCTCCTGCTTTCCGTGGTTGTGAGGCTCAGCGTGATGTCAGCAAAGCTCTCGGTGCCCAACAGCGAGCAGGTGCTTGCCTCTCTCCTTCCCCTCCTGCCGCGAGTGGGTCGGAGCGCTGGCCACTCGATTGGGAGGTGCCTGAGGAGAGGGGCTCTGTGGTCCCCCAGGACCTGCGGGAGAGCACCTGCTTCTGGGCTGTGAGGGTGGAGGTCTGCTTCCAGGGCCCTGGCTCTGCCCCTGGACGTGAGGGCATCGCATCCACTCTGTCACTCTGACCATGTGACTGACGCCCCTGTGGGTGCGCGTCCTCGTCTGGAACAGCACAGGGGTCGCTGGCACCCCCTCGGCTCTGTCAGTGCTGGGCGTTCTTATGATAAGGGATGTGTGTTTGCTTCAGACTCTCCACCTGTCTTCCATTTCCACCCTTGTGATTTTAATGGGCACCTCTTCTCTGCTCTGAGAGGATATTTAGGGAAAGTGGTAGGATTTGGAAAATCTGAAAAGGCTGAGTCCGCTATTCCCTAAGCCCTAAATTGCTTGGGTCCCTGGAGTGAGCCCATCACACTATCGTCTGAACCCAAGAAACCCCGGAAGAAAGAGGGACACCATTGTTTCTGGTTTGTTACCAAAAAAGTGATGCCGCTTCATCTCGGAATCAAACCTTTCTTACCACTTAGAGATTTTTGATGTTATTTCAGACCGATTCAGGCAAATGGTGTCACAGGTCGCTCTTGTGAATACGTAACAAGGAAAGGGCAAATTAAACACGTAGGTTTTTCGAGGCCCCGTTTCTGTCCTTGGTCCTCAGTGACTGGCCCCTCACCCCCCTGGCGTGGTTGGGACTCCGGTGCTAAATTGGGGTGGCCTGGCAAGCCAATGGCTGGTCCCCCGTCATGAGGAGTGGTGTCTTCACGGTGTCATCTCTGTGTCCTGGGGGCTGGGGTCCCACACGCCTCCTCTCCAGCCCGCACACCCACTCTTCCAGTGCTGACGGCGTGTCCTTGATCTTACCAGATGGTGGGCCCTGTTTTCAGCGAAAATCGGGCCTCATGTTTGTATTCAACCGAACCTTCTGAGGGTTACTGGCTGAAACCCGAGGGATGGCAGCCGTCTGGTTATGGAGTGACGGGAATAATACGGCTCGCCTTACTCAGAGCTCCAGACGCAGAGCTCTGAATGCCAAGTGTTACGCCCTCCGGAAGTGGCCTGAGCATGCCTCCCCCCTCGGGTCACTGGCACTTAGCCCATGTCTGTGTCTTCGCCCCGATCTGCGGGAAGTTCCCCTCATGGGCTTTGTGGTGAGGTCCCTTCCCCCGCAGGCCGAGCCCCCTGTGCGCTGGAAGGGACAGTGCATCGCCAAGTTCACGTGCGACGAGGCAGGGGAGACCCAGTCCCTGCTCCCTTCCTGGCTCCTCCCCGCACCCCCTCTGACACGGTCCCATGACCCACCTGACCTGAAGGGCCCTGGTGGTGACGGGGAGAAGACCTGTTTCCGGGCACCTCTATGCCCCCTTGTCTTGTCTTGGCTCTGCTCCGACAACTGTGCCCACACCTTAATCTTAGGGAAGATGCTTCAGTATTTCTAGTTAGATTGCCTTTTGTGTGCATAACAGCCCCGCTGGGAACTCTGACAACGAAAGTAAAGGGGGCTTCAGTTACTTGAATAATGGTGACGAGTGATTTCATTTTCGAAGATCTCTGAACCGCGTCTTCACATGTCCTCCTCATCCTGGTGACGTCACTTCTGACGTTGCACTCATGTTATTAGCATGTGAACCCCGCATCCCTCGGCCACATGCACGCATGGCGCTCTCAATGATGGCTTCTGTGTTTCCTCCCTGCGGATGAGCCCCCCTTGCCGTGCGGGGAGGACTGCGCGTTGACCAGTTACACGCAGGAAACCTTTCCAGGTGCAGCGGTCATTGGGTTATGATCTCTGGGGCATTTTAACCTGTAGCAGATACTTCTTAACACGTTCACGCCATCAACCAAGGTGTCAGCTTGACTCGGTCATGGAAACACGAGGACCAAGGAGAGTAACCAGGCTGAACACAGCAGGACACTGGTCTTGTCTGCCTCGGTCACCCAGACGCAGGGGAGGTGACCGACCCCCCAGGCAGCACTGGCGGGCAGCTGCTACAGCAGAGCTCGGGCAGCCTGAGCTGAAAATTCGCACGTGCCCAGGTCGACATGGTTGAAGCGTGGGAGTCGGCAGGACACGCGTATCTCATCTGCCAGGTACAGGCAGGCGGCCGTTCCCTCAGATGCCACCACACGGCTAAGTACCTGGCTCGAGTCACAGAGCTAGTGAGGGGACCCCAGGCCCCACCTTCTTTGCCGAGGTCCTTTGCTAAGTCAGAGTAGAGTCTGCCTAACATTTCCAGGCATTGGTCCCTGAGGCACACACACCTGAGCTCCTCATGGGATAGCCCGCTGCCCCGGCTTGGGCACCAACCACGGGGAGGGGTGGGGGGGTGGAGTGTCCCCACGTCTGCTTCCTTCCTGGCTCGTTCCCAGGCCCTGGAGGATCCCCCAGCGCTGAGGTCCCCTTGGGCACTTTGGCAGAAGTGCCCCTGACAGCATCGTGTGACAGGGACCCGTTGTCTACCTGCCAGGAACCGCAGCGCCCACTGTCCCGTGGGGATGGGAGGAAGGGGATGTGGACGGTGCTGCTCTGACCCGGCGCTGCCTCCCAGCCCATGAACTAAGGAAGCTTAAGGCTCAGGCCCATGAATGCTGGATCGTCTAGGGTTGTCTAGGATTCTAGGTGGGTGGGAGGCAGGTGCAATCAGGAGACACTTTGGGTAGCTTACCTAAAAAGATCTCAGAAGAAAGGGACCACAGTTCCCTAGTTCCCAGTAATTTGCATGACTGCTTTTCTCATTCTAACCCAAATTTACCTTAGTATCTACATTTTTACCATCAGATTCCCCTAACTGTGCAAGAGTTAGGCCAGGCAGGACTGGACCCCCGTCGGTCCCCAGGCGCGCTCTGGAGAGGAGGGCATCTCCAGGGACCGTCTCTGAGGGCTCTCTCACGCACTCGGCTCCGAGTGGGGGCTGTGTGCGCGCCGCGGGGCTCCTCTCCCTGGAGTCGATCTGTCTCAGCCTTGGGCAGATGGGGGTCTGGGGCCCGTCTGCTCCAAAGTTACGTCAGGAGCATTCACTGGTTTATGTGGGTCATGACTGTCTGGATAGCCCAACGTGCTATCTGAGGTCCTGAGTCACGAGCTAACCTGACCAGGTCCTATTATCAGTGGTTCCCAGTCTGAGAGGCGCTCCCCACATCCAGGGCTGGCTTGCGATGTAGGGTCACTTCTGGTTGGCACGTCACCACAGTTGTTTAGTGGGTACGGATGACGGATGCTAAATGCTATGGACTGAATGTCTGCGTCCTCTCCAAACTCATATGTTGGAATCCTAACCCCCAATGTGATGCGTTAGGAGGTGGGCCTCACAAGTGGAATTCATGTCCTTATAACGGTACGTCAGATAGCTCCCTTGCCCCTTCCGCCACGTGGGGCTGTAGAGAGAAGATGCCCTTCTGTGAACCGGGAAGTGGGTCCTCACCAGGGACTGAGTCTGCCTTGACCCCGGACGCCCGGCCTCTGGAACCATGAGAAACAGATGTTTGCAAACCCCCTCGTTTGTGGTGCTTGTTAGAGCAGCCCGAAGGGGCTCGGACAGTAACTTTCTGCAATGAGTGGGACGGTCCCACAAAATGAGCCATGCCTCACCCCACAGCTGTGCCTGAGAGGAAGCAGTCTCCACCGTACACATGGAGCCGTCAGCCTGGTGGCCTCCCCACAGATCGTGGTGCCGTCCGTCTGTCCGTCCGTCTGTCCATGGGGTGGAGGACCTGCGCCCTGTCTGCTCCAGAAGACGAACCATCTCCCGAGCTCCCGAGTGGGTGGAGGGACACTTAGATCATTCTCACAGTTTTACCAAATCTTATTTAAAAAATTTGGATGTGATGATGCCCCCCTACAACGTTCATTTCTTCCTAAAGCAATATCTATTATGTCATGACAGAAGATTTTTGCCTGCTGTCATGCATATTTGTTTAATAAGAAAAGCAAGAATAGAGCCCTCCCAGAATGTTGTGCAAGGCTTCAAATCCAGTTTCTAGACGGAACGAGGAGGGGTGAGTACCCGGGCTCTGATGTGTTTACAGCCTGACCCGTGCCCAGGGCTGCACTGCCAACGAGGGGGGAGATTGGCGTTTTCACCCACAGGAAGAAAAAGAGTGATTTTTTCTTCAACGTGGCTGTATTAGATGTTTTCCGACTTCCTTTTGCAGAAATGCCGGCTCAGACACACATCTGGTCATTTTTGAGGTTGGGTTTCTCTCTGTGTCTCTGTTTTCTGGAGGAGCTGAGCAGCACAGAGACGTCCAGTGGCGTGTTGGAGCCACAGAGGCATGAAGTGGGCTGACCTTGGGTCAAGCAAGAGTCGGCCCAGTGGACTCCTTTTTTTTTTTAAGTACAAATTGCATCAACCAACACTTACTGACCTGAGGTCTTCTGTTCCACACAGAAGAGGGCAGAACGATGAGTAAAATCTGGGCCCTGTGCTCAGGGTCTCACACGGTGGGAGGACAGCGTCGGTGTGAAAACCTAGCTCACCCGGCAGATGTTCCTGACATGCAGAGGGCCGACGCCGCTGGTGGTGTTCGGAGCAAGGAGAGGGCTCCATGTGCCAACGTGGGGACGGGGGCAGGCTAAGTCATGGCGGAGTGGCTTTCGACTTCCCCAAAGTGCCAGCTCTCTGGAATTGCCTGTCAGAGGGTCTGGCCGGCGGACCCGCAGCGGCCGGGTTCCCAGTCTGGGCTGGCGCTCTGGCTGCTCAAACAGGTCCTGAGGGGACAGCAGCCCCTGAGCCACGCTGACAAGAACATAACAGCTTCACCTAAGCTGTGTGGGGGTTCTCCAGTTGCTTTCCTGTTCACCCTGTAAAAACATCAGAAAGGGGATTAAAACCGCCAGTCTCGAGCTTTGAGAATGTGACCAGACCCTGTCCTCTTTTTGCTAAGGAATTTGGAATAGTTTTAGGCTCTCGAGGGACCGGTGGGGCCACCTTGTGTCACTCGGCGAGGGGGCTGCCGGCCATGATCCACGCAAGTCGCCTAGCGGCCGTGGATCTGGGCCCCAAATGGCTGCGTTGGGCTCAGCCAACGCCTTCGCGCCAGGGCCAGTAACCCCAAGGTCCTCAATTCTAGGTGTGTTTGCCTCCTGTCACTGATACTGCTTCATGTGTCCAGGGAGCAGCGCCGTCTGTGTTCACAGAGACAGGAAACCCATCACATGTCCTCACTTGGCCGGTCACTTACCGCTCACATGTGGCTTGGGGACGGAGATGGGCTTTCCTTGGTCCCGCGTGGAGGATGGAAACTGCACGTGTGCTCATCCCACTGGGGGCGGGGGGGGGTGAGGGGGGGTGCGTCCTAGACGATTTGGTGACATTTGGACTTTTAACCAAATATTTTACAATTGCTTTCTAAAGTAGGTATTGTTAATCTTATTCATAAGAAAAGTGAGCCATCAAAATTAAATTACAAATCATTGGATAAATAAAAGTGGACCAATTTTTAAAAAGGCACGTAGCTTTTCTTTAAGGAAGTACTTGAAATTTGTCTGTTCAGCCGTCTTAGTATAGCTTTTCTTTCTGTATGTTTTTTAACTCCTTCGCATATGATGACCAGGGTGGTAACAATGGAAAACAAATGGAAATGATGGTAATAACACTGTTAATACTCTCCAAGTACTCACCAAGTATCGCGCATCGTTCCAAGTATGAACTCACGTACTCGCAACGGGATACTATTATTATCTCTGCTTACAGATGTAGAAACTGAGGCACAGAGAATGCACCCGGGAAGCGGCTGGGTCGAGGGTGAAGCCGGGCAGTGGGCACACCCAGCTGCTCCATTAACATAGCAGAAATTCTCACGACTCGAACGTCCTGCGCCTGGAACGGCGTCTGTCCCCCGGTGTCTGTGGTACCTGGCGCACCACAGTGATTTCAGTGATTGCCTGAAGGAGGGAACGTTCACACGCAGGCTCTCCAGAGTCTGGGGCGACACGTACAACAACGGAACTGGGAAAATTAATCGGGGTGCATTTTGATGGCTGAGGCAGCAATCGAGCAATTTTGTTATGGGTGCTAAAGAGGACGTGGCATTTTGAGGATTTGGTCTTACGTTCTCAGACCCAGCAGAGAGTACCTGTGTTCTCTGTCTTTCTCTCCCCAAGGCCAACGGGCTCCACAACCTTGCGTGTGGCTGGTGTGAAAGGTTCTGTGTCTACGTGCGCTCTTATCTGGTGAGTGCGGAAACACCGACTTTCTGGGACTTTGGCCTCTGCGTAAAGCTTTGGGCTCGGCTTGCCAATATCCGTAAAGTAACCTGCCAGGGTCTGATTGGGGCTGCACTGAATCCATAGATCAAGTTGGGAAGAACGGGTATCTTGACAGCACTGAGTCTTGCCCTCCACGAACAAGGAACGCCTCTCCATTTAGTGATATTTGATTTCTCTCATTAGAGTTTTGTCCTCCTCACACAGATCTTGTGCATGTTTTGTTAACCTCGCACCTGAGTTGTTTTGGGGGCCGATGCACATGCAAGTGGTATTGCATTTTTATTTTCCGGTTGCACCTGTGCACGGCTGGAAGCATCGACTTTCTACTAATTATTTTTCCACCTTCAGCCTACTGTCATGCTTGCTAACAAGGCCGTCTGCGTAGCAACGCCCAGTTAAATGGTGGGCTGCGTAGGATAGGACTCCCAGCGCGTGCTGAAGAATGGAAGGAGCTTACGCCTCTGAAGCCGCGAGGGCCACGGAACTGCCTGACTTCACCTTCTCTTTGTGCAGTTTGTCCCATCTCCATCATGACGCGCTCTTGCCGCGCCTGTGGGAATGGCCTGGCCTTGACGCCATCTGCCCTGAGACCTGACCTCACGGTTGAAGCTGTCCTCCTCCCTGGGTGGGGTGCACTCCACCACACATCATATTTGGAAGGAGAAGTTGGAGAATGGCTCTGAACACTTGGGGGACGTAGAAGTGTCATATGAGGACACACGCAGGCGCCCTCTTGGGCTGTTGTTTGCGTAGAGAGCTGTGTCAGCATTTTTTGTTCTAGGGTGTTGGAATGTTCTGGATGTGCTGTGGTGGTTTCCAGAAGGAAAAAAGAAAAGAAAAGAAAAGAAAACAGGCATTTAGGAAACATTTAAGGTACTTGAATAAAAGCGATTTGGCCTTAGTTTAGCATGAGTTAATTCTGGGAGGCTGTAATTATGTGGCTCAACTATTCTCCTTCTGTTTTCGCCGCTCAGCCTACAGCAATCTGCATCTTCCCCTAACGTGGGTGGGAAGGAGAGTCTGGGCAGTTGTGTGCACCGCTCCCAACTAACAGCTCTGGCATCTACTCTCTCTGGGCCTTACTTTCTCCCCTGTCACGTTGAGGGACAGAGGGGAAGCAGGAACACTTTATAATCCTGTCTTCCTCCTCATATCGAGCGCCACCATTAGCCCAAAGGATGCCTTCACGTGACTAAAAAGGCGACCCTTCCTCCAGATGTTCCCATTCATTTGACAAAAGACGGTTGATGGGAAGGTTGCAATGGGTGGATTTCAAGCTACTGCACGACGTGGCTCCACGCGAGAACACCGTCAAGTGTCTCTCCAAGAAGCACTGACGGCAGCAGGACCAGAAGGTTCTACTTCTCTACTGATTCCTTCGCTGCTCTCATAATCCCAGATCGTCAGCAGACCTGCATTCACAAGGATGTGTCTCACCGAGGACAGGCGTCTCCCAGCAATGTTCCCTGCAACAGCCCCGAGCTCAAGGACCCCGGGCTGTGCAAGATCACGTGAGACACTGAGGCTGTGGAACGGAAAGAATTTGGTTGTTTTCCTGTGGCCTTTCTAAAAGGTCCAGAACACAGTCGTAAAACCAACAGAAGCCTCACTCAAGGAAACGACGAGGTCTCTTGGTTTAATTCTCTCTGTGAAGATGCAGGGCAGTAGACAGAGCAGCCAAGGGCTGGTGACCCCTTGACAATTACGTAAGACGGGCTGAGAGCGTTCCTGGGTTGCACGTCAATGCTCACGACTGGCTCGAGACACGTCTGTTTTTCAACAAAACGGGTGAGGAATCAGTGCCCTGCTAAGTCGGGAGCTCTAAGGAGAAACCCCGGGAGATCGGTGAGGTCACAGGTGCGCCCACCCTTTAGGGCTCCCCGGCCCCTCCTTCAATCTCTAGCATTTCTTTCCTTATTTTTATTTATTTATATATTTTTAAGTAAACTCCACGCCCAGTGCGGGGCTCAAACTCATGCCCCGAGATCGAGAGTCACCCCCGGCTGAGCCGGCCAGGTGCCCCGCCAGCACTTCTTAGTGACGGTCAATTAGGACGTGAGACTTCGCTTCTTCATTGTGGTTCGACTTGAAAGTGAGGTGATTCCACTCTCCTTTCTCCTGGAGACACGACGTGGCTGCCAACAGAGTCTGGAGCTAGGAACACCCTCATCTATAAATGAAAAACATTCGCAAATCTCTTTCGGAAAGTTTAAATACAAGGGTCTACTTCCGGGCACCTGACGTGTGAACACTGATTTGCACTCATGGAGCGTATTCCAGGCGAGGGGCGGCCACGAGGCTGGTGGTGCTGCCATTCCCTTTCAGTGCGTGGGCAAAGTAGGAGGAAAGGCTTCTCCGTGTCCCCTGAGATCTCTGAGGGCAGCTGTGCCTGTGTCTGGGGACCACGTGAACCGTGAGGAGAAGGGACAGCCTTCATAGACACACATCTTACCTCAGTTTGGTGTTGGTTGAAACTGGATCACTTCTTGATCCGAACTGGTTTGTATCTTTATTTCACTGATCTCTCTCCCCAGCGTTGATGGACACTTACCGCAGAATGAACGTGGCCAGTGTGTTTGCGCGCGGTCGGCAGCAAGGTGACAGGTGAGGGGGGACACGCTTGGAACACATTAGATCGCTCGCAGACACGTAGTGTTTGTGGTTTAAGAAAGGAGTTGCCATACAGCACATCACTAGCTCTTGATGTCGTGTTCCATGAGCCATTGTTTGCGCGTAACACCCAGGGCTCCATGCTCTCCTTCTCTAAAGGAGAGCGGAGGAGGGAGGGCGGAGACTTGGCTGCGGACCAGCTGGCAGGGGGCAGGACATGAGCCTGCACGTGACGTGGGACTTGTCCAGGTGAAGGGGTGGGGGCAGGTGGGACTGGGGGCAGGCCAGCCAGAGCTGCCCATGTCTTGGATGGGGTGAGAGAGGGCAGGTAGGAGCGGGCGGAGGCTTCGCCCTTGACGGTGGGGCACTGCAGTCAGGCTGCAGAGATGTGCTCAGTGGGCAGTGTCTGAGCCCTCCGAGCGGGCAGAGGCAGGAGTCTGGGGTCCGGGAGCTACAGATCCGGGAGCTGAGGGCCTGGGGAGGTCGCCTGGAGTGGGTGTGGACCGGACGATGCCAGACCCAGCTGGCCAGCACCAAGGCCACTGTGGGGCCTCTAATTATCCTTCTGGTCTCCAGGTGAACACACAGCGGGGGAGGCAGAGGTCGGACACGACGAGGAGCCGCAGCAGTGGGGCCCCTTCCCCAGGCGACAGAAAGTCCTGGACACACTGTCCTCCGGGCGGCGCGCTGTGCCCGCCCCACACACCAGCTCACGGGCTGAGTACCCGCAGCTTTCGCAGGTGGATCCTTCGCAGGAAAGGGGCTGACGGAGACGAAACCCGTTTTTCCGAGGATTTTCTGTTCTCTGTTTTTACCGAAGAGAGAGACTTTCCCCAGACTGCCTTTTACTTTTTAAAACTAGAATTCCATTTTGAAAAACAAGGCCCACATATGAAAACAGGCCAAATATGGAAAACCTCCCCAAAGAGAATCAAGAAAGTTCCCCCCACCACTACGTATAAAGCTGACTTTGAGAAAGTATCAAGAGGAAATGTTTCCGAAATTCTTGTTTTTCCTTGTTGCCTGGGTGGGGGGCACCCTGAAGGCGGCACGGTGCAGGTTGGGAGAGGCAGCAGGGGCGGTGGGGGAGAGTCAGGGAGGGGGAGGGAGAGCAGGGGAGGTGGGGGAGGGGCAGCAGGGGAGGTGGGGGAGGGGCTTGGCGCATGAGTGAAGACAGCAGAAACACTCAGATGTTTGAGTCTCCCACTCGCAGGTTCTGTGGCTCAGGGCAAACCCCCGAATTCCTCAGTCTCCTTATGCGGTTGGGGTTCATGCCTGTGGGCGGGGCTGTCCCCAGGATGGCAGGTCCCTGCTGTAGGAGGCCTGCACACAGAGGCCCCTCGGGAAGTGTGAGGCGTGGTCTTAGGCGGCTGCTACGGGAAAAGTTTGCGCTAAGAATTAGTTTCGCTGAGATGGAATTCAGGGGCCGTACCCCTCATCCAGATTAAGTGTACAAGCCGGCGGATTTTGTGTGTTCACAGCGTTGTGCGGCCATCACCACGGCAAGTTGTAGAGTATTTTTGACACCCCGAGAGAAAGCCTGAACCCCGTGGGGCCGCGCTCAGCCCTGTCCTCCGACGCTAGGCAGCCTCAGTCCACTCGTGCGTTTATGAGTCTGCGTTTTCTGGATATTTCCTTGAAATGGAATCACGATATGCTGTCCTTTGTGACTAATAATAAGTTTTTGAGCTCACTTGGTGCCAGCAAAGATCAAATAAGAAGTCTGAGTAGAAGGCAGTCTCTGTTATTAAATTTTGATCATTTTGCCTGGGTTTTGTCTCACTCTTGTGCTGGCTGCTTCTGATAACCGTGTCCTTTGATCTATCCCCATAGCAATAATTAGGTAAAAGTAAATCCACAACTAACAGTCTACTGGAAATTGTCTGATGGGTTGCTCCCCAAACGGGCAATAAGTTTCCTTTCATTTTGGTGTAATTCGGCCAAAGAATCAGGGTTGGAGAGGCATGGTGGGGTGCGGGCAAGGAGGGCTTCTGGATTCCAGAGGCCACTCTGAACGTGGGTGCCCTCAGGCTGGGGGACGTGGGCCAGGAGTTTGGTCTCTGAGTACAGACCGAGTGTGTGGTTCAGGCTCCCCGTGGGTGCCGCTACATTCCAAGTCCGGGATGGGGCAGACCAGGAACCAGAAAAATGTAAATATAATGTGAATAATAGAGCTGCAGAGGGCGTTAAAAACAGTGCAAAACATTTTTGCAATGTTTATGACAGTCTTTGCAACCGTGTAGAAAAGATGGAATTACACCCATTGCACAGAAGGGGAAACTGAGACAGGGTTAATGATCTATTTCATCTATCCAGGTCCTCCAACTGGTCCCTAATATTGCTGTTGTGTCTACCTTGTATGGGTTGAACTGTGACCCCTCAAATTCCCATGTTGGAGTCCTAACCCCAGGACCTTAGAATGATGATCTTATTTGAAGATTGGGTCTTTGCAGGGGTGATCAAGGTAAGTGAGGTCAATAGGGTGGCCCTTGTCCAATATGACTAGTGCCCTGTTTAAAAGGGAAGTTTGGACAGAGACGTGGAAAGGAGAGGTGGCCATCTACAAGCCAAGGAGAGGGGTCTCAGGAAGAAGCAGCCCTGGGGACACCTGGACGCTGGACATCTAGCCCCCAGACTGAGAGAGAGTAGATGTCCTTGTGCGAGTCGCTTGGGCTGTGGTGTCTGTCCCGAGTAGCCCCTGTGTCTGCAGGGAGCCGCCATTCTAGCGCTTTCTGTCTGCCTAGCTCCACCCTGGCATCTTGGGGGTCGTGCAGTGCTCCTTCGTGGGACCGTGCACCCCGGCCAGCGAGGGAGTGCGAGCAGCCTACCGCAGCCTCTCCCCCCCTGCTGCTCCGTCAGACTGGCTCTACCTGGACGCGTCTGTCCAGCCCGATGGAGACGTGACCTTGGAACGGTTGAAGGAGAAACTTGTTCGGGTAAGGGGTCATGGACGGCCCACAGCCTGAGCCCACACGTCATGCTCTATTCCTTCTCCTATGTAGACGCAGCCTGGGAGGAGACACAGGGGCAGTCTCATCGCCCCAGAGGATGCCGCTCGGGCTGGACGCCGCCATTACGCCCAGGGTGAGTCGCAAAGCAGTCGCGCTGCGCTCCTAGCCGCCAGCATGGGCTTGACCATCTGGTGGTCAGGGTCGGAGTCGTGTTGTTCGTGTCCTCATTGTCTCCTGCCTGGTCCTAGGGGCGCTGACCACACCGAGTCAGGCTCACACACAGCCACCCAGACGCAGACCAAGCCCTTCCTATGGGCCACAGACGCCAGGGGTGCAGAGGGGAGTTCCTGCTCAGGGGAGCCGATGAGCCTGTGCGAGGAGCAGCTCTGAGTGTGGGGAGCAGGACCCCCCCCCCCAGCTCAGCACTGTCATGGTCCTCTGGGCATCACACTGTGTCCTGGCCCTGCTCTGGCCTGGGTCCCACCACTGCCGACCCCTCCGGCTGAGGTCAGGAGGCTGCGGTCTATGTCTCTCAGACTCTGCTGTCCCAGTTAGCAGCCCTGACCACAGCTCTCGGCCAGTCTCTGGGGTCAGAGATCAAGGCCCCCTTTCTTTCCCCCCTTTACAAACTGTGTGGTCTGGACAGCTCACCCCAAAAGTCTGTCTCCTTGTCCGGAGAATGGGTCCGACCTCGGGTGGCTCTTGTGAGGGTCACTGGAGACGATGCGCTGGGCATGGTGCCCGGAATGCCATAGCCGAATCGTCCTGCCCAGTATCCTGGCTGTGCCTAGTCCCCCTCCAGCCGGAAGCACGTCCCCTCGTCTACTGTGGCATCTCCCGCGTCAGCCGCGTACGCGGGAAGTGTCTGTCAGTCCGCAGAACCACCGCGTTTCCCCAGCCCAGCCCCACGCCCACTACAAGCAGCTGTCTCCGTGCCTCTGCGCCTGGATGTTCTCTGAGCCGGTCGGACCCTGCCCGCTGAAATTGGAGACTACTCTTTGCCGTCCTCTCTTACTACGTCCCCATCCCCCACTAACCCTGCTTCTCTCTCTATGGTTGATACCTTGACAACAGACATAATTCTCCCATGTGGCCAAAGGCTCAGTTTCCATATTAGTGGGACCGTCTCCTTCGCATCCGGTGAGTCCCCAAGTGATCGAGGTCCTCCCTGCCTGCGTCCCTGGTCCTGCCCTTCTCTTGCCTCCACACTGCAGCCCCGCCAGGCCCTCATCGCCGCCATCGTGGGTTTCCTGTGGGCTCCTGCCCCCTGCCAGGTCCTTGCAAGGGATACCAGCTTCCAGGAGGCAAGACTGTTCCTGACAGTGGACAAGCGTGTGTCCCCTCCCGGTCACTGGGATGAAGGACCCTCGGGAGGCCTCGCCCTGTGAGGAGGGAGCTGCCCAGGGACGCCTGCAGCACACGGTGTGGGCTCTTCCCTCCTCTGAGCAGCGTCCCCGGGGCCAAACGCGGAGACGCCCTCAGCCTCAGCTCTGATCCCACATCAGAGTTAAGGCACGGGCTTGGGAGAAAGGGCCTTTTTGAAGCTAAGGAATTATGTTATTAGGTTCATTGGATCCATCTAAATCCTAACTACCAGCCTGCAGTTTTATTCCAGACAAGGCAGCTGAGACTCTGAGAGGCTGGGAAACTGGTCTGTGACCCCACAGACAGTGGGAGCTAGGTCTTAAATAGAGATTTTCTGACTGCAAAGCCCTATTTCCTCCTATACCATGTTTGGCGTGGCTGGAGGTGTCCTAGCAGGAAAGATTACAGCTCTGTCTCTTCGAGCGCGGACTCCCAATCCCTTCTCCTGTGTGTCCCCTCCTTCCCCACGCACCTGCTTCTCCCATGGAGCCCCTGCCATCTGGTCTCAGCCGGTTCCTTGTCCCCTCTGCCTTGCCCCAATGCCCCAGGAGCGGAGGGCCAAATGTGACAGATCGCACCCTGCCGACAGCTTTATCTTTGTGTTCTCCTGTTGAACTACTTAGAGTGCCCTGGAGTTTCCTCCATTAATCCAATCCCCATGTCCTGGCAATGGGACAACATCTCTGAACACAGAGGTGTCTCTGTCACAAGCCTCACGAGTTCAGAGGCTCGAGTAGAGCAAGTCTGGAATCAGCCACTTGGACTCAGGAAGTGATCTGTTAACACCAGCATCAAGTGGTGACAAGTGACAGACGTCTGTACAGGAGTGGTTTTCCCTTCAGAGGACACTAACAGGGCCTTTGGAACCAGCTCCGTCCACCCCCACTCTGAGGCAGGGCGACAGCGCTCCACGTGGGAGACAGATTGCCCCGAGAGTGGATCCAGCCTCTCATTAGCAATAAAGTATCCGTTTAATGTCTTTCCCAACAGTAATTTTGTCTTTCAAATGTTTTATTAATCCTCCAAATGTTCCAAGGCATTTTAAATGGAAGGGAAACTGACACCATCCCTGAGCGAGATGTTGGACTCACACACCTGCCATGCACCTGCACCTACAATGCGTTGACCTGTGGTGATGGAAGAGGCGCCCCGGGTCCATGTGCGTCAGGACAATCTCTGGGCCTGCATCCAGGATTCTGTCCCCTGCCTCCTATGTGGGGACTCATTCTGTTCGTGTTCTCCGTCCTCAGTTCAAATCCCCGTGCATCCTCCTGTCCCAGGCACAAAAAGAAAATGGGAAGCTTGGGAATGAGCGTGGCTAGGGGCACCAGTGACGGCACCCCTGCTGCTCCCTGTGGGAAAGGGCAGGTGGGAGGGGGGCAGCCACTGCTCACAGGGTGCGTGTTGGGGACCCCGGCACTCTGGATACACACGGCCTGGTTTGAGGTCCCCGTCCCAGGAACTGCTCTAGCTGGGAACTTTGGAATCAGGGTGTGTATGCACGTGCCCCATGGGGACTTGTTTCTTATTTCTAAACATTTAAGTCACATAACTTTCCGCCAGCTCTGACGGTGCCTGGGCTCGGTGCAGCACTGCCACAGCCGGCCTTCAGTGTCGTCTCTCAGGAGGTCGATGGGTCATCTGGGGTGGGGTTGTCACCCCAGCTCGAGCACAAGGCTAACATGCGTCTGTCTCTGCGGGGAACCAGCCCCTGGCCAGGGGAATTCTCCAGGGAACCCATGAGGCCTGCATGCAAACATCTTGTTGGCAGTTCCCTTCAACATACCATAAAACATGTGGGACGATTTTCTGGCTTCAGCCCTCTTAATCGTGGTGACTGATGTTCACCGAGCAGTCTGCACAGACACGCGGATGAGGAAGTGGCATTTATATTAATTGCTCCAGTATGCATTACCAAATTCCCCTCTGCGCTGCTCCCAGGTGCCCTCCCAGCCCGCAAGGGAGAGCTCCCTTTCGTGGGGCAGACAGCGTCTGCTTTTTATATGGGCGCTCGATTCAACTGAGCGGTTCCCTCACTGGCCGCGCTACCACGCCTCTGGTCCAGGCGGCCCGTTCACGCAGAGCCAATTAGCGGGCGATCCCGCCGGCCCCTCCTCTGCAGCAGCAAGGGCCCCGACCTGTGTGACCACCATGCACCTGGGGGGATGGGCCCCCTTTACCTAGGATGCATTTCATTTCCAGAAGTCAGTCCTGCATTTCCAATGTACTCATGGATTTCCAAGTGAGACTGGGGAAGAGATGAGACATGTTCATTTTGCTGTCTGTGAAGCAGCAAGGAGATAGGGGACAAACGATTGCATGGAACAACGCTTGTTTTTTTGCCAAGGAAATTGGCTATTTGGCTTTTTATAATTTCCTTATTATTTCATATCTTATTGTTTTTATTCCTCAAATGAAAATCTTTGGAGGAAATCTCTTTTGTTTTTTGTCCAACTTCCTGTAAAGAGCTATGTATCGCTAGCTTTCCTGTACAAAGGGATGTTAGCTATGTAAAAAATACGTATTTGTGTGTTATGCATATTTATACATATTAAGGTTCTAAATTAACCTGCAAAAATGATAATAGCTATTATTAGCTGACGACATTATTGCTTATTTCGAAGTATCTGTTTTTAGGATTTATTGAATGTTACATCACTCTTAACACATTTTAAACTGAATTCATGCACAACTCTCACTGTGCACCTGCTGCATGCCAGGTGTGTGTGCCTGGGCGCTGAAGCGCGGAGCCCACCTCTGCCGAAGGCCCCCTCCTCTCCCAGCTGGTGTACCGCCTGGAGCACAGCCTCCCTCGGGGGTCAGAGCATTCCAGCCGCGCGAGGGGCTGGGTGGGAAAGGCATGTGACTGGCCTGAGGAAGGGGTGGCCGTTGGTGGGTTGGGTGGGCTTGGTAGGGGAGGACGGACTCACGACAGAAGAGGGGAGAGCAATAAAGTGCGAGGAGGCACAGGAAATACTCCAGAGTCGAGATAACACATTCAGCAGCAGATTTAGTCTTTCGGACTTGGGGGGCTTGTCCTGCACTGTCCCTGCGGGGCCCCCGTGACTCTGCCAGCTCACGGGGTCATGCTGGGGGGAGTTACCCAGCTTTTTTGTAAAGTAACAGTGACAGGCCCAGAAGCGGCTGGAAACAGCTCAGGGTAACCGTTCCCAGGGTGCTGTGCTGTGGTCAGTGATGTGTTAATTCAGGAGATCAGGTCTTCCATAACAGAACTGATTCCAGCAAGGAAAATATCAGGCACTTTCCTGGTGGGAGGATGGCCCGATGAGTTGAAGGACTAAATGATGTAATTTGGGGAACATACAAAAAGTTCAAGATTTACACAGTGGGGCTAGTCAAATTCTGCCTATTAAAGACTTGTCTGGTCTATGTGTGTTGCACAGCTCTGCCCACACGGTTTTCAGGTCCCCAGCTGTTAGCACCAGCTCGTAAACCAAAATCTCAGGGGCTTTGACCTGACACCCGTGTCCTGCCCCAGCCCTCGCCCCTGCTGGGCCCACCATTCCCTCTGACTGTCTGTGATCTGTGACCCCATCCGCCAGACTTCTCTCTCACGGATAAAGGGAGCCACGTGGAGGGGAGACCTGACTCGGGTTTCTGCTCCTTCACGGTGAACTCAGTAAGTCTGGCTTTGATCACCCCCAGCCAAATGACCACCCAACAGAGGCCCCTGCCCTCGACAGAGGCCCCTGCCCTCGACAGGGTAATTCCACGGGGGAGCCCTGGGGCTGCTGGCTGCAGGGTGCCCTCAGTCGGTCTCTGGACACACTGATGGAGCATGTCCTTGTGTCTGGTGGTGGGGCCGTGTCAGGTGTCGGGACCGATGTCTGCTCAGGCCTCTCACAACCGAGCGGAGACGGACATCGAAGTGCAGTGTGAACCGAGTGGTGCTGGGGGCGATGCGTGGACTATAGCAGCAGATCTCCGGAGAAAAGCAAGAAAGTGAGAACCTGGTTGGCTGGAGTGGGGAAGTCACATGTGTGAAGGACACAGTGACCTTGATCTTGACCTTGCCCCGGGCAGTGTGGCCATGGAGAGGATGTGATGCTACAGACAGGGGTCTCAGGGAGAGAGAACCATGATGTCAGGAGGAGGGGCTTTGCTGTCTGTCTGCATCGGATCTGGTCAGCTGCTGGGAACGTGGGGGCAGGGACCATGTTCTGGGTTAGGGGCCCAGGATGGGGTTGGAACACTGCCCATGAACCCAGATGGCCCCCATCCTGCGGACCTACCGACGTGCACGGGAACTGCGGGGAAGCACCGTGGTTCAGGAGGCTGGCGGCCACCCAGCACTCACACTGGCTCAAACGAGACTGTTTCCAGATCCTCTTCCAGGGGCACCTGAGTTCCAGGTTACACAGCCACCTGCTGACTCTGGGTCCCCTTGCTCAACCCTGCCCCTCCCCCCGAGCCATCTCAGGACTTTGCATCCTACAGTCAAGCCCTGATGTGTCTGCTGTTGTGTTTCTCCTGTGTTAACGCTGATTGATATTTGCTGGATGCCCGTTCTTCCTATGTCCTACTTGAAGGCTGGGCCCGGGCTGCATTTGTCTCTGGACATTCAGCTCCCAGTGTGGTATGAGCATGTGGTCGGTGCTCAGTAAGCATGAGTTCAATGGCACAGGAAATGGGTCGGGTGTAGACACGGAGTTTCCAGGTTTGGAGGCATCACGGCAGGTTGGCAATAGAAAACTGTCCATTAGGAAGGGGAACTGAAGGGATGGGGGTAGGGAGACAGGGTCAGGCTGCTGGGCGTCTGGGAGGTCATGTTATAAAAGGTTTCAATTTGGAGGTGATGTTTGAGCTGGGTCTTGGTATCTGCTCAGCAGTAGGCGCTCAGTACATGCCAAGAATAGAACTGCTAATATTTATTGAGTGCTGGTATTTGCTTGGTGCTCTCCAGGGCTTTCTGTGCCTTATCTCACCGAATGCCGCGGTCAGCGTGAGACGGGGGTTGTGATTAGAACTCCCTTGCTCTATAGGAAGAGACGGAGGCTCAGAGACATGAGCGACCACTCCAAGCCCCAGCTTCAAATGGCCTGACTTGGGCCACACCGGCAGAATCCCCAAGCCACGCCCCCCGTCCGTCCCACTGGCTGCTGGAGCAGGGCAGCCGAGGGCCTGTTGGGGGGAGAACTCAAGCAGGGCGAGCGCTGTGTAAATGGTTTCGTCTATGGTGCTGGTGTTAAAACCCGCTGACGTCCTGCAAACGTCCTGTGTTGTGCCCGAACCCACCCCTCAGGTGGGGGGCAGGGAGCTGACTGCTCAGCGGACAGGGGCCCGGCGCTCCAGCCTGTCGACCTCGACCTCGACGAACCAGCTCCTCAGGGACCCTTGAACGGCTTTGTAGTTTCCGCTCTGGGCCCCTGGAGGGAGTGAGTGCACGCGGAGCGGCCTGATTCTCCAGAGCATTCGGAGTCTGCAGGAAGCAAGGCTGGGGTGGGGGGGGGGCGGCGCAGGATGTGAGGATGAGCTAGAATTAGGCATTTTCCTACCGAAGGGCTTCCTCCAAGTGGGGGACCTAATGGCCAGGCCCTGCCTGTCGTGCGGGTGGAGCTGCACCGTCCCGCCCGGGGCGCGTGCGGTGGGGCCTGCAGGGTGTGTGTTCCGGGCTCACACCTCGCACGCCCCAAAGCCTTCCCTCCGTGGTGGGAATCTGCCCTTTGAAGTTTCCCAGCTGTCCTTGTCACTAACCTTTCAGAAGGGTGTGGCCCTGCTTTTTCTTTCTTGTTCTTTTTTTTTTTTTTTTAGAATAAAATACACACTTGCTCTCTTTTCCACTGAACCATCCTCAAATCTAAATGCAGATTCTGAGCAGGCCAGGTCTCCAAGGTGCAGAGGGAGCCCCGAGGCTGGTCATGCCGCAGGCCCCCAGAATCCAGTGTCCACGGGTGTTGACACAGGTATTGACGTGGGCCACCCAACCGCACCGGCCCCCAAAGAGCAGGGCGATCCAGGGCTTCTGGGCACCGCCGTGAGTGACTCCCCACCTTCTCTTTTTAAACCCTGAACGTGTTTAGATCTCCAGCACCCCTCCATCAGCTCCACACCCCATGCTGCTTCAGTCAGGCATCCGGCAGCGGGAACTCCACTGCCCGTGCCCCCTGGCCGCGGCGTGGGTGAGTCACGACGGTTTTCTCTTCCCCGCCAGATCCCTCTAGGAGCAAACCTTTTGTTGGGTGGGCTCAGGTGATCATCCAACTGGAAACCTGTTTTTAAGCACTGAAGCCTGTCCACATCCCTTTCCCTGCACTGGGGGCGCTGTGTGATCCCCACACTTCTTTCCTTACAGGGGAGACACCAACGCCTCACCCCAGTTTCTTCTCTTAGGACCAAACTTGATTTGGTGCATCCGCATGCATCTGCATGTAGGTCTGTGTGCATATGTGAGTGTGTCTGTGTGCACATGTGTGTGCATGCGTGTCTGTGTACATATGTGTGTGCGTGTGCACATGTGTCTGTGTGCATATGTGAGTGTGTATGTGTGCACATGTGTGTGCACATGTGAGTGTGTATGTGAGCACATGTGTCTGTGTGCATATGTGAGTGTGTCTGTGTGCATGTGTGTGCACATGTGTCTGTGTGCATATGTGAGCGTGTATGTGTGCACATGTGTCTGTGTGCCTGCGTGCACATGTGTGCGTGCATATGTGAATGTGTCTGTGTGCATATGTGTATGTGCACATGTGTCAGTGTGCGTGTGTGTGCACATGGGTGTGTGCACATGTGAGTATGTATGTGTGCACATGTGTCTGTGTGCATATGTGTGTGCGTGTGCACATGTATCAGTGTGCATGTGTACGTGTCGGTGTGCAGGTGTGTGCACATGTGACTGTGTGCATATGTGAGTGTGTCTGTGTGTGCCCATGTGTCTGTGTGCATATGTTTGTGCAGTTGTGCACATGTGTCGGTGTGCATATGTTTGTGCGTGTGCACATGTATCCGTGTGCATGTGTGTGCAGTTGTGCACATGTGTCGGTGTGCATATGTTTGTGCGTGTGCACATGTATCCGTGTGCATGTGTGTGCAGTTGTGCACATGTGTCGGTGTGCATATGTTTGTGCGTGTGCACATGTATCCGTGTGCATGTGTGTGCAGTTGTGCACATGTGTCGGTGTGCATATGTTTGTGCGTGTGCACATGTATCCGTGTGCATGTGTGTGCAGTTGAGCACATGTGTCGGTGTGCATATGTGAGTGTGTCTGTGTGTGCATTGTGTGCATCCGTGTGTATATGTGTGTCCCAGTGTGTGCGTGTGCAAGTGTGTCTGTGTATATGTGAGTGTGTGTGCGTGTGTGCATGCGTGTGTACGTCCTTGTGTGTGTGCTTCATTGTTTTCTTTCCTGGAAACAGAGTCTGGTGATTTCATCAGATTCTCAGTCTGGTCCCCAGGTTGGGGGCTGCTGCTCGGAGGCTCCCACGAGCCCAGCACACATGCTGACTGTTGGTTGCCACCACTTTCGAAAACCTCGAAAAGGAGGCACTCACCGAGTTCCTTGTAGATTCTGAGCCTGTGGGGGACTTTGAGCCAGGTCATGACCCCTCTCCCCAGGCCCAGATGCTCTATGAGGGTGAGGCTGAAATCCACGTATTCTGAGTGTTCTCATGCCTTCCTTGTGCCCCCACAGTACCTGGTGCTGACAGACACAGAAATACAGTCATGCGATGGAAACGTTCTCATAAAAGCCTGTTACTAATTCTTTAGTGTAAAAATGTTACTTGTTTCCTTAAACTCTTCACTATGATTTTTTCAGTGGGTTCCCGTGCTGCTGCCCCTGAACGGCCCCAACCTGCCCCTGTCGTTTCGGGCAGACAACCATCACACCAGGCTTACATAACACGTGCCTGCGCATTCAGATCTCCAAAGGTTTTCTTTCTGCAGAGACAGGACGTGCTATCATGTGGAGTTTCAGCTCAATGGCTCATTCTGCCCAGAAGACCCAGAGGGCTTTCGGTTACCTGGGAGTTGGGACAGGTGAGGTCGCAAGGTGCCAATGTAAATAACCGTGAGTTTACCCAGCACACAGAATCAAAGCTTGCCTGTTAACTTCCTCAGCAGTCATCCCAGATAAAAGCCAGAACCAGAGCCAAGAGATCAACTTACAATATCACAATGCAAGTTTTTGGTTGGTAAAAAAAAAAATACTAGACTTTCCATTGTGTTATAATACAAAGAACAATATGCCACAAACTTTGCTGCCGGAAAACTTCCCCACTGAGAGGAAAGCTGTCTGCTTCTCCAGATTAGTTCCACGGCCATGACTGAGCAGGTATAACCAACCCACCCCTCCTCTGAACGCGGGACTCCCCCTGCCTGGTCTAATTGTCAACCAGATGCTTAGGAACTCAGAATTAGTAAAATTCAAATACTGAAAATGAACAGGCTTTTAAAAAAGTCAGGACTAGAACCACCCTGGAAACTCAATCCTGGGGGCCAATCCTGAGTTTGTCCCATGAGGTTTAGTGCAGATGGGGACCGGGTGATGCGTGCTGGGGAAGGTTCGCTGGAGAAAGAGTAACTGTAAGGGGGCGGAGGCTGGAGTGAGGGCCGAGGAGGGATGGTGTCCGGCGGGCCCGGGCTGGAGGGGGAGCGGGCTCTGGTGTCCCAATGGCAGGCAGCAGGGCCAGGAGTCCAGAGGCATCAGAGGGACACAAGATGCGTGCGGGTCTATGGTGGCCCCTCTTCCTTCCGCGAGCCCCTTCCCCAGCTGTGCAGAGCCTGCTGTGGTGTGTGTGGCGGGGAGGACCAGAGAGGGATGGTACTCAACAAGGCTGAGCGTTTACCTGAAGACCCTGTGTTACCGAAACAGGTCTAGCAGATTCTACTGGCCTGCGTGGAGGGACTGCACCGAAGCTGCTCCTCGGCACCGTCCCTGGGGGTGGAGACACGGGAGAAAGACACGGACAGTCACAGGGGACAAGCGTGACGTTTACTCTATCCCTGCCCGTGGTCTGAGCGGCTGACCTGTGTGCCACCCAGACCCCACCCTGATATCTGTCACGAGAGGCCACTCCCTGGGCAGGGCTGCTGGGAGCAGGGAAGGCGGAGGGAGGGTCCAGAGGCTGCTGCCCACCTGCTCAGTGCAGGGACCGAGGGACGTATCAGCGCCTGCGGACGTAATGTGCGTGCATTCCTGAGCGTGCCACCGGCTCTGGGGACAACGTGGGGGTCAACAGTGTCCCAGCAAGTCACACCGTCAAGTGGACCCTTGTCCCCATCCTCTTCTCTCCTTACAAACCATCTCTGTGACAGATTCGACTTACTTCGTCTCCAAACCTGTGTTCCCAGAACGGAAGCCTCCAGAAGTGTGAGGAAGAATGAGATTTCACCCACCGTGTTGCTGTTCCTCCAGAGGACAAGCCAACCAGAGCGGCTTCCGCCGTCCTCCCTCGTGCGTGAGCCCGTCTACTTCAGCGATGGCCAGCGCCCACCGAGCACTGACTGCGCGTGTCAGGCGGGACGGGCCTGTGGTCCGGCACGTGCTCCAGATGATGAAACGCAGGCGTTCGGCTGCGCTGGAATCTGCCACGAGCCCCCACGCTCCACGGCCCGTGAAGCAGGCTCTGATTCCTGACCATTGCTCGGATCCATGCCCTTGCTGCTCCCATGGCTCCTTGGTCGGTCCTGCTGGACTGGTCCTGCCTCCTCCCCGGCCTCTGCGCCGTCCTCCTCCTCCCAGACTTCCCTCCACACACACCCAGAGCCACACTCCTAACACAGGGCCACCAGGAACACCACCACCTTCAGCGGCTCCTTGCCCGTGGCGCAAAATTTATAGCATGCTGTGGGAAGCTCTTCACAGCCCCCTCCCTGAGTTTCCAGAATCTTCCTGACATGGGCCCCACAGCCCCCGGGCTCTAGCTCAGACCCCTTGCTGTCCCTTTAACATGATTCACTAGCATAGCTGGTGAGGACTTGAAGATGTCACTCCTTCCTCCTGGAATGCACTCATGTCCCGCCAGCCCCCCGCCAGTCCCCCGCCACGTGCAGACCTCCACGCAGCTCACGTCCATGTTTCCTTAAAAACTGGAGAGTGCATGTAGTGTAAATGAACCATTAACCATTGTAGAGTGAACACTTCAGTGACATTCAGCCCATTCAAATGTTGTGTGACCATCGCCTTTTTCTTATTCCCAGACACGTTCACGTCCCCTAACGCCCCTCCATGCCCATCCGTCAAACAGCCCCTGTCCATTCCCCCCTACCCAGCCCCTTGCCACCTCTGCTCTGCCTTCTGACCCTATGGATTCCCCATTCTGCCGGTTCCACACGAAAGGAATCACACAATATGTGACTTGTGTGTCTGGTTTTTCGCGAGGCACGATGTTTTCAGGGTTGACCCAGGTAGCACGTATCAGGTTTCGTCTTCTCGTGGCCGAGTGATATTCTGCTGTATGGGTACAACACAGGCGTGCATGATTGAGGAAGGACACCTGCTGTCCACTACTCCTGCCTGTTGTGAGTTGTGGCGTTGTTGGCATTCATGTACAGGCAGGGGTTCGAATGACCTGTTTTCCAGTCTTTGGGGTGGACACCTAGGAGATGACTTGCTGGGTCATATGGTGATTCTATATTTAACCTGAGGAGCCATCTAACTAGTTTTGAAAGTGGTTCCACCGTCATGGACGGGGGTTCCCGTTGCTCCACCCCCTCACCAACACTTGTTATTTCTCGTTTCCTGATGGAGGCCATCCTAGTGGGTATAACACGGTGTCTCACTGTGGTTTGATGGGCATTTCCCTAAGGGTGAACGGTGCTGAGTGTCTTTTCATGTGCCTGTTGGCCATCTCTGTGTCGTCTTTGGAGAAATGTAGAAATGTCCATTCATGTCTTTTGCCCACTTTAAAATTTTGCCATTTGTGTTAAAGATTTTATTTATTTGTTAATTTGAGAGAGAGAGAGAACGAGTGGGGGTGGTGGAGGGAGGGGCAGAGGGAGAGAGAGAATCATCAAGCCCACATCCCGCTGAGCTTGGAGCCCAAGGTGAGGCTCAATCCCAGGACCCTGAGATCACAACCTGAGCTGAGATCAACAGGCAGACGCTCAACCAACTGCCCCCCCAGGCGGCCCAGGTCTGACCCATCTTGAGTGAGAGCTGTACACGGTGGGGACAAGGACACAATGGCACTCTTGCGAGCGTGGGCGTCCACGGCCCCAGCACCATGTGTCCTATGGGCTGTTGGTTTCCCACTGAACGGTCGTAGCACCTTGATGAAAGTCAGTTGGCCATCGAGGTCACTCTCACTTCTCTTCCACTCATTTATATGCCATTATTTGTATTAGTTACATTTATACTGATTTATATGTCTTTCTCCAATACCACGCTGTCTTTGTTACTGTAACATTGTACTAAGTTTTGAACTTGGGAAATATGAGTCCTCCAAGTTTGTTTTTCACTTTTAGGACTATTTCCGCTTTGGGGGTCTCTTCAAATCCCATACGAATTTCAGGTCTGACTTCTCCATTTCTGCAAATATAGAATCATTTGGTCGATTGTAGTTCATTTTGGACAATATTGTCATCTTTATAATAGTGCGTGTCCAGCTGACGAACACAGAGCCTCCTTCCATGTACCGTGGTCTCTAGGTCTTTCCACCGCAGCTCCTGCCGCCGCCCACCCCTTGCTATGCTAGTCTTTCGTCATAGCACCAACACGGTGCATGTGTGTGCACATGCGGATACACACCTGTGTGTGCGTGTGTGTTCTCTCTCCCAGCTCGATGGGATGCAGCTCTTCTGTGCACGTGCCACATCAGCAGCGACAGCACATGTGTGAATTAAACATTTGTTCATCCGTTTCTCTGTCATAGACGCTGAGATAGAGCAGAGAAGAAGCTGCCCGTGGTTCCTGACCTCGTGCGGCTGGCGGTGCACGGCTGACCCTTGAACAGCACAGGCTTGAATTGCGTGGGTCCGCTTGTACGTGGAATATTTTTTTGGTAAATCCAGCACAGTACTGTAAATTATTTTCTTTTCCTGATGCTTCCTCAATAACATGTTCTTTTCTCTAGCTTACTGTATTGTAAGAATACAGTGTATAATACACATGTCTTACAAAATATGTGTGAGTCTACCGTTTATGTTATTGGTGAGTCTTTCGGTCAACACTAGGGTGTTAGTAGTTGAGCTTGGGGGGAGTTAAAGGAATATGTGGATTTTTGACGAGGCAGGGGGTCAGCACCCTTAACCCCTGTAACAGGAAAGTGGTGAACAGATTTAATAACTCTGCGCACTGAGCATGACGCCAGGAAGTTCGGAGCGCTGAGAGACGGTAACTGGAAAACCTGAGTTGAGGCCTTTGTGCCAGGCACAGTTTTCAGGTTCTTCTAGCCTGCAACAAATTTCCTGAACGCAGGAAATTCGGCTCTTAACAAATATAACTGTTACCACAGTAATTCTTGTAAGGAATTTATGCTCTATGATAAGGAAGTGCTTCAGGGTCCTCTGTAATACCGACCAGCCTAAGGTCCGGAATCACACCTACGATTCCATCTGTGGCAGGTGTGGCGGAATACACACAGCAGCTAACGCCACAGCGTGAGGGCGTTCTTCAGGACGCCAGGCTGCACGCACACACGCACACACACGCACACACACGGCATGGGTCCATTCTCACGTTTCCGTGAAAGTCTGTGCACCTGTCCATCACTCACACACATGTGTGCACGCTCTACTTACACCAAGAGGTTACTGTTCTGTAAACGTGTCCCCGTGATGGCATCGTGGGTAATATTACTTTGCTCATGGTTTTCAGTGTCTTACAACTTTTATGGGGAATATTCACTGACTTTGTCACAAAATAAAATTAAACTCTTTTTAGAGATAATCATCATAAACACAGGATTTTACTGTGTCCAGTCGTTCCATCCCTGTGTGAATGGACATGATATTGAGAAAGGTAAAACTCCTCACGCCCAGAGACCGACCTCACGGCCCGGAGTGCTATAAATGGTCCCCTCTCCTTGTATTTCCCTCTGTCTTCAATGCTATTGACCAGAGCTCAGCCCGGAGGCCCAAGACTTTCGAGCTCTTTCCCTC
>NW_024423675.1:68969327-68984178 GCF_017311325.1 Ursus maritimus
AGACCAACTTTCTTCTGTTCCCGTGAAATGCAACCGAGCTCACACAGGGCTGGCTGCCCTCGCTGGGCTCCGTGACCAAGGTGCTGCCCGTTGCCCCTGCAGGAGCGAGGACAGCCCGAGAGGCAGGACGGCCAGCAGGAAATGACCCCCCTGGATGGGCTCATTCTCGAGCAGAAAGTCAGAATCCCGTCCGAAGTCGTCTTCTGGATGATAGAGCTGTGTTCTCCGGGGACCCGAGGGGTCATCCTCTCCTCCTCTCAGCCGGCCAGAGAATGAAGAAAACAGCCCAGCACGTGCACACGTGCACACACACACGCACACACACACTGATGTGCCACAGCATTCCTGTATTTCAGAAAACACCGCTTCGCTTGGGGTGTGGGTGGAAGGACGGTGACCTGAGGCAAATGTGAGCCGTGCAGCCCCTGGTGTCTGGGACTTGGAGCGTGGCTCTGCGAACAGCGGGCCATTCCCCCTGTCGTCCTGTCCAGCCGAGCACAGAACACACGGCACAGCCTTTCCAAGATCCCTCCGCAGTGTAGTTGAGCCTTCAGAATTGTTCCAACTACAAGGCTGGGAGAGTTTGATGGAAAGATATTTAACACAAAGAGCCAAAATGTAAAATGACTTAGAAATAAGGTATCCATGCATCACCTTTCATGATCTCAGGGTTACACGCTATTGAATTCAACTACATTAAGGTATTTCTAACTCTATTTTCCTTTATTTTTGTGATGCTGAAGACCCTTAAGGTAAAATAAATTTATTGTTTACACATATGGTTTATTAGGGCTTCAAATATGCCTCCTTTCCTCTTTGAAGTATTAAGCCAGGATCGTGGATTTCCTTTCCTCCTGGCATATAATTTCACACCACACGCGTGTGCGCACACACGCACACACTCACCACACCACGGTGGGTGTGCCCCAAGAACAAGGGTCTGGAGTCAGGTGGGCCCTGGTTGGACCTCGGCTCCGCCCCCTCTGCTGTGTGGCCTGGGGCGGGTGCATAACCTTTCTGAGTCTGGCTCCTGCTGTAAACTGGGGTGAAAGGAAGGGTTTCTGGTGCGGTTGCCGTGAATGTCTGTGGACTGACGTGCCTGACGAGGGATGAGAACTCCCCACAGCCCGCAGGCCTGCGCTGGGCGTGCAGCGGCCGCGGTGGAATGGATTTGGTGGGTTTTACCCGTGCTTCATCGTCCAGACGCCTGTCCGGCTCTGTCCTGCGTCCAAAGCTGTCGAGGCTGTTGCCAGTGCTGAGACTTAAAATAGTTTAGTGATGACATAGCCACTGGGGGAGGAGAGAACACGCCCTGGGAGGGGCAGAAGAAGGACACCCCCATTTCTCCATCAGAGTGACAGAGAAGGAAGATGCGAACAGACACCAATTAGTGCCCAATGCATCATTGACGCCCCACGCGAGCCACGTTTATGTGTCCGACTGGGCCTGAGCCCCTGGGTCCCGCCCGAGTGATGGGGAGAGGGTGGCAGGGCGATGGGGCAATCCCTGCATGGAGAGTGGCAGCCACAGGCTTTCGCAGATTCACGTGAAAAGCAAGGCTGCGGGTGGGCTCCCTGCCGTCACGCTGCCCCAAAGTGCATCTCCGGACGCCTGGAAGGAGGCTGTGCGGCTTCAAGCTCCTTGGGAAAGGCCTCAGAGAGCTTCTGACCAGACAGACCCACAGCCGAGCCTCCCTGGTGCCTTGGCGGGGGTCCAGGCCTGAAGGTGATTAATGTTCCACTGCTGCTTGGAGGTCAAGGGGAAATTACCAGGAGCAGGGAACTTGCCTTCTTTGGGGGAGGGGAGCAAGGAAGGAATTTAATTTCCAGGGCAATTAATCAAGCACCTTTGGGGGTTTCACCAATAACTCAAGAGCTGCTTCCTGTGACCCGATCAAGGCCCTTGGGCAGGATCGCCGTCCCCACTGCCGCCCACGTAGGACGAGACCCTCGGGCCAGCACACGCACCGTGAAGCTACTTATTAAACACACAACGAACGGCCGCAGGCCGCGTGGGCACCGGCCGCGGCAGGAGTGAGCACTTTCAGGAGTTGGACCGATGGACAGTGGCTCATCTGGGTCCCTGCAGCGAGAACTCGGAAAGCAGAGCCCCCAGGGCGCTGCACCTGTCGGGCGCTGTGGCCCCGTCCTGGGTGCCGGGCGAGGCTTTGGGGCCGGGAGTGCATCTCGGTCCTCGTGCCCTTCCTTGGGCTCATCCAGAAAGTTTGTCCTGATAGATCGAGGTCAGAATCGTCCACGGTGTCGTTCCCACCAGACTGTGCTTCTGAGGGCACAGCTGTAAGTCAGAGCGACTTGCCCGTGACCGCGCCCAGCTAGGACACGTAGCATCTTGTAACTTAGAAGAAATATGCCTTTGTCGTTCAGGTGGCCCAAGTCTGCTCCTCTGATCTGTTTGGTCCATGTCCGTCTAGTTCACCAACAGCTCTTGACTCCCAGCTCCCGAACCCTGGGATAGTCTGGGCGATAGGACAGGGGAGCGTTTTTGTCCTATCATGTGGTGTCCTGTCCTCAGTTCCTGAAGTGGCCATGTCGTCATGAAGGTGGAGTGAGTGTCTTGTTCTTGGAATCCAGCCCTTTCCTCCACAGCAGGGCTTGTGTTAATGGGGCAGGGCGCCGGTTACCGGTTACCGGGAACGGGAAGTGAGCCTGACCTGGGGGAGGGGAGGGGACAGGGGCTGGAGGTTGAATCAGCCCGTGGTGAATGATTTAGCCAATCCTTCGAATGCAAGCAGCTTCCATGGGACCCAACCGGACAGGGTGCAGAGAACGTCCAGGCTGAAGAACCAGTGAGTGTTCACGGGCACCAAGTGGCCCCCACACTTCACGGGGACAGAAGCTCCTTTGTTCAGGACCTCGCCCCATGTATCTCTTCATCTGGCTGTTCATTCCTATCCTTTAATATTCTTTGTAATAAACCGGTAATTTAGTGACTAAACTGGTTTCCTGAGATCTGTGAGCCACTCTTGCAAACTCGTCGAGCCCAAGGAGGGGGCCGTGGAAACCTCTGAGTTAGAGCCAGCCGGCCCAAGCATAGGTGACAGGCTGGACTTGGTGTTGGCATCTGAAGTGAGAGGCCATCTGTGGGCCTGTGGGGGCTGTGCTCTCTCCAGGCCGACGGTGTCAGAACTGGGTTGTACGACCCGCCACTTCCGCTGGCGCCGATTGCTTGCTGTGAGGGAGGCCCACCCCCATGTTGAAATTCGGTCCAGAATCCATTTAACAGGGTTTAACAAAAATCCCACGTATTAGGTTTCAGGCCAAAAGTAGCCCTAATCATTTCTTCACCTGGCAGACATTTTTTTTTTCTTAATTCAGGATTTAAACCCTTCCCACGGACCAGATATGTCTATAAAAAACATAAAAGCATATCTCCCTCCTTCCCTCCCTCCCTTCCTTCTTTCCTTCTTCCCTTCTTTTTCTTTTTCCTGTCCTTTATTTACACTTAGTACAACTGGAGCGCCCCGCCCCCCCAGAAGTATGTGGAACGGACGGCTGCACATCTGCAATGGTCCACGTTGCAGGGAAGCTTTCCTGCAGCTGTAAATCCGACGCGGCCTAAAGATCACCAGTGCAGAGGGAGCCGGGGTGTCGGCACTCAGTTTGCAGGTGCAGGGGTGCACTCAGGGGGTGGGGGGGCTTGTGCCCGGGGGCTCGCAGGTGCAGCGGTACGCTCGGGGCGGGCACAGGCTCTGGAACACCTGCTTGTAGACACACCACTGTTTTTCTCAGTTTGCAGTGGGGACTTCGGTCAACATTCCAGATAAATATAAAACGTTTGTTTTCTAACTCATGTTGGTCTGTGTGAGATGTTGTCCCAAATGTAGACTCAAAAGTCTCTTCCTTAAAAAAGAAAGATAATCAAAATGTAACGGCATGACTCCTAAAACGGGGCCAGAAATAAGACACGTGGGCACCTGGCCCAGAATAGCCTCTCAAAATATTAGGTAAAAGAAGATACCCAAGGATTATACAAATATATATGCCCTGACACATAAGAGCCATGTGACTGGTAAGTATGACCGATCATGACAATCTTAACATAATGGCTTCAGCAGTGAGCATGTCCATCAGTGACCAGGACGTTGGAGACACGTCTTGGGTCATCAGCGAGACCTTCTACACTCAAGCTGTGACAGTGCTTCGGTGACAATTTCTGAACCCATCACAGAAACATCCGCCAGCGGTCAGCACTGGGAAGACGTTCCTGACGCCGCGGCAATGTTGCTCCAGGGGGACGAGGCTGTTTCCCGTGAAGCATTTATCAATGGGAATCAACAGCTGCCATGTGGGTACAAGTTGCCCTTGAGCCCGGGCGTGGAGGGGCCCTCGCTTCCCTCTCTGTCCCCACAGCTGGCCAGCAGCACCGCCTGGGCTTTCTAGGAGACCGAACTTAAAATATACTTTCATTCTTTTCCTCCTTTCGAGTGGATCCTATGACCACCATTCACGGGACTATCGGACTCCTGGCAAAGACAAACATTACGCTCTCAGTTCTGGGCTCCCATGCTCCAAACCCCAAACAGGAAATGAAAGAAGGGGGTGGTCATAGGCAAGAGAATCAGGCAAGGAAAGGTGCCTCTCGGGAAAACCTCTCTGGTCCCGGATGGAGATGACTGTGCTCGGTGAGACTCTGCTGGCTTCCATCATGAGAGACGGCATGCCATCAGCCCCCCGGTGACCCCGGTGTGGACGTCCGGCTATCGCTGGTTGCCTTGCATCCCCACCTTGACAGCATGGCTGGCAGGGCTATCTGTCTGCTCCCACATGCGCGGGTCCAACAATAGCTCTGTGATGGCAGCTGGTTTCCAGGGCTCAGATCACAGACTGTGATCACGTTCCATTACGACCCTCGCAGAACAAAGTGGAGTCGGAAGTGTCAGTTTTATCTGCAAACAGGGAAGAGTGAGTTACAGATGCTCACGCTGGTTCAAGGTCCCTCCCCTGTGGGCTGTAACATAGAGCGCCCAGCACCCTGCTTTTCTTAGTCCTGAGCGTGCCCATGCCTGTGCCCCACGCTTACTTGCCTTCCAAAGCCTGTGTGAAGAGCGAGCATTCAGTGTGAAAGCTGTCGTTACAGGAAACCTCTAACACTCCTATTTCACAGGACTCTTTTTGTTGCAAGAACAGAGACCCACCCCGGGAGCCCTGTAGGTGAAAAGGGTTTCACAACAAACTCCACTCTCGTGTTGTCCAAGCACAAGGGCAAAGCAGCTTGCACGGTACAGCAGAACTGGGGATGACCTCCAGGGACGAGGGTCTGTCCTCCACCCTCACGGATGCTCACTGTTCTCCCCCCAACCCCCCAGCCCCGTGCTCCTCTTCCCCAGGCTGGATGACCCCAGGGCTCCAGCTTGCCCTTTGCTCAGAATCCTGTCCCGGCTTACATGAGCGCCTGGTCAGCCCCAGTGCCTCTTCAAGCCCCACATCTCCGCTGGAATGTGGCTACCGCCCACCGCCACTGAGTGGCGCCTCCCAGGACAGATGCTGGTCCACCGTCCCATCTCATCACAGCCAGAGCTATCTGGAGGATTGATTAAAATATTGACCTACCAAGTCAGTTGAGACCATTATACTTCTCCCTCTTGCCCTCAGTTATAGACAGGTGTCTTCTACTTCCCCAAATAGACACATTCCTGAAATAAAATGGTGGAAATCATATTTGTATTCTTCAAGTCCTGTTCTAAACCTTTTGGAAGTTCAGTAATAAAATAACAGAAATTCTTGGCCAATTGTTCAATTCCTTTTCTTAAAATGAAGATCAATCTATAATCTTTGAAACATGGGGAGGGTGAAATCTATGCTTCAAATTGGCGAACGAGACTTTCTGGTGTCAGCTGGGTATTTCTGTAGGTAATATTAGATCTCTAAATTCAGAGGGCGCGGCTGGTTGCATGGTGGCATTCTCGGCCTGCCCTGAGTGGACACTGTGCGGGGGATGGAGAGGTGCACAGAAAGCAGTCCCCTGCTCTCGGGGGCTCACAAGGAAGCACCTGTCTTTGCAGGCGTCCAGACCCAATCAGCCCAGATTAGGGCAGTCCAGCTAGCGGGAACGACCGGGATGTTGGTGACACACTGTCTGTGATGCTTCACGATTCACCGGGAGCTGGTGGTGATAAAGCCGAAGGCTCAGAGGGCTCCCGCTCGCATCTTCTCTGCAAGTCTGCAAACGAGCCGGACATTTTGATGCTCTTCCTGGAAATGTGCGCTCCTGTGCTAAATACATTGACTCGATTTACTCGTCACCACAAACAACAAGGGAGTCAGTTTTCTTATTTGTAAAAAGAAGACCATATGAGTAATTATGGTTTCACAGACTAGTCGTGGGGAGTGAGTGGCCGGATTCCGCCATGTGAGTTATGCATCCACATCGTTCATCATGGTTGGTGCTCAGAACACGGAGGCCTCCTGCTAGTAACCGAGCGAGCGCTTTCGTGTCTCTCTAGCAAGCGTTTGTGCTGTGTTCTGATTCCATCAGTGATGACTAAGGACACGACCTCCCGATCTTGACCTCGAAGGAGAGTCTTGCTGTCCTCGATGAGATGGCCGTAGGTGACAAGAGCGGCTCTTTTGGCGTCCACCCCCTTCCTTAGTAACCGCTAGACCCTCATGGCCAGAGAATGGCCCAAAGTTCATGTGGCAGCACCCACACCATCTCTCAGTAAATACCGTCCTGGGATTCCCAACAAATCCTTAAAACAAGAAGTAATCTGATGTTTGTTCATTTAATGAATAAAATGCCATCATGCTGGAATATCAGGCACTGGGGCTTGGAGGGAGAGAGAGGGGGTCGGGCACACGCATGTGAACATCAAGGCTGCTGGTGGCTCAGAACCCCCCAGACCGCACTCGAGAGCTGAGCTGGGAGAGTCTTTGCTGTGTGGGATGGGGTCAAAGGGCACCCCAAATGCTTCCCTCATGAGCACCCTCCCCTGGTGTCCGCTGTGTGTTCTGGCTGAGCTCCCGGCAGTGTGAGCCCAGGAGTGACCCCTATGCAAAGGAGTGGAAAACAGTCTTCTGGGTGTGGCCAACGGCTGATGGACCAGCTGCCTGTCACCGCGAGGGAGGAGGGGAAGCTCACGCAATAGGGCGCCAGCCGTCCCCATGCCTATCCTGTCCCCAGCATCTCGCCTGGGATTCCAGCCCCGTTCCCATTATGTGTGTGCTCCAACACGACAACCCTGGTCACCTGCTCATCTTCTTTGGGTTCCCCTTTGCCCAGGAGCACACACCCAACCCCAGGGAAAGACAGTGAGCAGGTGGGGGGCCCAAGGACCCATGGGGGGGGGAGAGCAGCATCCTCCCAGAGAGGACCCAATTTGAGAAGGGAGGTACGGTCCTGAGAACGCAAAGAGGGTTCTCGTCTGGGGTCCCAGTCTGAGCCTGATGTCATAGAAGAAGCAGCCCTGGCCAGAAGGCAGAGCTGGCCCCTGCCCGGGGGTAGGAGCTGGGGAGCTGCTGAACGAGGCAGGAGCTCAGTCGCGGACACCTTTGTTCTTGCTAAGCGGTCATTGCTTGAGTGGTGCTTTCGTTGCTTTTCTGATGAAAATAATAATACAGCCTACATAGTGTTAGAATGATTATTAAAACCCAATTGCTTAGCTGGCTTTGCAGCAATGAATTATAAAGATAAAGGGGAACCAGCCAGCCGGGTTCTGTAATATCAGGAGGGGTGGATAATTGATACTCGTCACAAACACAGGCAGGTGTCTATGTCACAGAAAGAGGAACAAAGTCTGAGAGAAGTGTTTACGTGTGGTGCACGCACAGATGTATGAACCGCACAGGCGGACACGTCCACGTTTCAGGCACACACACACCTGTTAAAGATGTCGGGTGTAGCCGTGTACAGGGTCAGTCGGCAGCAGCTTTATCTACACTGTTCATTGCCTGCATCTTCTCAGAGGTAGTGAACACGGCGAGGAGAAACCGGGGAAGAAATGACCGTTGATGGATTCGATGGGGATTTTCAGGGGCAAGGCCCTCGGCCCGCTTGGGTGCACTGCCAGGGTGACTCCTGGCCCAGGCCAAGATGTGACAGCTAGCAGGGCAGTGGACAAGGTGGACTGCAGGTTGCAGAAGCCCCCATGGTGTGCGACCCAAGCCAGGCTGCAAAGGGACGGGTTGAAGACTGGGAGCTGCGAGCTGGATCCTCAGGGCAGTGCACTCTGCCTTCGGCTGGCCAGCCCGAGAGCCCAGCTCTCTTCTGGTTTTCCCGATGGTTCTGAAGCCTCACGTGTCACCACAGCGGGGAGAGCCTGCGTTTGCCTCTGGAAAGTGTGTGCATGTGTGTGTACATGTGCGGTGTGCATGCGTGTGTGTGTGCACATGCGTGTGAGGACGTGTGTGGCGTGTGTTCATGAGTGCATGTGTGAGTGTGCCTGTGCTTGAAACGCTGGGAAACAATGAAACGGAGAGCAGTACTGGATATAACTCTCCTCCTTCTCTACTTTATGAAATAAGCACCTGAACACTGGATGTGGTTGTATTTTATGAAACTATTCCTTGTACCAGTTTTATTAAACCTTAATCATCATTTAAAAGTTATTAGTGCATAGCCCTTACTTGTAAAAAGTGAAGTTTACAGACTAATATTTGCCCATAAAGTGAAAGAAAATATTTTTATCAGTCCACGAGCATCAGAAGGCCTCTGTGACCCAGCGGAGGGGTGGGTCATAATCACAGAACCACTGCTCTTCACAACATGCCAAAACGGTATCTTGGCAAATATTTCTGTAACCCATCCTAAAACAAAAAGGCGGAACAGGGAAGTGTTTGTTATTACCATGGCAACTGGGAGCCAAGACGCAAACACAGCAGCACCCCGGCGCAGCGTCAGCCCCGGGCCAGCGTCTCTGGCTGCCGGTGCCGGGACACCCCTCGCTGCAGGCACCCACGGCGCCCCTGGCGCACAGGTGGCTCTGGCCATGAGCAGCCGCCAGCGCCTGTCCCGCAGACCGTGCCCGACACACGAGAGCTGTCATGGTCAGGTGTCGCCCTGCTCACCACCTCGCGCCCCCTCGCCCCGACCCCACCCTCCCCTGCGGCCCTGGCACGGTCTGCTCTCGCTGCTGCCGCGGAGTTTTTGGCCCAGTGGATTTCTTTCCATCATGTTTTGGCATCAGTTTGAATTCCAGATTCTGCAGTTTCCAAGTCCTTACATGTAAAACAAATAAAATCGTGAACTGTCCTCTGTACACACACACCTGAGCTCGCTCCAGCCTGGGCGAGGAGAACCACAAGCATGTCAAGTGATTTCAACCTGCTGGCTCTTGCTTTGGGGAGACAAGTTTTCCAGCTGCCGATCTTACAGGGCCGGGACTTCAAAGCCTTCTTCTCCTGTCCTCCCCACACCCCGTCCCACCAAACACTGGCAGCGGTAGGCGGTGAGTGAGAAGTGAGAGGGTGCTGGGGTTCCGAGTCCAGCCTTGGGAAGGGGGGGTGGCGCCCCAAACCCTGCACTTGGCACCTGCGGCTGGGGGTGGGGGGCGCTCCGGGAGCAGACAGGGAGCCTCAGGGTATTGCCCTGCGTCTTGCTGGGCATTGCTGGTCCCAGCGATGTTGCCCAGAGTGGAGGCCATCAGGGCCTCTGCCCCCGGCAAGCCCACATGAGGGACCCATGATGTCCTTTTCCTCAATTAGTGAAGCTGAACCAAGAAGGCTAGTAAACGTTCGCCTGACGGTTTCCTGTCCGAGGCAAAGCATTGGTTCAGGAGGGTTCTGGCCGCCTGGCGAGCTTGCAGGAGCCTGAACAGTTTTGGTCACCAAGCCCATTTGCTTCTTCCTCACCTCTCACTCCTGTGCGTCTACGCAGCAAGGCCCTGGCGTGCTGCTCAAGATCCTCAAGATCTCTGGGGTTCAAACAGTTTCACGGACTTCACAGGCCAGCTGCTGTAGCCGCTGCCTGGAAGAGGCGTCGGCAAACCAGCCAAGCCCGTGCTGCCTGGAAGAGGCGTCGGCAAACCAGCCAAGCCCGTGCTGCCTGGAAGAGGCGTCGGCAAACCAGCCAAGCCCGTGCTGCCTGGAAGAGGCGTCGGCAAACCAGCCAAGCCCGTGCTGCCTGGAAGAGGCGTCGGCAAACCAGCCAAGCCCGTGCTGCCTGGAAGAGGCGATCTCCAGCAGACAGAAATCAGGCCTCGCCGCCAGAGCAGAGTCTCGTCTTCCTCAGTAACTTGGCTCAACCCTGTTCACCTGTGAGTTTCTCGTGCGGCTTCGGCCACGCGATCCCGCTTAAATCTGCCGCGGCCGCCGTTACGGACGCACTGAGACCTGCTCTCGCAAAGCCGCTGGGGCGCGGTCCCGGCTAAAAAGGGCAAGGATTTGAGCACAGCTCTGCGTGACCCCAAGTGGAGTGCTTCCCACGCCACGCTCCGCCCTGTGGGGGCTTCAGTAAGAGTCGCGGAGCTGGAGCTGGATGGAAGTTCAAGATTTTGTCTAGTGCTGTGAGGTTGAGACAAGGCAGCAGCGTGTGTGTGGGTGTGTGCACGCGCGTGTGCCCGCATGGGTGTGTGCATGGTGTGTTCGTGCTCTTGTAACAAGGAGGTTTGTACAGGAAGGGAGACAGAGGGCGTGCACACCCGAGGACAGCAATGACGACCAGCCCAGGACTTGCACACCATCTCTTGTTATTATTATTCCGCTTTCGAGAGCATCGGCTGACCCGGCAGTCTGCCTTCATAGATGTTTGCTGTCGTTGTCCCCGTTTCACTTAATCTTAAGCATTTCATTTGTTAGACTCCCATCTGCCCATCTGCAAGAGTCACGCGGTGCGGGACTGTTCCACGAGGAATCCATGCGCCACGGGCACTGCGGGACCTGGAGACGGAGCACGGGTGATTGAGGAACTGGATTTTTTTTTATTGTATTTACTTTCATTTAATTTAAAGTTGAATTCAAAGAGCCACACGTGGCTCTTCGCACTGCACTGGGAACCACGGCCAGCAACGGGGGTGTTCCCAAACAAACATTCAAACAAATCGGCGTATCCGTGTTTTCATGAATTTATCCCCGGAAACATTTGAAGCATACAGAAGTCGAAACGGACCCTAACGCCTCAGGTGACACAACATGCCAAACTGTGGGGGGGCGGAATGCAGGACCCGTGTGAAGCATCAGCGCTGTGGCTCTGGGGCCCAGAGCCGGTGTCTCGGGTCCACGTGGTAGCCGGGCACAAATCACCGAGCGATGTGCAGACCAGTCACCCAGGTCCACGTCGGGAGCCCTCCCTCAGCGCTGCTCTCATCTCACCCAGGACCACACTCCTGCCTCCAGCCAGCATCTCCAGGGTCTGCCAGATCCTTCCCGGGGCGGACGAGGCGGCAGCTCACGGCGGGCCCAGCCTGTGGGTCTTGACATGAGCTTGTTTGACCCGCTGGGGCCGCGGAGCCCACGAGTCACCCAGGGCCAAGAGCTTCTCAAACTGCTTGCACTCAGGAATGCCTGGGGAGGTGGACACCTCCACATGTGCCTGACGCCCCTCGATTCTGCTGCCTGGACCACAGCCCCCGCCCACTTGCACTAACGTGCCCTAGGGCCGCGTTCGTCGCCCTGGCTGTGCACCGAAAATCACCCGGGGAGCGTCGACCTTATCGAGCGGCCCGAGGAACTTCAGTGTTTGTGAAGTTGATGTCCGGGTTTACCATATCACACGTTAAAACAGAAATCTATAATATGTATTTAATTCATTTAAAAATAATAAATGCATATGTGTTACCGTAAGTAGAATATTTTTATTAAAGCTAACCATGTTTTCCAAAAGAGAAGAGAAACCAGTGAGAAGAGGAGCAAATGCACATTCGTGTGAAGCTCTGTCTGGCTTAACAGAGCGCGGCCGGGGTCTCCTGTGGCTTCTGCACCCCGTCTGTCCCGGCGGGCTGTCTGCGGGACGCGGGGAGAGGTCAGGCACGCACACGTGCACGCACACGCATGTGTAGTGGGAGGTGGGAGGGACATGCTAATGACCTTTCAGATTATTATAGGTGTTCTTCTTTTAATCCACACAAAAACTTGACAAGTTGTAGTTTCTTAAAGATGAGTGGAAGTGTCGAATCTGAAACTTTATCAGTGAACTTTTCAGGCTTCCTCACGTTGAACATCATTCGTGCGTCTTGTCCTCTGACCACATCATCTATCCATGTCCGATTTCACAATCTCATGCATTAGTCTTTGGAAAATATTGGTTTATTGGGTTTTCTCCATGTTGCTACTTTTGAGAGAGGAAGTATAGAAATGGCCGGTGGCCAGACCTCGTACAGACGTCGGGCTGAGCCGCAGCCCCCGGCAGCCCACCCGGACGCCCACGCAGAGCCGACAGCGAGTGGCCAGGGCAGCGGTCCTGCTGCAGATCAGACGTGTAGGAAGCCAGACTCCCATCTCCAATGACAATCCAGGAGGTCAAATGTGGTCCTGGGAACAGTCGACCCCACATAGCCAGGCTTGGTGAATGACGACAGCAGCCCTCGTTTCTGCCCCCACCTTTCCAACTTAGGAGCGATCAGAGAAAGCCCAATGTGTCCCCTGCCCGACCACATGGGACTCCCATTCCTAGTAACCCCACCGGCTTTCCCAGGCCCAGGTCTCCCCCGCAGCACACGTGGGCCGTCCTGTCCTCCACCTGCCTCTGCGTCTCCACCACGGCCTGAGTGCTGGCGGCTGACCCCCTTGCTATCGCGAGCTCAGAATGAATTCTGCCGTCCTTCTCAGTTGGGTGGTCTGCATTAATTTCCACTTTCATGTTATGATCTCCAAAAAAACCCACACTTGTTTATCGCTACCCGTGTCACCAGAAAGTTTCTAAATATTGTGAAACTGTCAAGTTCACAGTGGTGGATAAAAGTGTTTCAAAATTCTAGTTTTTACCTAAAAAATCCAGTCTGATCATCAGCCGTACTATGGGTTCTTTTCCTTGGACTGACGGCCAATACTCAGGTTGAGCAGCATAATCGGTCTCAGTTGTTCATCAGGTTAAAACTGTGTCCATTAAAACCAAACCAAAGGAGGCAGTTCAGGTCCTGACTCCAAGGGTAGGTGGGAGCTCGTCCTGAAGTCGGTCACTGCGACGTGCGGCCAAAGCCGAGGCAACACTTCCTCTCATCACGCGGGATGTTAACAACGTGCACACCAGGGATGGAATGAACCTAATTTTCACTCCATCAGGAAGGACATTCTTAAGTGGAGCCGGTTTTTATGTTTCCTGCAAGAGGTGGGGACAGACAGCACGGGGCTGGCGCTGCTGCCTGCCCTGACTTGGGCGAGGAGCTGGTGGTGTTACCCAGTGCTGCTCACCAGCGATGGTCCACATGGTCAGGAAACGTCACAGTGCCGTGATGGAAACGTCCTGCCCCCACGGATGCCCTGCGGGGCTCGGGGACCCCACAGTCTACCCAGCAGACCGAGGAGCCGGTGAGTGACGACTTGAACCTGCCACCCTGACCTCCCAGGGTGGCAAAGTGTCCCAACAGTTCGCACACAGCTTTAGGCTGGAAATACTTCTCTTCGATTTTTGGTTTGTATTTTTTGTGTGTGTAGAAAAGAAATGAGTATTTGTCGCTGTGTGTGGTGAGAGACGGTAGCTAGACCTCTCAGTGGGGACAGTTCTGTAATAGGTACATGTATCGACCATTGCTGTGCACACTTGGAGCTAACATAGCTTTCTATATCAATTACACCTCAATAAAACATGCCCAAAATCCCATAGGAGGCACCCGAGACGTGTGACAGAGGAAGGAGAAAGCAGAAGTTCGTCTGTTTGGACGGCATCTCAGAAAGCGCAGGGTGAGCTCTGCAAGGTGATCGGGAGGCGGACAGATCGGCTCTGGGGTTAACCTTTAGCACTAGCAGAACTCTGCCCAGCCAGCACTTTCTGGAGGATTCCATGCCCTGGTTTCCTCCCCCTGCCCACGCAAGCCACATGCAAGGCCGACTCACGTGCACTCAGTGAAGCTGAGAGGAACTTCTGACCACCTGAGCATCCCCATTTAAACAGTGACTTATGACACGGGAGCCCTCACAGAGCATCCTCATTCCAGAAAGTGCAGATGGGTACCCGTTAATGTATTGGGTTAAAGGAGGAGACGTTTGGCTTATCTGGTATTCTAGTAAAACCTTAGAATGGGTAGAGATTAGGGACTGTTGCTAATTTTTGGTCATGAGCTGAAATACCCTGCAGGAGACAGCCCAGCGGGAGAGCCCTGCAGGTGTGTTTCTTTCTGGAAGGTGAGCTCTGGGAAGCCCAGGCCGAGTCCCGGACTCCTATGTCCCACACTGCCCGAACTCTCTGCCTCCCTCCCGATTCCACACGTTGAGCTTGGTCTTCAGAGCAGAAAGAAAGGCACGTTCACACCTGGTCCTCTCCAATTCTCCATTTAAGCACCTGGTTTTAAAAGAGTTCTCGAGAGGGTGGAACGGAGAAGGCTTGCGGGATGGCCACGAACCAGCGCTGGACCGGCAGGGAGAAGACGGCAGACACAGAAGCCACAGAAGGGGCTGGCCCCTTGCCGCCTCTCCCGACGCGGGCTGCCTGTGCCTGTGGTCATTGGAATGTCCGCCTTCCCATGGCACTCGCCCGTGGCAGGAGCATGTCACCATAACCACACACAAATGCTCTCGTAGGATCCCTGTGACTCTCCTCGCGCATCAGTGTGGAAAGCCGCCTCTGTAAGGTTCTTTGTAAGACGTGGAGTGTCGTCAGCTGACAGGATGGTGAATTCACTCCCAGCTGTGTTCAGCTGAACGTGGGTCCCGCCGTGGGTTCATGGGCCCGGAGCTTCCGGGCCTCACACGGAGGCATTTGCTGTCACAGATGGAAGCGGGGAAGGTCCCCCCCCCCCCCCCCC
>NW_024423675.1:68984188-69000189 GCF_017311325.1 Ursus maritimus
GCAGTGCTCCGCCCTCAACGCCATTCCAGGCTCCTCTCTCGGTGGCTGATGTGTCCCTGAGGTGCCCCTGGGGGCTGCTTCCCGGGTGTCTGTCTGGCGAGAACCAGCACGGCACCCCCACACAGCGGAGCCCCTCCCCCGCCCCCAGCGGCACGCCCGTGTTTGAGTATCTTCAGTGTGATGACGGAGGAAGAAGCCATCAAGCCCAGACACGGAAGATTTCGCACATAGCATCGGAGTAGTTTTATTTTTCCAAATTCATTACTCTTCCCTCGCATCTGTATTGGTTTCAAGTATCCAGAGAGTTAAGAAATGGGTTTATATGAGTGAATATTCTAGAAACTGGCATCTATCAAGAGGGAGTTAAGTCTGCTTTTCTCCTGTCGACCTGAGGACCAGGCTAGCGAGTCGTCCTTGAAACAACAACCAATTTCACAAGCAGGTTGATTTCACTCACATCCGGAAAAGCAGAATCTCTGAGAGGCTTATGTTTCCCAGGACAAATCACAGCTTTGAGTCCTGTGGTCCCTAATACGCTGACCTATTCAGGGCTTCCGGTTAATGTCCAAGAACCTGGCACACCAACGGGTGTGAATTTTGTGTGGGACTTGGAGGGCATTCTCACCGATGCCGTGTCTGTCACCTCCTATTCAGGGACTGAGTCAACAGAAACAATATTCCAAAGCCTTTAGATGGAATTGGACTTTAAAATCTAAACAACAAAGATGTGCTTGTAATAGAAGTCTGGGCAGGATGCGAATGGCATTTAAAGGTAATTGCATTTCCCCCCCAAAGCTAATAGTAAGTATCAACTCCCGAAGCCTTCTTATTGACACTATTTTCTATTTAACACGTGAGACCGATCCATACACAATGGCCTACTGCACTGGTCCTACAAGCCACTAAATCTGCAGCCTGAGTTTTTAATCTTAGCCATTAACGTTTGACCTTCAGCACAGATCTTACATGTACGTAATATTAGTTGGATCAGTAATTTCTTAGGCACTCAAAACACAAGACAATAGGAAAAAAGTGAACCAGAGAATGCTCTTGAAATCTGGATACAGATCCCTTGTTTCCAAATTAATAGACACCAGTTAAATGGCCCCCATCTGTGGCGGGTGGCGAGTAGCGGGTGGTGGGTGGCGGGTGGCGGGTGGCGCTCTACTGACCAAGCTGTGTCCAGTGCCCCCACCCTGCCCTGCTGCCCACCGGCCATTCTGCACACTGCCTTCTGGAAAGCTGGTAATCTACCCCTACAAGGGGTAAACTACCACCAGCTATGAGGGACCCAGGACCTGTGGTAGGAGAATCCCCTTCCTCACTGAGAGCAGACAGGAGTGCACTGGGCAGTTCGTCGGGCAGGTGGCTGCGTCTCAGGGGATCTGGGCACCGCTGACTTAGAATTGTAGATGGGACTCATTTTATTAGACTTTCCCTGGAGGCACATCAGGAAGAGACACCATGGAGGGGGCGGGTCCCTTTCCTAAGGGACTCACCAGCACCCCCCTTCGCCATGGGTGCAGGAAGAGGCTCTCGTCAAGGGCATGCGGCAGGGGGGCTGGCAGGGCAAGGAATGGTGGGTGAAGCACCTTCCACCTGCTTCCCGACCCCGGCAGGGCGGGGGAGGGGGGCTCACGTCTCTGCCGCAGGCCCAGTGCTGACCCTCTGTTGCAGACGGGGACGTGCAGGGACCCAGGGATGAGGCCGCTCCTGCCCCTTTCCCTCCACTTCTCAGAGCCCCACTAGCTCACACCCACAGCACAGCAGACAGAAGGGACGCTTCCTCCCGACCCCGGCGAGGAGCCGCAGAGCCCGGGGGACTGGCGTGCACAAACACACGGACCATGTCCCACTTTTCCACGTGGCTCCTAGGAGTCACATTTTATAGAGATTTTGAAAAGATCAAGGTTACAAAGTGTTTTTCCATGAAGGTGCCTGCACTGAGGGGAGAGGGGCTGGACCACAGATGCCCCCGCCCAAGTCCTAGGAAAAACTGGACAAAGAAAGGGACAGAAGCCAAGGCAGCAGGGGGAGCAGAGCTAGCTGAGGGCAGCTGAAGCCGCAACAGCCCTGCTCCAGCCGGGCCCAGTGGGACTGAGGAGGCTGAGAGGTCTGGGCAGTCCTGGAGGAGCCCAGCATCCCTCCTGGCCTCCTCAGCTCCTCTGGGCCTGTAGGCTCAGGGGCCGCCAGGGGTCCTGTCCTTGGCCCTAGCGTCAGGGAGAAGAAGACCAGGAAACACCAAGTAAACTGCTTGGGGCAGGATCCTCATGAGCTGGCAGGGGCCGTGCACAGAGGGTGGTGACCAGCAGGAAGCTGTGACCAGCAGGGGGTGGTGACCAGCAAGGAGGGTTGTGACCAGCAGGCGGGGGGCTGTGACCAGCAGGGGGTGGTGACCAGCAGGGGGGCTGTGACCAGCAGAGGGGGCTGTGACCAGCAGGGGGTTGTGACAAGCAGGGGGGGCTGTGACCAGCAGAGGGGCTGTGACCAGCAGGGGGCTGTGACCAGAAGGGGGTGGTGACCAGCAGGGAGGCCTTAGCAGCTGGATAGGCTGTCTCAAGCATGGCATCCGGGGCCATTTTTGCAGGAGTTCCCAGTTCCTGGGTGTGGGAGTTCAGCCTAGAGGGTGGATGTGAGGCCCAGTGGTCCATCCCTTACCTGTGGGGAGCAGGCAGTTGGAGGAAGTCTGGGATGGTCCCCCGTGTAGTGCCCGGGGCAGGGCCATCAGCCAGGGCTGGCTTAAGGTCCCCAGACCCCTCCTGCTGTGGAGCCCTGATTCTCCACCTGTCTGGTGGAGTGAGGCAGCCCTCGTTACACCAGTGGCCTTCCTCTCCCTCCACCTACCATGCAGGCTGGCCTCCCCCGGGCCCCCAGCTCCACCCCTGCATCCTGGAGCAGTCCAGGGTGAAATGCTGCCCCAGATTGTGGAGCGAGAAGGTCAAGGTTGTCGTGCCCCAGCTCTTGCAGAAAGCCCTGGAAACCCTATCAGGGGAACAATGCTGGGTGAACGGCTGCCTTTCCTGGCCACACGCAGAACTGGCTGTTAGACCTGCCTCCGCCCGCAGGTCACAAGGTCACGTTCCTCTCCTGCCTGGGAGCCGGGGCCTGAGTGCTGTCCCAGCTGAGGGCCCTCAGCACCGCTGCCAGATGCAAACCACGGCTGTGGGAACAGCCACGGGAGCACGAAGGAATCACCCAGAGGACTGAGTGGCAGGCACGAAGGAAAACGGAAATAGGAGAGGAGTGAGAGCAGGGCGGACGAGGATGGGAGGGAGATGGGAAAGGCCCTCACTTCCCCAAGGATGGCCACCAACCACGGCCCCTCTCACTCCCTGCCCGGAGCAGACGCTTCATCAGGAGGGAGTTTCCTGCACCTTCCTTGGCCCAGCCTTACCCTCTGTCCGCATTAACGCCTAGAAGCAAACCACGAAGACCAGTGGCATTAATGAAAAGGGCAGAAACCGTGGAAACGCGAGAGTCTTCCCACGAGGCAGTGGGTGGTCACCCCCATCGGAGCTTCCCCAGCCTCTGGAAGGTGAAGCTGGGAGTCTAACCCCTTCACCTCCCCAACGAAGTCCCCCCTCACCTGAAAGCAGGTGCGGCCCCGGCTGGGCCCTTGTCCCCGCCCCCAAGAAGGGGGACACCTGCTCCCCCCCAGCACTGCCACCGTGTTCTGTTTCTACCCCATCATGCCCCCATCAACACAAACAGCCCCGTTATTGTGACTATGTCCCCCGAGGTCGATTTTGGGCAAAAGCTTACATTGCTTGGCTGAGTGAGAATGGGAGAAGGACTTAGTTAATTTCAAGTTTGGAGGGATTTTCGGGAAAGAAGTGAGTGCAGGACACTGTCTGCACTGAGGCACCTGCAGCCTTATTTCCGATTGTGGAGGCAACATGTGTTCTAAGGGAATAGGTTGTACTTCTGATATGGGGTGGTTGACACGCAGGCAAATACAGCCACAGCATAAAGCCGCTTTTCCTCGTGTAACTTTGCAGAGACCCTGTGGACGGCGACCCTGGCTCAGAGACCCCCACTGCCCCGGGGCCCAGGGCGGCTCGCGGTGCCAGCGCCTCTCGCCTCATTGCAAGACTAACAGAGCTATGGGAACGGTGACAGCCCGCACGTGTAACACTCAGCAGAGCTGGCGTGTTGGGGTGGCTTCCTGATGAATAAGTGGTCACCCCATTCACGTCCCTCAAAGCCTCGCCCCGGAGGGGAGGGCGCAGAGGACGAGCACAGGCCCATTCTTGCCATCCTTCAGCCGGTCCTCATCCTGAGCCCAGGCCCGCAATTCCGTGAGCTTCTCAGGTGCAGGCGGGGCTGTCCTGCCTCTCCAGGCCTGCGGGGTTCCTGACACGGAAACAGCAGCTCGGGCACTGAGAGTGGTTTGCGTTGCCAGAAAAACCCAGTCAAGCTTGAAAACAAAATTGTGCCTGTTGTACGCATCCGAGCTTGAACAATGCTGGCTCCGGGGCTGAGGAACTCGGGGCCCTTCAAAGCTGCAAGGCTTCGAGCAGAAACGCAGGACTCATGAAAGGATAGCACTAACCCAGTTCACACAAAAAAGCCCAAACCGGGAGGCAGCTGGCGGCGGGACTCAGCTGCATGAGGCCTGCCAGTGCTTTCTCGGCGATGCGGAAGGCGGGGCTCAGGCTGGCGGGTTACTGAAGTAACCCTGAAGGGGCCGGCAGAGCACTTTTTAAAAAACCGCATGGTTGGAAGTGGACGGAACTTTTACTACTCGTCCCAGGGATTGAGTCCACTGTGCCACAAGCTGCTCTTGTCTGTAACCGCACCGTGAGTGGGGGGTGGGACACGCAGCCGCGAGGGAGATGGCATCCCGCGCCCCGGGGCTGAACGCCGTCGCAGCCTCGCAGGCGCGGGGAGGGCCTCCTGCGGCCCGCAGAGCTGCACCCGACGGCGGACCCCAGCGTGCGGCCTGTCAGCTCCGCGTGCCCGCAGACGTGGGCGCGCCCCTCCGTGGAGCGTGCATTCACGCGGCAAGGGCGGTTGCGGGAAGCAAGCACCAGCCGCGGGCAGGCCATAGTTAGGCACCATCCGCAAGCCTGAGAACAAGGATGCCGCCCTTGTGGGGGGAGCAGCTTCCTGTCTCCTGCGACGCGCTGGTCAAGTGCGGTCCCCAGTGCAGGCTTCACAGAGGGGAAAGCCGAGATTCAGGGAGTCCCGGTGACGCAGGCCCGAGTCCACGACCGGACGCCGGCGAAGTCTGGGTTATCTCCCAGTGAAACTAATCCACTGTGGGGGAGATGACTGTTCTCATGCCAACTGGACAGTCTTTCCGACGCCATCACTTCCGTGTGCAAGGACCACAGAAGCTAATGTGTAGGAACTTGCACGTCAGCATGATGGGGGGACAGGTGTATGTCGAACGTCCCTGCAGCCGTACCTCGAGCCTGGGGCCGCGTGTGTGGAGTGTGACGGGTACTGTGACATCTTTCGGAGTGAGTGTAAGTAGAGTAAGGCATTCCGGGCGATGAGGTCTGTTAATAGACACTGACATTTTGTCATTCATTCATGGGAAAAAAATGTCACCGAAGGGGCCAAATATTCTAGTGAATTTGAAAGTGTCCCTGGGAAAATGATCGATCCCTGGAATGTTGGTGCTGGTCTGAAAAGCAAAGACCTCCGGCAGGTACCAACCTGGGTCAGTTTTCGATTCCTTCTTTTACCAAGACAGTAGACATGCTTGAAACAGCAATCACTTCTGTTACCGTGGTCAGAGCTGTAACTTCGTGCGGAGGTCGAGGACATGGCGCTGGAAAGACTGGTCTCCATTTCCTACCCACCGGTCCGTGAAAGTTCTCTGGGTCGTTTGTTTAATGGGGGGTCTCCTGTATTGTTTACCTTACATGCTGGATTTATGACGGGCTCTGCAATTAGTCTGATCCACCGTAATGGCTCTCAGAGGAAGGAGAGGTCCTGGTCTCCCACAGCAAATGGAGGGACGGGGGCAGGAGGTGAAGCAGTTCGTGCGTGGCTCGCTTCTGGGTAAGGTCAGGAAGTTAACTCAGGGGCCGCGGCTTTATTCAGTTCACATCCGAGCCGGAGTCACTGCCCGCCCGCGGCTGTCACGTTTCAAAAACAAGTTATAGTGCATTCGAGAATGCCGCAGGCCTGGCGGAGCCGTTGTTGTTAAGGCGGGTGATGAGATCACCGTTAAGCATGGGCACTACCGTGCCTCGCAGAGACCCCTAGGGCGGCAGGTGGGATTCAGAGCCCTCCGTCCGCGTGCTTCCGCATCCTGGCTCAGTGCCATCCGAGGACCACAGACACGTAAGGCCCGCAGCCCTAAGTGCTGGCCTGAGAAGCAACTCCCTGCCCCCTCTGACGCCGGCATGCCCCTGCTATTTCATGGTCATGTCAGTAAATACGGCAAATAAAGTGTGTTGAGTATATTTTGTGTTAAAAATATAAAGTTTGAAAAATGTTAACGCTATTTGGGAAATAATGAAGCAGCAAATAGAAACATTCGCATGTAGGGCATAGGTCATGAATCTCTAAATGATTTCTGGGCTGGAACCCTCATGTGTTATTCTTGGAAGCAGGTCTCACAGGGTCTGGGGCTTGGGTAGAAATGATCATTAGCTTTTTCTTTGAAAGAACTCAAACAAACCTACTTGGAAGTCTGGCCAGCACAGAGCCGAGTGAGAACTTGAGTCGGGCAGCGGCCCGGCGTTTGCAGACTGTCAATGGCCCTGTGGTCATCGACCGTGCCACCCGGTGTCTGTCTGTGGACGACGGTCCCCTGTTCTCAGTAGCCCTCCAGCCCTGCTGACCTTGTCTCATCAGCACACGCTGAGGACCGTGTGCCTGGCCCTGCCCTGCCCTTCCGAGCTTAGTGATTTCCAACTAGCTTCTTCGATAAGAGGCAGCTTTGCCTGAGGCTCTGTGGTGATTTTCAGAGGGCTGGTTATTGACTTTCTGGAGAAGGGTTTTAACATTGTTTTCTCCTTAGGCAAAGTCTGTGTCAGGAAAAGAATGCACAGATATCGCTGTGCAGACTGAGCTGGCTCGTTACCGCTCAGACGCTAACCTGCCTGGTTGTTTATTGAGTTACTACACATGTTTGTACGTAATCTCATTATCTTATTAATCCATGTGTTCCATAAGTACCCATCAGTTGTCTGCCACAGGCCAGGTGTGTGCTAGAGAGGCAGGTGTGTGCTAGGGAGGCAGGCGTGTGCTACGGAGGCAGGTGTGTTGGGGGCAGGTGTGTGCTAGAGAGGCAGGTGTGTGCTGGGGCAGGTGTGTGCTGGGGAGGCAGGTGTGTGTTGGGGGCAGGTGTGCTGGGGGCAGGTGTGTTTGGGGAGGGGGGGTGGTGGGGAGGCAGGTGTGTGCTGGGGGCAGGTGTGTGCTGGGGAGGCAGGTGTGTGTTGGGGGCAGGTGTGCTGGGGGCAGGTGTGTTGGGGGCAGGTGTGTGCTAGAGAGGCAGGTGTGTGCTGGGGCAGGTGTGTGCTGGGGTGGCAGGTGTGTGCTTGGGGCAGGTGTGTTGGGGGGCAGGTGTGTGCTGGGGGCAGCTGTGTGCTGAGGCGCAGGTGTGTGTTAGGGGGTAGGTGTGTGCTGGGGAGGCAGGTGTGTGCTGGGGGGGCAGGTGTGCTGTTGAGGAAATGGCTCTGCCCACAGAGAGTCTGCATTCTCATGGTGACACTGATGCTGCAGGACGGTGCAGGTCCCATGTGTCAGGTCTGCAGGTGTGGGGCCCTCTGCCATGCTGAGGCCTGGTCACTCCACTCTCCCTGTTCCCAGCTGCCTGCGTCATATTCTGCACCTGGAAGCTGACAGGAGGTTTGGTCAGGTCTGCTGGGTTAGGCTAATGAAGCATATTATGCATTTCAGGGTAAGTGACTTTAATGAATAAACAAATGGATTAAATGACACACAGCTGCAAAGACGTACCTGCTTTTGCATTTTTAGTTTTGAGCAGGAGTCAGAAACGAGGAGTCTTACGTCACCCAGTGTAGAGGTTAGGAAGTCGACTGTCGCAGACATCATGGGGTGTTGCTGTGGAAATAGCGGTGACCATGACCAACACTTCTGTTTGTGAAGCTTACCCACATGGGGCGAGGGGAGAGCAAAGCTATCCCAGCCCCCAGCTCTCGGGGGCTCTCTCCAGAGGGACATGTGCCCCCGGGGCAGGGCCAGCGGGGTGCCTGCCGTCCCCCAACACTGAGGGAATAGGGTTTATTTTCTTCCCAGAACCTGCCCCACCCACATGCTCTGTACTGCTCGGGGAGGTTGTCAGGCTCACGGTAGACGCACACTTTGGGACAGAGATTAGGAAGACGTCTGGGCTGGTTCACAGTCTTGGCGGTTGAGGGAAAGAACCATCGGCAAGAGTGGGGTTGGTGCTTTTAAAGCCTTTAATGGGTCATAGCTTCATTCAGTAAGTGCCCCTGTCCCTTCGGGCAACCCAGGGGGGAAGGAGGCCGACCAGTGAGCAGCCGTGGGCAGGGTGAGGGGGACCTGCCTGCCGCAGCTATCCCCCGACCCCGCACGAGCTCATTCCCTGCCGCACAGGACAAGTCCCTTGGGCGCTTCGGCGAATGGAAACACAGACTCTGTTTTAGAGGCAAAAGATGTGTGAGTCTAGAAACAAGTCCGTTTCACGGCCAGAACATGGCAACACATGGTTGGGGGTTTTCAGGTCTAGCAAGGAGGGGATAAACTGCACTGCGCGGGTGAAGATCAACGCGGCAGCAGCGGGAGGACGTGCCCGTGCCGCCCTCCCAGTCCCGGGTGCAAACCCAGGGCTCTCCATCACCAGGTGAGCCGGGTGTTCGCGCCCGGACCAGGCTGCACCGCCCGCCCTCCCGGACCTCTGACCACAGACCCACAGCTTGCCCAGGACACGGGGCTCTGTTCAGGAATCCCTGACCCGAGCGGCCACAGAGTCACCCCCAGGAGACCGCGGGGGCCGTGCCTGCTCCCAGCGAAAGACGCTTTGTTGAAAGAAATGTCTGCCTCTGTTAGGTTTCGGGGCTACCTGGTTGCTCTGAACCATCGTGAGGGACTTAAAGTGCTGCAGATAAGTACCGTTGAATGCAGGTGCCCAGGGCTCTTCGTTTGGTCAGTCGAGGTTTAGAGGGTCCTGACCTGATCGAAAAGGAAGATCAGACATCACAGCCGCCCCTACAGACCAGACAAACCCCAGCTCTTCCTGGTTCACCTAAAACATATTTCTATGCTTTCCGTTTTGTCCGTCTCCTCCTAGGAGGGTATCTCACCACTGATCACCCTGGGTTCGATTATTTCCCATTGCCTGATGTGACAGGGTCAGGGATTTGGAAAATGAACAAAAATGCTCTGAAATACATCACAAACACATGTCTTTTTGTCACCTACTAGCTCCAATTTTCTGGAGTATGTTTGAATCAAAGAACGTGGCCTCTCGGGCTGGAAATCGTCCACCAGGCAGAACATCACTGCAGGCCTGCCGGGAATCCCCCTGGCACGAGGCTGTCCTTTGCGCCTCTCCAGGCGGGCCCACTGGCAGCGACAGCATTCCACCCTGAGCGCTTCTCTAGAAAAGAGTTCCCGGCCGTGTCTGGATGGTGACCTAAGCCCCGCACCAGGCAGGAGGGCACTTTGGGAGGCCATGAGTGATGTCGGGGTGGTGGGAGGGGGCAGCAGGAGTGATGGAGAGAAGGATCCCCTGGAGCCGTCACAGATCAAGTCCCTCGGAGCACCGGGAGTACCAACAAATACTTACAGGTGGGGCACCTCCGTGGCAAGGGCCATTCAGATGAATTCAGGTTAAAGAGTTCCAGGCCTCAGCGCGGGAGCTCTTTGATTCTCCGAGGTCATGGTGCAAGTGCGCGCACGACGTCATCGGATGCTCACAGGCGGTAGGTGGAAGGTAAGGGGATCCTACACAGCAGAGAAATCTTGTCATCCTCAGGCCACACTTTCTAAACACAAAGTAACAGCAGCCATCGCGCAGTGAGCGTTCCCCACGCACCGAGCACAGCCCGCACACGCCGGGGTTTCGACGCTTTTGCTCGACACGTCGATCCTCGCGGCGGTTATGGCGCGAACCCCACTCACAATTAGGCAGCGCGCTCACGTACCGCCAGCAGTGCTAAGATTGGAGACTCCTCCCCGCATTCTGGAACTGCTTTTCTGCTGCGAAGAAGAGAGGATTTAGTGACAGACCCAGAGAAACACAAGAACAGAAGCAACATGCGATGATGACAACTGTAAAGTCATGAACAACCATTTAATTATATCTGCTCCCAAAATGTTCTTTGGACTAACACATGGTTATTTATACGTTTACACTTCGTAGGTTTATGGGCAACATGGAGCTCTTCTTGTATTTTCCAGAGAGATGTACGTAAGCAGACACATGAGGAGACTTGTTATAGGAATTGGCTCACGGTTATGGAGGCTGAGAAGAACCATGATCTGCCCTCTGCCCGTGGTGGGATCCAGTCTGAGCCCCAGAGCCCGAGAACGGGGGCAGCACGGTGTCAGGCCTGGTCTGTCGGGAGGCCAGGTGGTCAGAGCACTGATGTCCGTGGTCAGGAGAAGTGGACGTCTCAGCTCAAGTGGAGAGACTTCCCCCCTCCTCTGTCTTTTGTTCTATTCAGCCCCTCAAAGGATTGGACGAGGTCCACAGACACGGATGTATCTTCCATTCCAGTGCTAATCTTTTCTGGAAACACCCTCACAAAGCCTCCCAGTCCTTACTGGCCATCTGGGCATCCACTGGCTCAGACAATTTGACCCAACATCACCCATCACAACTCCATAGTGGTACTTTCTTACCTTTCAACGTTGGTGATTCAAGAACGATAAACTGAAATGTGATTTTCAGCCAAGAAGTCCCAAATGCACAACCCACCGGAATGTTGGAAGCCTTTTGGTTCCTGCAGGCCGGCTGTGGGCATGGAGTGCAGCCCGCTGGGCTGTCCATCCAGAGAACGAGGCTCCCTCCCGGGTCTGAGGCACGTCCGCTGTGGTGCTGTCTCAGGGGACCATGGGTGGTTGGCTCAGACCATTAACTTCTCACCTAGCCTCACCAGGCTGGGACTCTATCTTATAAGAATTTGACACATTTTAAGTTACTCCTCTATTCTAAACAAGATTAATAACTAATAACATCCTACCAATGCCTCTATTTTGTCTGATATTTCAATATTTGTGTGATACTTTCCCCAGAGTTTCTTGCCCCAAACAGCCATGTCCAATAGCATGAGACGCTTCTTGCCCACTAACTCGATGAGATGGAGTGAGGTCCTTCCACCCAGACTGCCCACCTGCCTGTCACTCATCTCAGGGCTGGACGCTGACCGGGCCAGCCAGCTTCCCTCTGGAGGTTCTGCCCCGGGCGGCACAGGAAAGCTCCCAGTGGGCGCATGGCACACTTGTTAGGTCGTGTTGGGAGGGGGCTGCCGGTGCTGTTGTGGGCAAGGGGCAGAGGGGGCAGGAAGGGGAGACGCCGTCATCGCAGGGGAGACCGTGCAGCTGAGCAGGGGGAGCAGCCTCTGTTCCCTGCCCCCATGCCTGGGGGGCTGGTGCTTCTTCCCGGGGGTCTTTCCCCCAGTGGGAGCCCGTCGCCTGTCCTGACAGACCCTCTCCTTCCCCTTCGCTCTGGATGGGCCTGTGCTCTGACGGGTTAGACAGACATCAGGACCTGGCTCTCGGGCCCAGCCCTCGCCTCGAGTCTCTCCCACTCCAGCTAGACGGCCACTGGCTTGGGGCATCCCCCCCAGCCTGGAAGACCCCTCAGCGAGGGAGGCCAGGCCTGTCACCTGAGCCTGTGCCGGGGGCGTGCTGGGGCTGGAGGAGACGGGGTGCCAGCAGGAGCAGGTCCTGGCGTGGCCGGTTACCCCGGAGGGGCCGGGGGCTCTCTGCGCCCGGGGCTGCTGCTCTCATCGCCGTGAGCACCGCGTTGCTGAAAGTTGCTACGAGTGGCCGTGAGCTCAGCGGGGGCTTCCCCGTCCATGGACCCATCTGTGACCATCGTCACCTTGTCTGCTCTTGGTCCCCACGTAGATACAGATTGCATCTTCTTGTTATGCAAAACTGACCTTCACTAGAAATTTCGTTTCACTGTTTCCACTTATACTAAAAAATACTCAACAACTTCATGTTCTTGGGGACGTTTATAAAGACACATTGAGATCTCGGCTAGAAGGGCCGACGGCTCTAATTTACGGTAGTAAAACTCCAAAAACAGGGGAAGTGTTTGAAGAAAGTTGCTGTTTCTCCTCCTGGGTCTGAGGAGCTCCGCAGGAAGCGTGAACATGGCTCGGACCACGGAGCTTTGCGGGTCAGCACCTGGAACGTCAGGTCACCGGGGAGCAGGCTCTCTGGTCCGGGAATGGCTGCCTTCGCGCCGGGGCAGGTCAGGACGGCCGCTCCGTCGGAGCCGGCGATGGGCGACGGTGAGCTCCCTTCCTGCCTGGAGCTTCTGGACCACGGCTGCCGTGGTGGGACAGGCGGAGACGACGGGACGGGCCACGGGCCACGGTGAAGTTGCTGCCACGTGACGCCACGCCGAGGATGTCCTCAGACGAGGCCGAGGGCTGAATCATCTCACGGCTCGCGGGAGGCGGGGCGGGAGGCCTGGGGGCACTTAGAAACCCCCACTGCCCCCACAGCACAAGTTAATGTCCTCTAACATAGGACGCAAGGCCGAATTCAAATAAATTTCCCTACAATTGGGAGTCCTTCTCGAGCTCAAAAACATCTCCCCTAAAAAGTCAAGCTTCCTTCTGAAAATTCTCCTTTTCTATATTCTTCAAGGAAATTCACTCTCGAGAAAGCAGTCAGTGCGACCACATGTGGTCTGTCGCCGGGACCGGCTCGTTAGCTGCCGTCTCCCCGCCTTGATGAAGTCTGGAGCGGTCCCCGTCCCACCTAATAAACCTTACAAGGAAAGGCTGATTGGTCCCCAGATGGAGGCATACTGCTGCTTTCAGGATCTTTGACTTTTAAAATATTTATTTAGAACAAACATTTGCAGGCCCATGAAGGGGCTTTTCCCTGATTCCTCTTGACCTTCAGTGACCTCCCTCCCAGGGGATGATTAAAACTCAAGATTTTATTTATTACTCGGGAGTCTGTAAGAGTTCACACAAGTCTTAAAAATTAACCTGGGCCCAGTGCAGCAGGGTATGCCCTGCCGAGCCCCCTGCTTTGTGGGCCACGTGGGCTAGCGAGTCACAGGTCTGCTGTCACCAGGTGGCAGCAAGCTCTCTGCCGTCCCTGAGACATACTAACATCTTGTAGCCCCCACGGCACTTCCTCATATTTCTGAGTACCGGCTTATTAGTTCCTCCCAAGAGGCCTCTGGGGGTGAGTAAACACAGCGCCTTGTCAGTGCCTAACGCCAGCTCGTGCGTGGATGCCGCGGTTATGTAAACTCCTGAAGTTGCACGTGTGTTCCGTGAGGTATAAGGTAAAAAGAGAAATCTGTTAAGAAATGTCTTGAGCAAATTACGGTGCTGTGATGTGGGCCCGCCATTTCCTTGCACTGGAAACATTTCAGGAACGCACAGGCCTGGGCTACAAACACGGGAGAAATAGCCCAGATGCTGAGCTCTCCTGGCTTCCCAGGCAACGGAAGTTCCTGTTGTTAAAGCCGAGTTGTGCCAGCATCGTCCGGACGCTGTGTTCCCGTCTTTGGTCCTTACGGCTCAGGCTTTGGGGCCCGACCGACATCACGCAGCCCCCGTGAAGGTCCATCTCGAGTCGCACACGACAGGGAGCCAGGTGGGGCTGCAGGGGCAGTTCTGGGTCCGGCACGAGCTCCGTGTGCAGAGCCCTGGGGCCTTCAGCCCCCACCCCCGAGCACAGGGAAACCCCCAGCACACGGACCCCTCCAGCACAGGGAACCCCTGGTTGGAGGGCACGAACGCCCCAGGACGAAGCTCGCTCACGGGCACCAGGACCCAAATGCTTGCGTCTGGGGGAGTATGGTATGTCCGGAGCAACGTGTCCGCTCTCCGAGGCTGCTGCCACTCCAGGGCTTGTAACGGAAAACCGAGTACGTCTCTGCCATCATTAAGAAGAAAGCCTAATATATAAACTCATCTACTTGCATCTCTTGTTCCAAAACCAATGTTTGTTTAGCTTCAGAAACTGGAACTTCCCACTGGCCCCCTGACCCCGTTCTCAACTTTAGAAACAGCCCTTCTCTCTTCTGCGGACAGACCCTGAGGGATCCGGGAATTCTCCTGTCGTTTGGACAAGGGACGGGTCCTCTGAGTCACGCCCCGAGGACGGGAGCACACTTCTATTGTCCAGGTGGTGTGCGTGTGACCCTCTAAGTCCCTTCGAGCAACGATCATAACCCCGTGAAATATTCCACTGAGTGGGTGACTGTACTTTTCTGGATTCTTTATCCAATCCCGTCGGTAAGTTTTATTACACAGAAGCTAAATCTACTTTGTAAAGGAAAGACGTGGGGCTCCGAAACTGCCAACGTGAGAAAACAAGGCAACTTCAGATAAAAACATCTTCCCCAACATTCCTTTTGATTTAACTTAATCATCCAGATTCTTGGATTAGCAGCTCTGTGGTTCTCCCACAGCTCCCGCGGGCGTGAGGACTCAGGCTCCCTCCACTCTCTGGGGCTGGGAAGGAGGGTCTCCGGCTGTGAGTTACTGGAAGCTTCTGCGTCCACAGCCCAGAGGGAATGCAAACACGCGCCCCTCGCCCAGGATGACAGGGAAGGAAGATGCGGGTTTAAAAACGCTGGGGGCGCGGTGAGGAGTGAACCAGAAGTGGACAGACTGTCGGGACAGCACACACCAGCCGCGCCCACGCAGGAGTCGGACAATGTTGGGACTGGCATGTTTTCCTCTTCTGGATATTATCTCCACCCGTCCACGGTTTCGGGGACACACAGGGAGATCAGACGTGGCTCTCCATGGGTTGCGTTAAGCATCCCCAGTGTCAGAAGCCTCTCGATTCCAACGCGTAGAAGGTGAGGCCTGTAGGAACTTGTCTGTGGAAACCATCTAGAACTTGCCACCTCAAGTGAACGGGAAAGTAATCCAACATGATGAGGCAGTTTGGGGTTTTTGTCTTAATTTTCCCAGTTACTATGCCCTCCCAGCTTACTCAGGCCCTGGTAGATCTGTTAGCTGCCAGGCCTGCTAGGTTTCCCCAAATGCCATGGGATGGGAAGAATCAGGAAGGCCTGCGTTCTTCCCCCCAGGGCGCCTCCTGGACACAGGCTTATCCGAGCCAGGCCAGGCCCCGGTGGTGAGCCCTGTGTCCCTCCTCGAGTGACAGCAAATGGAGGAAAGGCAAATATCGGGCCCACATTCTTTCCCAAGTATCTCCTCTGTTAAACACCCACGACTTCCCTGCACTTTAAGGAAAACTGTTCTGGGCTTTGTTGCTTTTCCGTCTTTTTGTTGGGGGCAGCAAATGCTCATTAGTTGGGACTCTGGAAGGGTCCTCACGTCCTGACACACTAGCGCCTTCGGCCGCAGGAGCCACGGCGGGAGCGCATCGGGTTGGGGGCTGTGGCGTGGCATGGGAGTCTCGGGTCCCTGTGTTGTGGGAGGGGCGTTGGCCGCAGCTGCTGGCTCCTTCGTGGATGACTGTACAGACCTGAGAAAGTGCTGGCCGCGGCCTGCCCTCAGGAAAGCCTTGGGTGCTACCATCGGAGAGCGTCCCAACAGCCAATACACAGGAAAAAGCACCCGACTTGATTGATCATTCAGGAGATGCAAACTGAAACCGAACAAAAGGGCCCTTCACACCCACCAGCGTGTCTGACAGTAGAAGGACCCATGGTAGCGTTGGCCAAGCTGTGGACCCACCCGCCATCTGGAGCACAGCCGATGGGAGCGCCCTGGGGGCGGAAAGGGGTGTGGACTGGAGTTGGGGTGAGGGGGCCTGTCCCCACACTGCTGTGGAAGGACAGGAAAGAGGATGGCTGGGGAGTCCGGGCGGTGGGCAGGCGGTGGGCGCACGTGGGGCGGGGGCAGAGGGTGACACCAGGAGCGCCTGCAGGG
>NW_024423675.1:69000194-69028190 GCF_017311325.1 Ursus maritimus
GCCGGTCGAGGGTGAGTGACCAAACGCCTGCATTTCTGCTCTTCAGCCCCCGTGCTTGGCCGCAGTGGCCGTCTCCACGTGAGGATTCTCGTGCTAAAACCTTCTTAGGGCCGCGCGGGGGTGAGTGCGTGTGAGTCGCCCTCCGGGGCGCGGCTCTGAGATGCTCTGCTCTCCTTCGGAAGCCACCAGTGGTCTTCCTTGCTGGAAATGCGCCATTCCAGAGAAGGTGCGTCCTTGCCTGGGTAAGAGGCCCAGCTACAAAGAACCGCTGTGCTTGCTGCTGAAACGCACACCCTCTGTCACGGGGACAGCACCTACCTGCGGCGGGGATGGGCCCCGAGGTCAGGGTGAGAGTGCGTGTGGCCAGTGCCCTCAGCCCTTTCTGCCACAAAAATGTCCCATCGATTGTGTGCACGTGTTATTAGAACTCCCTGCGCACAAAGCTTAACTTCACTCGTCTTAGTGTCTCGGGTGAAATTTGGTATTTATTACATGCCGACTGGAGTAGGGTGACGAGAAATTTCAGGTTGAATTTCTGGAAAAGCTGCAGCCCCTTAAGAAGTGTGTAATAAGCCTCCGGACGAGGCTTCTCTGTCAAATTAGCAAGTCTGTGCAGCTTCTTAAGAGGAAGAAGATAGTTCCTGGAAATCCCTTATTTATATAATAACAGTTCAGACATTTTTGCAATTACAACTCCTTTCTCCGGGGGCCTGCCTGCAACCGCTGAATGCGGTGTGCGATTCCCAGGACATTGGCTCTATTTGTTCTCATCTTTCCCCCAAACTATTGAGCCAATATCCACCGTCTTTTGCCTGAACGAATACTCCCTGGGGACGGATTTTGGAGCCATAAAAGGGGAGGCTGGAACCGCTTTCAAGGTGCTGTGCCCTGCTGAGCTGCCCTGGGCGGATGCCCGGGCCTGTGCCTGGGGCTGGGGGACCCCCCACCTTGGATCTGGAATAAGGACGTCCCACTGCTGCTTCTCCAACGGTTCAGTCCGTGTGCATTCTGTAACTTGGATTGCTTTTTGTTCTCCCATGAAAAACAGGAGTAAAAGTTTTCTTCTTTGATGCACCAGACAAGGGGCTGCTGGGTGGGCATGCAGGGGTCCCCACTCAGTGTCCCCAGGCCTCGGCCCCGGTTGAGTGGGACATCGGATGCGGCGGGGGTCACAGCCCTGGGAGCCTGGCCCTGGGGCCCCTGCTGCTGCCCTTCCCCCTTTCTGTGTGTCCTTCAGCTTGGAACTCGTTCTCTCGGATTTTGTTTTCCTCCAACCGTCTCTGTGAGTCCAAAGGGAGAAGAAGCGCCGGACTGGCTTGCTCTCTCTCCCCTCCGTGACGGTCTTGGCTCCGCACCCTGGTCCTGGGCAGTGGGGGAGGCCCTTTGGGGGTGGGCTCTCCAGGAGCTCTCTCAGCTCTTGCCGTCTCCCGGCCAGCATCCCGGGTGGGTGAAAGAGTCTGGTCTGGGCACAGGGCAGGTCAGCCCTCCCGGCTCTGATGGCTGAGCTCCATGCAGAGCAGAGAACAAGGACACTCTCACATCAAAAGCCCCACCAACACAGCTCTCCTGGGAGAGTGCCACTGCCCTCCCTGACATCAAGGGTGAAGAAGACAGGCCTGTTCCTTTCCCTGTCTTCTGGGAGTGGACAGGATGGCCAGCAGTGTGCAGGCACCCTGCTGGAAGCATGTGAAGACCCCCCCACTGTGTGGCCAATGACTCCCGTACAGAATGTTTGTCCTGCTGGGTCTGGTTTAATCTTTAACCTATATAATGGGTAAACCCGATCCTGCTTAATCGACTGTTACCTTTGGAAATCTTAATCTCTGCAAGAGTCAAAATCAGGCAGGGCCTGCAAACAGGGGCAGGACACTAGGTCTGGGGACCCCGAGCTGAAGCCCCCGTCCCACATGTTACTTCTACAGCAGCCGACTCTGCCTCAGACCCGCCCAGCTGCATTTACACCACAGGTGCCCGGAACCATCTCTACTGTGGGAGCAGGCCACCGCGCGTGGGGGAGGGGCAGCGTGCCTGGGACACAAGGACGGGCGATGCTGCAGACAGCCACTTGCTGCGAAGCTGAGTCTGATGGCTGGCATCATGCGTGACCTTTCTTCTCCTTACGGTGTGGTTTTAAGTGCAGACACTCCAAAGGATGAGGGGCTTTCACAGCTGCTCCCGTCCTGGGGGCCCCGCCGTCCCTGGGGCCCCTATGACACAATCCCCGGGGCCCCTTCTTGCTCTCTGTGACTATGGTTAGACCCTAGGGGTCACTGTAGGAAGAACTGCTGGGTGTTTTCCTTCCATTCCGAGAGCCTCCAGGGCCGGGATAACAAGGGGATGTGAAGTCAGTGGGCACGTGACATGAAGGGATGACATGGGTCAAGGTTAGTGGGGGCTTTCCCGTGTCCAAATGGCAGAAAATTTGGAAACATTTCCAAGCTTTTTTGTCAGGATATCATGAGCCCCTAATTTGAAAGGCCATGCGGTCAGGGTTAAGGCACATTTGACAGATTACCATGAAGTAAACCCATCAGTGAATCGAGCTCCTCAACTGACCGTTCACTCTGGCATTTCTCCACCCTTGAATGTCAGCACAATCTCCAAAGATCTGTGTCATGTTATGTCCTCCAGACGCTTTCAAAATAACTTTAGACTTTGCTTTTGAAACCATGAATAGGAGCTGTGTAAAGAAATGAAGCTTCTATCTAGTTACTGCTGGGTTTTGGCAGGTGACTCTCTGTTTTACTGTTATTTCTTGTATTTGCTTGGCTCACCTTTGCTGTCCTAGCTGAATTAACTTTGTAGTGTCCGAATCATCTGTCTGAGTGTCCATGCCACACTGAGGCCAAGCCTGTTAACTTGTCGGTTACACGGACATCTGGGGCACATTTCACTGGTCTCTATGTTATTAATTGACATTCCTAATGTTGCATAACTTTGGCTGAAATGTGTGCTGATTTTCATCTTGCTAAGTTCCTTTCTCTTCATAAGGCCCACGAATCAGAGATGACAGAACAGAACGCCTCTTGTCCCGGCCACACCTGGTGTGGGGTTGCTTGCTGGGGGCCCATGTCCTGGGGAGGCCCATGTGACTAGCCACACCCGGGTCATGTGTCCAGCCCCTCTGTCCTCGTCACAGGAGATGGTACCGCCCGTTAACACCCCCACCCCAGTGGGGTCCCCAGAGTGCACAGTGGGGAAGATGCAGGATGACCAGGAAAGGGACAGATGTCCATCGCAGAGCTCCCTGCCCGGGGCCTGAGAACGGACAGGAGGAGCTCTTCTGACAAGGAACCGAGGTCTCCGCCGACTGGATGGGACCGTTCAGTGTCTGTGGAGAAAGTTCCAGAGCTCCAACACCGCTTGGGCCACGTGCAGAAATGTGAACTAAGCATAGGATGCAGTTTGCTGGGTCCTCCCTGGATGAGAGAACGTCCCGAAGGGTGGGCTCCTCACACGTAAGAAATGTTGTGTTTTGTGGAGGCAGGTGACGTCCATCCTCAAGGAGCAGGCGCTATGGACGGAGAGTGAAAGCAAGCTGCTTGGCTTGTGTTAGCGTCTCGTGTCCTTCAGAGCCTCCCCCAGCCGAAACCGTGCCTCCCGACTGTTTTGAATTACTTAGGAAGTGAAGCAGGCATGCCTACCTATCTTGGCGCTGTATCTAGACGGATCTCTTGCCCAGCCGGCTCTGAAAACAACCAGGCAGAACACAGGTGGGCCTTTCAGACGCGGCTGCCACTTCAAAGCTCCCTGCAGGGACCATGACGGTGGCAGCCCCCGCAGGGCCCTTGGGGCCCTCAGTGTGGCACAGGCAAGGGCGCCTCTGCTTACAGCAGGCACCTCCCTGTTGATTGATCCGAAGGACGAGGCCGGGCTTCTAAAACCTCGTCTTTGACGCAACACTGGAAACCTTTGTTGTGGACGCTAAACCGTCCTGCAAGCTTGTTGTTGTTTTCGTTGTACAAATGATAAATACCCGGCAACACGCTTGTATGCGTGGACCCGGGGGGAGGGGGTGGCCAGGGTGCGGGATAACGCTCATCATTCCTGGACGGCAGACCCGCTGTCTTTTCACGGTTCTATCAGCACCGCCCAGCTCCCAGGGCACCGTCCGCGCTGGTGGTCCCGCTTCTCTTCGACCCCGTCCTGTGTGGGGTCCACCTGCCCATCCCTCGCGGGCGGGGGTCACACGCACGAGCTGAGTTCTGGCCCCCTCCTCCCTGAGGCTCTGTCTCCGAGACACAGCCCACCTCTGATAACCTCTGTCCCACCCCAAGTTTTCAAATCCTGCTTTGGAAGTTACAAGCAAAGCCGCTGCCCAGGGCGAGGCTGGTGCGGGAGAAGGCGGGGGGAAGAACGCGCGGGAGCACGGGGGCCGTCAGCACCGCAGTACGCCTGTCAGGAGTCTTACCGGGCAGATAATCGCCGCCAGGAGATGATTTTCTTAAAACATCATGCATTTGGCTTAACAAACTTGTTTTTGTAAGTGCCGTGGGTGGGTCCCTGGCGTAGCCTTGCACACAGCTGTCGGCCACTGGAGCCGTTCCTGGCTGTTTGAGAACAGCCCAGAGATGACCCCGGACCCCGCCGTGTGGCCCAGCCGCCACCCGACCCTGGTGCCCAGTCCTTCCCCCTCCTCTTGTCCCCTACGCCCTACCTGATGCAGGGACATTTCTTCCTGAAGAGGGTCAACTTGGTGCTGCTTGCTGCCTGGCCCCAGGTCAGCATCCGATGGGAGGAGGACACCTTTGTGTCTTCCAACCTGAGGCCCGAGGATCACAGACAGGCGTCCGAATCCTGGCCTTCCCACACGGCTCGCCCAGGAGGGCTCCCAGGACAAATGGTGCCAGGACGTGACTTGGATGGGTGGGAAGGGAGCGTAGGGACGGGATGGTCACCGCAGGGAGGGGCCGTAATGAAATCCGCTTCGCAGCTGCGACCTCCACCCGCAGGGCAGGAGAGGATGGGGTGGTGAGTAAACACATCCGTCATCCCCAGTTCCCATCCTCTGTTTGCCATAAACACAGCCTCCCTGGAAACGCATGTGGTGAGGGAGTCCAGCCTTGCTGATGGTGACCTTTGAACTGAGGGGCACGGGCTGACCTCAGGGAGGGTCTCAAGTGAAGTCTCAACATTCTGGCCTTCCTTTTTTTTTTTTTTTTAAGATTTTATTTATTCATTCGATAGAGAGACAGCCAGCGAGAGAGGGAACACAAGCAGGGGGAGTGGGAGCGGAAGAAGCAGGCTCCCAGTGGAAGAGCCTGGTGCGGGGCTCGATCCCAGAACGCCGGGATCACGCCCTGAGCCGAAGGCAGACGCTTAACCACTGAGCCACCCAGGCGCCCCAACACGCTGGCCTTCCTGACTGAGGTGGTTAGAGACAGACTCATAGAGAGACACAGGTAGAGATAATAACTGCCTTCAGACTTGATTTCCATTGTGTTTGTTTCCTTCTGGATTTTGCTTATAACGTGTTTTTTCATCCTGAACCAATTTCTGCATATCATATCCTTGATTTGGATGCATCTGGTACGTCCGAAAGTAAGTGCCTTTCCCTGTTTGCAGATTGAAAATGCCAGCCTGCAGACCAGCGAGGCTGACCTCCAGAAAGCCGGTCCACCTGCACTGAGCCCTGGCTCACGCCGGTATGTGGCAGGGGCGGCCCTGGCCTGGGAGCTGGGAGGGCCGGCTGGTGCTTCTGCTCCACTCCGTGGCCATGGCTGCATCTGGCCCTCCACACCTCTTCTGTGGAGGCTGACGGCTGGGCGGAGGCTCTCCGAGGTCCTGCATCTCAGAGTATGACCCTGTTGGTGGTGCGGCCGAGGTTCAAACGTGGACGAAGAAGGAGGAAACCTAACAGCACAACCAGGACAGTCGCCCCACAAAGTCCTTGTTACAAGTGGGAGAATTTTCTCATAGGAATTAGGGTGGAAGAAGACATTTGAAAGTGCATTTTACTTTGACTTCTCACTCCGTTTTTGGAAACTGGAAACCGCTGGTCACGAGCAGAAGGCAGGGATGCCAAAAGCCAAGGGAAGCTCGGTCTCTGGAAATGCTCTTCCCACAAATGGATTCTTGCACATGAGTACGGCCCGCGTTAGCGCCGGAGAACGCGCACTAAGTAAGCACCCGTGACGGGACAGCAATGTACTCCCAGGAGTCCCCACACAGGACGTGGACTCCATCCCGGCACACGTGCCCTGCCTCCACAAGCACAAACGCAGCCATGGTCTAGTGCCGTGGACCTCCGGGTGAGTCCGCACCCTGGGAAGGGCCAGCTGTGGGAGGGCAGTGGCATCTGGGAGTGGAGCCAGGGATGCGGCGGGATATCCCGAAATGCACAAGACGGTCCTGCCCGCAGAGAATCGTGCAGCCCCAAATGTCATCCGTGCCAAAGCTGAGACGTGTGGCTGGCTGAACATGGTAACGCTCTTGCAAAGGCAGAATGAGCTGCTGAAAACACATAGGATTTCTGGAGGAAAACATTTTATAGACTTAAATATATAGCAGAGGTCTTAGGAAAATATGAATCGTGAGAAGAATGAAAGGAAGGAAGGAAGGAAGGAAGGAAGGAAGGAAGGAAGGAAGGAAGGAAAAGGAAAGAAATCTTTACAAAGATGAGAGAGACGGAGGGTGAGAGAGGGAGGGAGAGATTCCCTACGACAGAAAGGTAGGCCAGACAGAGTGTCGGTCAGGAAAGCCACATTTCATTAAGGCTGAGGAGTGTTATTATTTTACACAATAATAAGATGCTTTTGATTGGAAGACATGTTCACCTGTAACATAAGACTAATGAGCTGAGGCCATGGAAACCAGGAGCCCGGGAGATGGCGGCCAGTGTCTCACGGTGCTGTCATCTGCCCAAGGCTCTTCCCAGGCGAGGCACCATTTCAGGGTGACCGCAAAATAAAGATAATTTCAGGCACAGCACAAGACCATCAGCCCACCCGGAAGAACTTCTAAAAGTTGTTCTTTAGGAAGAAAAAAAAAATGAAACTAAAAGAAAAGAGAGAGTTGCAGGAGAGACGTTGGTCCCAGTTGTAAATGCGGTTCCAGAGACGACCGCGAAGGACACGCGGCCGTCGTGACGCTGGCCGAGGGGCTCGACAAGCTGGAGCTACGCAGGGGACGGAGCACGTTGCCAGCTGGTCGCAGTGCACGGGGCGAGCGCGTTCCATGGTCCTGCATCACAGGGCGGGACGGAGTAGTTGGTGGATTCAGACGTCCTTCTCTGCAGCAGAGTATGAAGAACGACCACCGAGATAAGAAAAATTGTATTTTAAAATCTATGCCTTCCAACTAGTGCACAGAATGAAAGGAAATTTTGAAAAGTAAAATCGCACTATTATGGGCTAAAACAAAAAGTATAGTAAATAGCAAACATAAAGTAAGATATTGGAAACAAATTCAAACAAGCTCAATAACTGTAAATGAGTCTAACTTGCCATCGCAATGTGAGGACGAGAAAGCACCTAAAATTCATTATCAGAGACGGGTGGAAAGCGAAGGACATAAACAGATCTGGGAGGAAAACGCGAGGCACACTGGGCTTGTGACGCACGATGGGCCCCACAGATCGTATAGAAAGAGGTGTCACCAGGGACGCAGGCGGCCCGCGAGTGATGCCGCAGAGAACCACCCACCAGGGAAGCAAAGCGCCCAGACGTGTAGACCTGACACGTCGGTCTTCAGCCGCACACGGCAGCAAGATCCACACGACGGGTCGGCAAACCCCGTCTGCCCTGCGCGAGACCTCCCGACACGGCTCTGCCGGAGACCGAGGCCGATAATGTGGCACAGAGGATTCGGAGGTCCCACTTCTTCGCGGACACAGGTGCAGCCCTGCCGGCGACGACAAGCACCCAAAAACTGACCCCAGGAGGGCGTGATGAATCTAAACAAACAGGAAGCACGAACGGCAAGACCAAAAGAATTGTCAACACGTCGTCTAGGTCCTCCGACCTCGCAGTGAATCAGGAATGAACAACTAAGAGACAACCCACAAGACCCCCTTCTGTTTGGAAGTTTCTACAGACAGACTAAAATCACTGACAAGTCGGAGCAGAAAGAACACTGGAGACAGCGAACATTCACCTCTTAGCGCCCGCAGAACTCTGCAGATCCAGGCGGAAGGCCTTCACTAGTGTGGTCGTGCGACTGAGAGCCTGTCCGCCCAGCACACCACTCGCGGCCACGGCTTGACCCTGAAGGAGACACAAGGAAGGGGAGAGCAGACCTGAGAGTGCGTGGGTGAAGTGGGGTAAGAGGGACATCGGGAGCACAGTGCTGGAAAGCTGGATCATATTAATGGACCTCCGGGGACATTGGCCAGACAACAACGTTAGAAAGAGAAACTGTATTTGGTAACATGAGTAATGCAGCTACACTTCCAGCAAGCAGACCAGGGATAGAACCCGGGGAGAGCGGGAGGAAATCGTAACACGAATGAAACAATGCAGCCATGCGCACGGCACTGATAGCTCAACGCGTACGGGGAAACCAGGAGCAGATTTCTGTGACCACGCTTTAAAACTCAGGGGAAAGGGAAAGGTCCTAGCAGAGTACAGATTGGCAAATGGCTCATAAGTTATGGGAATACGATGAGACTTACAAGCAAGGAATAAATGTGCACAGTCCACAAAACCTCCCAGACGGTTACACGGTAGGTCTACCGAACCTTGAACGAACAGGTGATTCCTGACGCTCACACTTGGGTATCAGAATCTAACAAGGCGGAAACCTTCGTAGCACCTTCTATGAGCTGGCAGAGCTTCGGTAAGAAAGCCAAATATGCCTGTTTAAGGAGATAATTTTACAGACCGATCTCTTTTATGAACACAAGATACAACCCTAAATAGAATATTAGCAACCTGATTCCAGCAATGCATTAAAGAAATCGTAACAATTTCATGTCTGTACTTTGCAAAAACCCCTGCTCTGGGTGGTGGTGGGAATGAGGGTCAGGCAGAGGAGTGGAGGGTCGTGAACTGACACGGTTTGAAACTCTGGGATGGGCATTTCAGAAGTTTTATGCCTAAAACTTTCCACAGTAAAAAGGTTTAAAGTGTGAACTTGAAAAACCTTCATCACCAATACTGTTCGTTCCATGAACGTGTGCTTGGTTTAGCCGCCGACACATTATTGTTGTGATTCGTCATATTAACAGATTAAATTAGAGTAAAACAAGGATCTCAAAAAATATTAAAATTTCACACAATTTTGCAGTAGCATGTGTGTATATGCAAGTGAGAATAGAATATTTTTTTAACTTAAAAATAGCATATCTACCAAAAGTTACTCAACAATTGTGAGTCGTCAGGACTTTCTTTGAAATGGAACACGAGTGCTCCCTGACCTCTTGGCTCTGTGTCTGGTTGCTGTTTTTATGGCCCTGGGGCTCCCAGAAAGTGCAGTGATGCTGGGAAAACACACCCCAAATGCAAGATTAGGATTTGTACTCAGTATTTAAATGTTAGGGAGACACCTTTTCTCTTTTACGTCAACTTTTTCTCCAATTCCCCCCAGAAACCTTTCCTTCCACACAGCAAAAACTCTGTTACCTAGTGCTCCTTTCTTCATACCCCTTTGTGGCCCCAGGCCCAGCCCTGCTTGGGGAGGCTGTCACAGAGGTAACGGGTGAGGCCAGAGCCAGGACACCCCTCACAGGCACATGGCCTGTCCAGGTGGCTCAGCGCTCCACTGTTGTGCTGGGATGCTTCACAGTCCTGTCCGTGGCCTCGTGCTCAGTCCACGGGGCCATGGAGCGTGTGTGGACAGAGGGGGCTCCCGTGTGTCTACTCTGCTCCTGGCCTCCCCCTTCGCACGGAGGGCACACAGGATCTGGGTGCCCGCGGAGGTGGGAGTTCAGGGTAACCGTCTCCGGCCCAGGAAAGGGGGTGCTGGCATCCCTCCCCCGAGAGGCCAGCCTTCCTCTCCAGCGCTCACTCCTGGCGGCTCTCATGACTCCCCTGGGGATTCCCAGAGGCTGTGAAAATGTTAACTACTTAGGTTCTGGTGTGGGGGCCCCGTGCCACTGACAAGCCATTCCCCAGATCCCAGCTGGGCATCCTGAGTCAAGGAGTCAACGTGCGAAAGTGAGTGAAGGACGCTTTACCTAAAGCTCTGGGTGGGGGGGGGGCTCTCACGCCGGGCCAGTCGCAGGGGCCTCCAAACCGCAGGCAGACGGAAGGTAATCTTACCTTGGCGAGGGAGTTTGCTTTTCACCCAGGAATGTATCTCCACTTCTGAGACAACAGAAGAAGGTCTCTTCCTGAGCAACAACGCACTTACTACCACCAGCGGCCACCGAGGAACCACCACAACCTCAGACTCTTGCTCTTCTCTGGTGAAATTTTCTATAAAACAACCTTCCCCCATGTCCTCCTAAAACCTAAAGAAAGCCGACCTTCCCTTTGTCTCTTTGGACTTGCCTGTGGTCTGCCATAGTTTGCTTGTCCTGAATCCTCTGCTGTTCCTGAATAAACTCATTTTGCTACTAAAATAACTTTTAAAGATTGACTACAACTCAGTTCTGACATTACTACCCTGAGAGACCGTCAGGCTCCGCAAGCTAGTGGCTCCGTCCCACTGGACTGTCCCCCACTGGAGGTGCCGATCTCAAGCCACCTGTGCCTCTGACCCCATCAGCTACAGATGGCACGTTCCCACAACCTCCTTCTTGGGTTCAATTTGCTAGAGTGGCTCACAGAACTCAGAGAAGCCCCTGGTTCCTTATGAAAGAACTTGACTCAGGAACAGCCCCACGGAGACACATGCAGGGCAGGTATGGGGAAGGAGGGTCCACACCCTCTCCAGGGGTGCCACTCTCCTCAAATCCCCACGTGTTCACAGACCAGAAGCTCTCCAAACCCCGTACTTGCGGGTTTTCATGGAGGCTTCATTGCACAGGCCTGATTGATGAAATCATGACCATTGGTGATTGACCCCAACCTCCAGCCCCTCCCATCCCCCCAAGGTCAGGGGGTGGGACTGAAACTTCAGAGCCTCTAATCATGTGACTGTTTCCCCTGGCAACCTGCCCCCACCCTTAGGGGCTTTCCAAAAGTCACCTCGTTAACACTACAAAAGATGCGTCTGTCACCCTCAGCATTTAGGAAATTCCAAGGGTTTCAGGAGCTCTGAGCAGGAAATGGGAAGTGCGCCTTACCTGGCAAAGGGGGAGTTACTGTTTGCAGAGGAAGTTAGGGTTGCTAGTCAGCTGACCTGAGATGGGGAGATTATCCTGGATTACCGGGGGACCAAGGTCATCACAGGGATGTACATGTGTGGAAGAAGGGGCCCAAGAAAGAAAACTAGACAAAGGCAGAGAGAAAGACTCAGCCTGTGCTGGCTCCGCGCACAGAGGACAGGGCTGAAGCAGGGACTGCCTGCAGCCTCGAGAAGCTGGAAGCAAGGGGACAGTCCTCCCCTGGGGCCACCGGAAGGAGCCTGCCCTGCTGACACCTGCGTTGAGCCCAGTGAGACCCACTGTGGACTCTAACCTTCCTAACAGTAAGATGATAAATCTGCGTGGACTTGCTGCAGCCAGGAGAAGACGCTCGTGGCCCCCCTGGGAGAGACACGGCGATACCTGTAGAGAGAAATGCTTGCTCACTTGGACAGGAAGATGGAAACGTGCTTATGTGGCTCTTGCCCACTGGGTGGCCCGTTGGCACAACCCAATGCCCACCATTATGGGGGGTGGGGTGGTCTAAGCAGTTTGGGCCCGGTCAGCAGCACAGGCAAGACTGGCTTGGGGTCGCAGCTGCTGGGGGCGGCTGTGCCCCCTGCGTGTCTAGAAGTGCCTGGAGGTTTGCACGGAGCTCTCCGTGGTGATGGTCTCTGGTCTCAGCGTCAGTGAGGGAGTGGGAAGGAGACACCGCGGCGGCTTAACCTGTGTTGGATCCAGACGGTGTGCACACGAGGGACCGGTACAGGACTTCTGCATTATTTGCAGGTTTGAAACACTTCAAAATAGAAAATGTTTTTAAATAAGAAAAAGGCAACAAACCAACGGAAACCGAGAGACACAGTGCACGCTCCTGGCATCGGTCGTTCAGAGTGTGGTGGTAGCAAAAGGTCTGATCCCGACAGCCGCCGGGTTTATTTTAACAGCCAGGGAAAGCTCAAAGGGCTGTGGTGGGACTGAAATCCATTCAGGATGCCAGAGCCTGGGGCCAGCCTCATGCCTCGTGGCTCCGCTCCGCAGGCTGATTGAGCCCCGGGACCGAGCTTCCTCCAGAAACGAGAGCCTTCCGCTTGCTCACGGAGCTCCAGGGCTGCTGTGGAGGCCGCTGACGTGAATGAGGCCCGGAGTTCACGTGGTGGCTCTGAGCTGTGACCGCCAACGACAAGGCTGGTTTGCCGTCACAAGCCCCTCCGTCAGCTCAGGCGAGTCCCTACACCAGCAATCCACCTGTTAATTTTCCTGCAGTGTCTTTAGCTCTCAAGTACAGACTGCAGACAACTGTGTCCTTATCTACGTCGAGGAATTGTCCCGAGCATCAGATTTCTGGGGGAGCACTTGTAAGACGTGCTAAGTGAACGTTAACCATTAATCATAGATTCTTGTTAAAAATAAATAGTAGATAATAAATGTCAGCCATTGCCAACTACCCCGTAAATCTCAAAGTTAATTAATACCTCTCTTAACCCAAAGAGTTGACATCCTCTCCACCGTGGGCCTCTGACAATCTTTGATAAATGATCTTTTTGCCGAAATTACGTGTAAAAGTACAATCTTCATATTAAATGGGTTTCTAACATTTTCTCAGGTTGTTCAGCCCATCAGGTGGCTGGTGTGGATTTCCGCGGCCCAGCGTGATTTGTCCTGCAGACGTGTGTGTGCGAAGAAGGGGCGCTCCTTTTCCATGTCGCCGTCGGGACTCCCACTCACACCTACGGTCTTTCTGAGATGCACCTACAAGGGCGCCTTACTCCCAGGTGTGAAGACAGACACACTGCGGATCTGCCTGACTCCAGGTCCTAAAACGTCCACAGCTCGAACAGTTTGAACTGCGGCAAATTAAAAAGATATTTGACAGGAAATAAACAAATACAAATAAAATTTAAATGAAGTTTAACTACAGGAACTACTGTTTTCATCCCGTGGCGACCGCGGCTCCTGTTGCATGAGGTGAGGTGCTTCCCCCAAAGCCGGGCACGCGTCCCCGCCAAGCAGGACCTCTCTGGCTACGGACTTGAGCAAACCACTAAGACCGATCAATCAGCCTGTGGATGTTTCTGGATGCTTCCCCAGTGAGTTGACTCCAAACACGGGCAACCCCCAGACACAGCAGGGCAGCCCCCGCCAGGCGCTGACTATAGGCTCTGATGTCATACGCGTCCTGAAGACTGTTTTGAAGGTTTTACAATAGTTTGTTTCTATGAGAGACACAGGCCTGCCATTGAAGGACGTCCCCATGGCACCAACCCGCTTCAAAGACTGGCAGTGGAGACCGGTGCAGGACGGGCCAGCTCCCAGGACTTTTAGGATGGCTCTGGGGTAATTCGTGGTGGGGGCAAACGCTTCCAGTTGCAGGATCCAGAGGGCTGGCCGCTGTCCCCAGCCGGAAACCCCAGAGCGGCTGTCAGGTGTGTTTTCCAAAGCCCACACCCTGGGAGCGCCAGGCTTTCTGAGAACTGCTGACTGTCTGCTTCCTTCTCCTGGACGGCCAGTCGGAGCCAGACCTGTTCAAGCGAGGGCGGAAATCCTCGCAGCCGCGAAGGATCAGCCTGAGTGCCTCGCACTTAACAAGCGGGATCAGCCGTGCAGAGCCAAGCATCACGGAGGGATTAAAGATGGCTTGACTGCTCACGGACAGCCTACAGAACTCTCCGCGATTCATCAGGATCAGCAGAAAGAAGATCCTTCTGCAGAGCGCCGGGGCTCCGTGGGCTACCCGCCAACTGCCCGCACACGTCCGCGCTGCTGCTGGTCCAGATCTCACGGCAGACGCCGTCCCCCTTCTCTTCAGCATGAGTGTCCATCCGCGTGGGCCCGCTCTGGGATGAACCTGGGGTCGGGGACCCCGAGATCGTGGCCGCAATGGACGCAGCCACCACTGCCTGTCCCCAGGGGGGAGCGTGGTGCAGGGACCGAAGTCTGCAGCGTACTGTGTGACCCCCAAATGGGACAAGAGGTGGAGATGGAGGAAAGTCATCAAGGAAGGTGTGGTTGAAGCTCCCTAAAGTAAGCGGTTTGTCGTTTCGTCTGTGGTGAGTTTTATCCTCGGTTAGGAGCTCACGGCTGCAAGAAACGTAAAAATGGAAACAACATGGAATAAAAAAATGAAATAAAAGGATAAAAGAAATCTTAAAATGGAAACAGAAATGCCAGTTAGAACGTTCTTATTTCTGGAAGGACGGACACGTTCCGGCTTCAGCAAGAATTCCGAGTTCCCCCTGGGGACGAGTGAGTGACACTGGACATGTTCCTGGTCTATTTCTGTGTCACTGTTGTGTGGCGGCTTCCGCGGGAGACAGCGCTCCCAGCCACAGACCCGCCACCTGTTGTGCGAATCCTCACGCACGCGCACACCTCTGAGACACCTCTTCCCTTGGCGCCGGCCCTGGCCCTCCGCCTCCTCGTGGGCCCCTTCTTGGCCTCAGGTCAGTGCAGCCCGATAGTGGGCCTTTCCGGACGCAAGCCTAGTTATGTTCTCCGCTGCTCCCGACCGACTGGACATATACGTGGACGGTGGCACGGCCTTGCTTCCGGACAGAGCTCTGCCCCGCGGCCTGCAGCGGCCGGCCAGGAAACCAGCCCACGAGGCCAGCTGCCTCGTCAGACCGGCGGGAAGTGGACTGCTGTCTGCAGTGACTGTTTGGGAGGCTGGAGTGGTTTCTGTAACAATCCACCCCAATGGCAGCTGCCCTACTTTCTGTCCCTGCTGTCCCATCAGAGCCAACCAGACAAACCCACAGGTGCTCCCCACCCCAATCACAGGGGAGCCCCCTTCTAGCTTCGCTTCCCCAGGCCCGTGGCCTCCCTGCTGAGCCCCTTCTGCACTGGGGGGCCCCCCACTGCCCTGCCTGCCCTCGGTCTTTGCCCCAGGACCCCTTTCTGTTACAGCGCCAGGGAGCGGCCTCTGCCTGCTCTCACTGGCTGGTCCTCCTTCATTTCCCCACCTCAGGGTCCTCTCTGCATGCTGGACCACCCTGAGGGTCCCCCCGGTGCCTGCCCAGCCTCCCTTCCCCCCAGCTCCATCTCTCTGCGGAGTAAATCTCTGCTCTGCCTCCCGTGCCCTCCACGCTGCCCAGCCCCAGCGGCCATTGCCCAGCCCAGGGAAGCCTGTGAGTGCACCATCCCCTTGTCCGTCCCTGGGAGTCCTTAAGTCGTGCCTGTTTTCCCCAAGGAGACACAGCTCCCAGAGTGGTCCTCCCCCTCCCCACACACAGCAGCCAGCGAAGTTCCTTTATACAGTAGGTGCTCCTTAAATGCGCTTGGCTGGCTGACTGAAGACTCAGACTCTGGTTGGTCCCTGCTACCCTCCTGACCACAAGAGAAATATTTGGGATATGCACGTGTTTCTTGCCTGCAGGGAGGGCTAAGTGCTCTCTCGGCTCCTGTGCTTTCTGCCCAAGCGAGCAGAGGGGCGGCTCTGAGGACACACGGACACACAGACACGCAGACTCTGAGGCCGTGGGTCCTGTTCCAGGGGCTGTGGGCTGGTTTCTCCAGGCGGCAGGTGCTGCTACCTCGGGGCACCCTCGCCTGACCTCCTCCCCCCAGCCCGTGTCTCCCCGAGGCCCCCTCCAAGCTGGGGCACACCGTGGGACAGACATCCAGTCGGTAATAAAAGGCAAACCTTCTGTTTCCTCAAATGACACAATATGCTAAAATACAGGGGGACATTTTTATAAATTAATGACTCTTACATATTCAATTTCTACCTTAGCTTGGCTTTGGTCCTTAGAACTTAGTTTGTTCTTTTTTGTTTTTGGCTAAAGTATTTGTATTTTAATCATGGGAGAAGTTACAAATGATTTCTAATGATCCCAAATGTCAAACTGTAAATTGTCCTTTTTAAGAAATGCTTTAGGGAAGGGGAAGTAGCTCATCTGTCTTCAAATGCCCATGACCCCCCTGAAATGCCCCCAGATGCTGCAGCCCCCCTGTAACACCTCCGGGTGCTGCAGGCCAGCTCTTTGCAGGGGTCTCCTGCTTCACGTCCCCTCCCTGAGCAGTTGGAACCGCATCTGCTAGAAACACACACCGCCAGGCAGGCGGGTGGTCTGCTACGGCGCATCCCAGGGTGTCCTCGGGTCTGCGCACAGTGCCCTGGACCATCTGCCTCCGCTGAGCGCCCTTCTCTGAACTTGTAGATTCTCTGCTTAGAACGTAGGCTCAGTGGCAGCGGCTCACACTGGCTCCTTATCACCGACCTTCTGAACGGTAACCGTATTTTAAAGTATTTCCCCAGCGCGCCGTGTCCCCTGGTTCTGCCACGCGGCAGAGCCCAGTCCTGCGGGCGGTGCCAGGGTGACGCTCGCGGAAGCGGCCGGAGACCAGGTAGGCTCCTTGCCCTGGAGGGAGGCACCTGCTGTGCGCTCTGCTGGCCCCAAGCCTCCTCCTGACCGCCCAGCTGTGGGGCAGCTCTGCAGACAGCACCCCGGCGTGGTGAGCTCACTGGCCAGGCCCCTTTTCAACATGTTGATATACTCCTCAAGCTGAACCCCAAGGATTAAGGAGGAAGCAAACCCAGGGAGGTCATGAAGACAGCTAAGGCCTGCAGCCGCTAAAGGAGCAGCAGGGCCGTGTCCATCGGCTTTGTTCCCGGGGAAGTCAAGGCGTCTGGATCCCAGGAAGACGAGGCATCTAGAATTAGGTCTCTTTGCTCCAAACCTGCCTGAGAGTAAATGTAAACATGCCAGCAAGCAGGTAGCTTGTGGCCCTGGGCAGACTGAAGTGTGTGTCTGCGTCTCTACAGGTGAGAGAAGGAGACACAGAGAGAGGGAGAGACAGAGGGAGAGAGGGAGCAGAGAGAGACTGAACTATGACCACGAGGACTCGCTGTGCCGCTGAGGCCACGGCTACAGGGTGTTTGGAGCCCGTTAGGACCAGATGGCCACCAGCAGCGGGAGAGACACCAAATCAGTGGTTTTCTCTTCATCACTGAAATCACAGAATTACCCCTTCCTGCTTTCTCATTAAAACCCCTTGTTGTCCCCACGTGAGTGGGATGCGTTTCTGGGCACTCTGGACCTGTGCTCCCCGAGCTGCCACGTGACACCCCAAATAAAGGCCTTTGTTCTCTTCAGTTTCGCCTCCTGTCTTGGGTTGGCAGCCCCAGGGGTCCACGGTGTCCCCGTCAGTGTGGAGTCCAGGCGTCCCGGTGGGAGACACATGGCCTGGTGGTCCTGTCCCATGGTGCCGGGACGGCTGGGACCGCAGAGGACAGAAGTCTGCAGTCGCCAACGGCTGCATTGGAAGGCCCCCGGGTGTGCAAAGCTCCAGCCACGCCAGGGATGACGTCGGGGAGCAGAGGGCGCCCCACAGACAGAAGCCCACGGCCGTCTCTCCAGAACGGCCTGCGCAGATGCCCGGGCACACCGCGGGGATGGAGGGAACCCTGTCTCCAGAGCCCCGTGCTCCCATCCCCTCGTGTGCCACGCAGCCAAGAATTAGATGCTCTTAGGAAATGTCTTGCATAACATCCCATCGGGGTGGGTTTGACTTAACTGCAGAAGCAGTTTTTAAAAAGCTTAGGAAGACCCTCTCTCCTGTTCGTAGGCAGATCCCATGAAGCGCTAGTGGGAATTCCACCCAGACTCGGGGAACGCCTGGTTTCGGTCTTCCTGAAGCGGCTGGGTCCTCCAGGGTCCGCACAACGCGGCCCCTGCGTCCTGTTCCGCGTCATCACCCCAACGGGCCCGCCTCTTTGCTCTAAAACACCGCCTGCTTTTTGAAATGTTTAGCTCTTCAAACTGCATCCTGAAACCAGCTGCTCGTTACATGAATGTCCATAAACCTACAAATATTTTGGCTGGTTTTCTTACTGTCTCTCCTTCCCAAGTTCTGGCCAACGGTGCATTTAGCCCCGGGGGAGGGGCTGAGGTCCCCAGCCACCCCTAGGCTCCACAGTGTAGACGTCCCCCAACTCATTCTTTTGGCCCCAGGCCCAGGGAAGCACTTGGGGCAGCTGGGAGGGATTCAAGATACAGCTGCTTTAGGAATTAAAAATGTTGCAATACTCAGCAGGCAGCTTCCCTGAAAATCCTGGAAAAGTTGAGGGGCAGTTTCTTTGAAAAATAAACACCAAAAAAGGTTATTTTTTCAAAAACACTTTTTTTTAAAAGATTTTATTTTTAAGTAATCTCCACACCCACTGCAGGGCTTGAACTCAACCCCGAGATCGAGAGTCACATGGTCCATGGACTGAGCCAGCTGGGCACCCCTTCAAAAACACTTTCAAGCTCAGTTTTGTGGGTTGGAAGCACAGCTTGGGCTGCAAGCATGGGAAATGCATTGTCCCACCGCAGGTGAGGGCGCCCCCGCGGTGGGGAGTCAGGCTTGACCGCGTGCCAGTAGGAAGCAGCAGGCAGCTCGCCAGGAGATGGGCTGGCGAAATAGCGTGTTTATTCACGGTGAGGGCTTCCGGTGAGAGTCACACCCTGATTTCTCGAGTACTGCCCTACAACCGGCCCTTTAGGAGAATGCTTTTTTGGGAGTCCTGGGTTAGAAGGACTGGGGGTGACCACGCCGCCCATCTCACGCAGAACAGGGCTGGGGGGCCGAGGGACCGGGGGGCATGTCCACCCCAGGAAGACGCTGACACAGAGGCAGTCTCACCAGTCTGCACTGAGGCGGGGAAACGCTCCCCAGAGCCACCGTGGTCCACGGGGCGAGCCTCTTCTGAGTGACTCCAGAGAGAAACCATATCGGCAAAGACGACACAAACCGCAGCCACACCCTGAACAGCCAACAAAGCCAGAGCCTGGTCCTTGGCCAGGAAAGGGCCTGCCGCGCTGGCCGTGTGCTCATCTGCGGGTCCTCAGGAGGACGGCTTCCCTTGGCACCCCCGGTCCTTGTGCGGCCCGGGAGGCTCTCAGCCGACTGCCGTGGGCCTCACACCATCGTCATGACCCTGAGTGCCGCCGGCTGGAACCTTCGGATCTTTCTCTTCAGGGCCTTGGAGGCCTTGATGCGGCACAGTTTGGGTACTGGGGGCAGGGGTGGCCTGCGGGCGCCTGGGGCCCTCGGGGGCTGCGGGGCACACGCCCGAGGCCAGGCCCCAGCCTCTGAGTCACTGCTGCTGGACTCCCTGTCCCCAAAGTGGCTGGCGGTATGGTCGCTCGCCCCGTCCTCACTGGTCTCGGCCACAGTGGAGTGGAGCAGGGAGGTGCCCTCGGCCGACTGCTCAGAGCCCTCTGACTCACTCCTGACCCGGGCATCCTGGCGGGGCAGCTTGGGCCTGGCCCGGGCACACACCGGCCGCGGGCCCCCCGCTCTGCTGGCCGCTGGTCTGTGGGGCCCCAGGCTGCCTGAGATCTCCACGGAGGACAGCCACTTGCGCTGCTTCTTCTGCGCCTCCCCACCGGCCCCCATAGCAGCCGCTTCCAAGGGGAACAAGGCCGGGGCAGGGGCCCGGCGACCCTCCCGTCGGGCCACCAGCAGGGGCACCAGGACGGGCACGGGGTAGAGTCTGGGCTCAGAGCAGGACCGGCTGGGTGCCACTCCCACCAGGGTGGGCCTCCTCCTGAGACCCTCCCCCAACTTGGGGGGCAACTGGGGGACTGCGAGTGTGCCCCCGGGGGATGGCTGCCCCCCAAACCGCAGCACCTTGTCACTGGCCCCTCTCTTGATCTTCACAGCCTTTGTCTTGAGGTGGCCTGTTTTCAGCCCCAGGAGGGAAGCTCCACTGTCAGCAAACGGGGGGTGGACACAGCACCCTGGGGCCAGAGTGGGGCTCTCCCCGCCCCCCTTCCTGCTGGGCAACAGGACAGGGCTCTCCTGGAAACTGAGAGCCGGCTGCTGGGCCTGGGGGTGGGCAGAGGGGGCTCGCCCATGCCCCGACTCAGGGGAGCCCACCATGGTCTCCCCACGGACACAGCCCCTTGGGGGTTTGGGTCCCTCCTCTGGAAGGCTGCTGGGGTGTGGGGTGGCTGGGAGGAGTGCAGGTCCCTGCTGCTCGAAGCTCTCCCTGCTGGTGTCCCCCCCCTGAGGCATGCCACCTGTTCCTGCTCTCCCTGGGGCGCACACCAGCTTCTCCAGGCTACCGTCACTGTTTGCTCTCTGGCCACCAAGCACCTGTGGGCACGGGGGCGCCTCGTGTCTTGGGGGTCCCTGCTCACCCACACTGCCCCTTGGGGGGGTCCCTCGGCCCCGCAGACTCAGCAGCCTGTCTATATAGGCTGCAGCTGGGCCAGCCTCAAGGACAGGTCTAGTCTGCATGGAGCCCAGGGCCGTGGGGCTTGGAAGGGGCTCCCTAGGGGGCGAGTGGCCATGACTCTGCAGGGCCTCCTTGTGTAGAGCAAAGAGAGGGCTCTGCAGAGCCACGGCGTGCAGGGGACTGGGGTACGGGTACACCTCCCTGCCGCCCTTGGACACCAGGTCACGCTGGTACTTGGGGTCCAGCACGGGGGCTGGGAGGTCCATCCCGTGGCAGAGAAAGGAAGTGGCCTTGGGGTCTGCACTGGCTTTCGGGAACACCATCTCGGATGGCAGGCCTCTTTCAAGATCACCTGGGAAGGAGAAAAATGAGCAAACAGGTGAAAGGAGAGACCCCAGTACAATCCTAGTGTCACTTCCCGTGCAGCGCCATGACCGTGCGGTGCCCTGTGCAGGTGTGGGCGGGAGGCCGGCAGGAGCAGCAGCCCACGGTGCACACCGATGCCGGGACATGAGCCTGCAGAAAGGGCTTGCTTGCACGCCACCCCCAGCACCCGCTCTGGTCTCCCTCCCCGCCACAGCTGGCGAGGTAAAGCCTGGACTCGGAAACTGTCATATCCATGCCTCATTCACCCAAGGTTTGTGTCGCTCTGGCTGCTGTGTCCATTCCAATGACAGACAGGTGCCAGTCAAGTGTGTAAGAGTTCTGGAAGGGTTTTTAAAATTACATTCTGATGTCCACTTAAATCAAAAGAAAAAAATGCTTTTTATCATAACAGACTTGCTATAACGAACAGAAGTATTCCTGTCTCTATCCAAATACCAAAACAAGCCTATAGAAAATCTGGACTATTACCGTGGATTAGCACCAAACGTACACAGGGCTTCCCTGCTCTGTGCTCGGCCGCCCCCACCACCTGGCATGGGACCTCCCCCCCTTCCCGGCTCTCCTTTACCTGTGGACACTGGCCTGGGCCGGGACATGCCCTCCTCCGTGGCTGGGGGTCTCCAGGCGGGCAGGGGCGCTCCGTGCACGGTGGTCTCGTCGGCTGACCGGGGCCGGCAGTCCCCCGCGTCGGCCCTGGCCGCGGGGTCAGCCGGCAGCAAAGTGCCCAAGGAGGAGTACATGCGGTCACTACACACGGATGTGCAGGAGGCGGACAGGGAGCAGGAGCCGACGTCGCTCAGCTCATAGAAGCCTAGGGGGTGAGCGGCGGTCAGCCACCTCGGCACAGCAGCCCCTTTCCTGCCTGAACAGGGCCCTTGTGCTAAGGGGTCTCAGGATCTCAGCAAGGCGGGCACTGGGGAAGTTGGCCGGGGACCCCCCATTCCTGTCCACTGTCGCCCCATGAACACGGTCCGTGGAAGCCCCCTTCGCCCATGCCCCCCCGCCTTGCCCCCTTCCTGGGCAAGTGGCTTCCCTCTCCCTACGTGGCCAGGCCTCGGCATCTTTCTCCCTCCCTCCCTGGTGCCTTTGGTAGTCAGAGGAGGGACGGCACACTGGGGCCTCCAGTCCAGGCAGGGCCCCTGCAGCACCAGCCCCCGCACGTGGGCTACCTGAGCTGGGCCTGCTGTCACTGTCGGCCACCTCGCTGCAGGGCCGCCGCACGTCCAGCTGCAGCTCACTGATCTGCCGGTCCAGCTGCTCCAAGTGGGTTTTCAGGCCGACATCCTGGCGTCGTAAGCGGTTCTAGGAAGGGCAAGTGTGAGAAACAAAGCCGTCGGAGGCAGAAAGCAAGCTCGGCGCCCCATGGTACCTCGGCGCCCGGCACACAGTGTAACCTCCAAACTCCACGGCTCCAGCTCCTTAAGCCGACAGCTCCTCTCTACTCCCCGGGACAATTCCCCTGCCCTCTGGTCACCAGAGGAAAACAGCCCCCGGCCCTCCCCCGCCAACCGTTTCCCACCCGCAAGTGCAGACTTTTAAACAAATCAGCAATTCCCAACTAGGTGTTCCTTTAAGAGGAGGCTGATGGAGCCTCGGAGCGTAACCGCGGGATCGGAAGCAGCACCTCTTCTCGCACGAGGCGCAGACGACTGTTCAGCGGCTGCTCCCGGAGCTTATGTAAGAACCTACTTTCCCACGCTCACGTGCCATGTTCTCTCACTCAGCCGGCCCTGGGTGACCCCAGACTTTCCAAGGGCCTAGGAAAGTCCCAGGAGAGAAAAAGGCCCCCTTCTGTGTACCCCCCCTTTGCAGGTGGCTCTTCAGGCCTTGTGGAGCCCTCGAGCCCTCGGGGACAGGGCGGGGGCGTGGCAGGAGGGGGCAGGGCCTGACTCAGCGCGCCTCAAAATCTGCCCGAGAATCTTCTGGGTTTGGAGGGTCACATCCTAGCTCTGCCCTGAGGCGCTGTCCTCCGCAGCCCTCAGCCGTAAATGGGTTATTACGAGCATCAGCCGAACGTGTGTGCGTGTAATCATATAACATACATAATATGTGTATGCGGTGAACGCCCATCACACGTATTTGCACACGTTCCCACACGTAAACAATGTAGAATGTAGAATGAGCACGGACAGCGTCACAAACGCCGACTTCCTTCTTTCGATTGTAAGACAACACCGTCCTCAAGGTCTGCTGCATAAATTTCTTATTTTCATCAACAATTAAATTTAAGGCAAGTAATGAATGAATGTAATTATGTGGTTCACCCTGTTTAAGAAAATGATTGTGTTTCAGATTTAATGCAGAAAGCGAGGAATTCCCCTGAGCCCCATAATTATTTCAGTAATTTCGGTCTATGAGGATGCGGTCCAAGAGGGAAGCAGGCGGCAGTAATTTCCGATTTTTATGAGAGAGTCACGTGGGCACAGCATTCGGACACCAGCCCAGGTGAGCTGAGCTGGGTGAGAAGCCCAGGGCCAGACACAGCGCCTACTGCTCGCCAGGCCACCACGCCCAGGCCACCACAAGTGGGCCACCTTCCCTGGGCCACCATGCCCGGGCCACCGTGCCCAACTCCCCGTTGCTCCAGGACCCCATCCAGAGCTCTGAGAGCAAGCTCCACGGGTTACAGCAACGGAGTCTCGCAGCCATAATACTATCTGTAAACAGCTCACAGCAAAAACCAGTCCTGAATTTAATAAAAACTTCATAATCCCCGAACCATCCCGTCCAACCTAAACACCTGGCTTCTTACTCTGAATATTTTTACAAAGGAAAACGCTACCCAGGTGAAGAGCAGTGGCGGAGAGAGCCAGGGGGTATGCAAAGATGGGCTCCGGCCAACTACCCTCCCCATAAAGAACACGAAATTCAGGCAAAGGGGCCAGTGTGTGTTTTTATTGTAAATGACTTTTCTTTTCCTGTCATGAAGTCGGGCCACAGCGCCAACAGAATAGTAGGTTCCTCTGTTAGGTCACACACGACCCGACGCTTAGAAACCGATCCGGCCTCTTCGCTTCCAAATCATGATGGTCTGGACCTTCTGAAGGAGGAGGGCACCTCTGGATGTCCCAGTTCACGTCCTTCCTCCCTCTGATCCTCTTCCCCCCCCCAAAAAAAGTCACCTCTGTGTGCTTGTGCTGAGATTAATTGCTCTGTGATTAATGTTTGGCCCACCAGCCCTTCGGCGGGTGGTTTCTGATTAATGCCGAGAAGCCGCGGACACACAGGCTCTCGGGGATTCGCAGATGACAGACCATCCTCAGGACCCCTGCTAGTCCGTGGGGCTTGGCCATCCAGGATTTACGCCCTTCTCATTCACCCTCCCCCATCCCTCACCTGGGGTTTCTTTGTCTGCTTTTCATTAACTCCTTCTCGGCATCTAACTTCGTGCTAATAGTCCTGAGTTCGGTCTGTGACCAGGACAGCATGACCTACGGCAACCCAGCCACAGAGTCTCTCTCTCCATGTATTTCTTCTGCAGAGAAAAGCCTGCAGACATGTCAGCGCTGGGGGAACAGGACCGTGGCAGTCACGTGGATCCCCGTCAGAGCAGCCAGTGAGCTTGGGGGCCACCTCCTCCCCACCTCTGTCCCCAGCATTCCGGCTGTCAGCGCAGCGTATGGTGTCAGAACCCCCCAACCTGTGTAAGGGGCCGAGGGGGAAGGGAGCGCACTCCACAGTTCCCCAGGAGGTGGGATCACCTGAGCGTAAACGCAGGTTCCTAGGATCCTGGCCACACCGGGAACCTGCATCTGGACAAGCTTCCCAGGCAACGCAAAGGTTTCCTACGATCCCAGGAAGCTTGAGAACTGCAATCCGGGGAACGCCATGAAAAACAGATTCAGCTTATCCCTTTCTCTGAAATGTTTACTTTAGGGACCATAAGAGAACCGTCTGATTTCCACTTGCTTGTCTTCGGTTTCCACCCACGACCCAGCATTCTGGTCTCCTCGAACCTCTACGGCAGAGTCAAAGCACAAAAAGGAAAAAACAAATGCCCTCAAGTTCAGGGTACACCCATGGTGTCTGAAACACCTTTGTTCTTTCCTCAAAAGCCGAGAGTATGCAAAGCAAACAGAAACGTGAATTCCGTGGCTGCCCCCTGGGCCCCGCTGGCGGGTAAACATGACCGCCAGGCTGGAAAAGAGGCCCATCAATCAGTAGCAAAGGCCCCAGGGGCACAGATCAGCCTCGCAGGTACCGGACAGAGGCCTGGCACAGTCCTGGGGATGCCCTGCCCTCACCGGTGACCTCGAGCGAGTTCACGCCCCTGTGAGCTCACGAGGCGAGCATGGCCGGTCCGGGTCCTCAGGCTCATGCTGCAGAGCAGCCCGCCCCTGAGTACTTAATGCCACAACCTGCCAGTGGAAAGGAAGCACTGCATGCTGCCACTCTGAGGACAAGTCACGACCAGCAAAGTCAACTCCTGGGAAATTCTTCAGGATAAGATTTCACTGCAGGGTCCCCAGAACCTTTCTTCACTTGCAGCTACCTGCACCTGTCCCACCGACGCTGGCAGCGCCCCCTGCTGGAAGGTGGGGCTTCCTGCCTCTTCCAGGGCATCCCAGGTGATGTCAGTGTGCCAGGCACCTAACTCCTATGAAACCTGGACGGGAGCCACTTGTGAGGGAAGGACAGATCTCCCTGAAGTGATCAACGGATAAGCACAGGACTGGCCAGAGAGGTGCAGGCACCCTGCTCGGGGGTCACGGGAGCATCACTAGCTCAGAAATCTAGCACAGGGAGACAGTAAATGTTCTCTTCTGTGAGAGCAACGGAAGTCGCTCCCTTATTTGCTCACCAAATACTTGCTAAGCACCTACTGCATGCTCCTTCGGCCCTTCAGGTGCGGCCCGTCTGTAACTGTTAACGTGCAAACTGTGCTAAGTTCCTAATTGCAGTTTAAATCCCCGAAACGCTCACACTCATGCCCACTGGGGAGCTCCTGCAGCACAAGCTGCCGAGGGGTGGCTGCGAGTCCTTCCTGTCTTCACACCTGAACGGTGACGCCCGGTCCACGCCAGTGTGGGGGTGAGGAGCGGGGCTGTGAGGTCTGCGACCGTGCTGGGGACGAAAGGCTTTGACTATGCTCTTCATCACGGAACTAATATTACTCCTATTTTTTTCCCTGCAAGAAAATGTAAAAGTGTTAAGCCCTAGCTGATGTCACACAAATTCAATTATTCTTCTCTTTTGATCACGTAATCCATGCCAAGAACAAAGTTTGAAGAAAAGTCTACGTGTTCCTTCTGGTTCCCACATAAAAAAAAAAAAATTAAACAAAAAAACCTGTTTGATCTCTTCCAAAGGCTACTTGTAATTAGAGGCTGACGACTCACAAGTCTGATTTGTGTATTACTTAAGTCAAGTTAATCATCAGCTGTGCCCCTGCCCTACCGGCCAGCATCAGGGCAGCATCTGGGCAGCATCTGGGCAGCTCCCCGTTCGTCCCCGGGAGCCATGCATCTCTGTGAGCTGCTGTGGCCTCGGAGCTCTGGGTGCCGACACCGCGGAGCCCGGACAGACCACTAAGGGCGGGTAAAACAAGGCAGACGGTCCCGCTCCAGAGCGGCTCAGTCACAGGCAGAGGGGAGGCTACACGGGCAGGGCCCAGGCTGTATTCCCTCCACCTTCCGCCTGTCCTTTGCAACAGGGGAAGACGACCAGAGTCCGGGGAGGCGTCCTCCAGATTCCGGAATCCAGGAACACCTAATAAGCCGGTAACGTTCGGAGCCAAGCTGATCACAAGGCTGCAGAACCATCCGGGCTGCTTTGTGAAGACAGCCGCATCTTTCAAACATTCCGAATTTAAAAAATTCCTCTTAGGAGTACCAGGATTAACGCCATCAGATAGGAATCGTTCTATACTGCCCTTTCATCTCTCCTTTAAAGCATACTGCAGTACTGGAAAAGCTCGTGAGGAGAGAGAGCCTACAGCAGATTAAACACGGGAGGAGCGACAATCTGAGTGTCTTCAATGCTATAAAGAGGAGCTGGCATTTGGAGACACGAAGGTAAAGCAGTCTTAAGAGGTTCCCGGTTCCACCGCCTGTGGGATTCAGAGGACACGCCTCATTTTACAGGTCAGGTTACAGTTTAAAGTTGAAGAAGCTTTCACGCGATACCTGCTTTCCTCAACATTTTGTTGCAATGACAGGACCCCATTTAACCTGAGCACGTTGCGGGGACAACTCGGGCTGCGTCCTGCACGCAGGCACTTTTGTTCCCGAGCCTGCGCAGCAGGGACACCTGTATCCGGGCCCTGACACCAGGATCCCAAGCAGCGCCCACCAGGACGAACGGACTTCAGGCGCTCTTATCAGAACAGCCCCGGAAGTCGAACAGGAAAGCACGCGGAAAGCCCCTCTGCGCGGGGAGGGAAGCAGCGCCAGGGTGCAGCCCCAGGGCGCCTTTCAGGATCAGGATCCTGATCCCTATGCCTCCGGCCTCCGCGGCCCTCTCATTGGACCCGAATCGCGTCCCCTGAAATCCCAAAGGGTGCCCTTCAATCAGTGGGACGGCCCAGCCGCCGCGCTGCCCGCACCAGGTGGCACGGCTCCCCGCCGCCCCGCGCGCCCCAGCACCCCCGGGGCCCCGCGCTCCTTACCAGCTGCTCCTGCAGCGCCGCCAGCGCCGCCTCCAGCCGCAGTTCGTGCGCGCGGGGGCCGCGAGGGTGCTCGGGGTGCTCGGGGCCGCGGGGGGCGGCGGGTCCCGGCGGGGGCTGCATGGCCAGGGCACCCCGCACGCGCGCCTGCTGCGTGGCGCGCAGCCCCTGCAGCTCGTGCAGCCCCGCGAGCGCCGCGCGTAGCCGGGCGCCCACCCTGCGGCGGTCCCAGCCTGCGGGCCCCGGCGGGCCGCTCGGCGCCCACATCCCGCGCCTGGCCTCCCTCGAGCCTGCCTGGCCTCCCCCGAGCCTGCGTGGCCTCCTCGGAGCCCGCTCGGCCTCTGCGGCCTCCCGGAGCCTCCTCGGAGCCTCCCGGCCGCGCGCGCGGCCTCCTGCGCCGCTTCTCCCCGCCCCCGCCCCGCAGGTCTCCAAGGTGGGGTGGGACCTATCGGTGGCCGCGGAGGGCGGTGTTTGCACACGCCCCGAGGTCACAGCGGCCGCCCCCGGGCCCGCCCAGTCGTCGGAGCCCCGCGCCCTTGGGGGCCTTGGGACCCAAGCCCTGCGGTGAGTCTAGAGGGGACCAGAGGAGAAGGAGGACCCCAGCAGGAAAGCCGGAAAGGGCCGAAAGGGGAACAAACGCGGTGAAAGGTTAAGCTTTTTTTTTTTTTTTTT
>NW_024423675.1:69028200-69060450 GCF_017311325.1 Ursus maritimus
TTTTTTTTTTTTTTTTTAATTTAAGATAAATTCTTGGGACAGTACCACATTGTAAGGACCATGTTACCATTTTAAGCTTGTTATAGATTTGAAAAACATATTATCCACTTTTCCTAATGTGTATCTGCAGTTGGAATCCCCCCAATTTATTTATTTTTTTTGGTAATAATAGCTTTACTGAGATGCAATGCACGTATCATTATAATTCACCTATTTAAAGTGTCCAGTTCAGTGGTTCCTCCTGTATTCACAGCCATCACAAGGTTCCACTTTCTGGCTACAACGGCTAACCTGCTGTAGAAAGTCACGTGCTAACTTTTAGCTGTATATTTTTACTTCCCTTGGGTGTAGACGTCTGAGTAGGGAACTACTGTGGTAGATCTTTTGAAGGTCTAACAGACTGCTTTTATTTATTTGTTTGTTTGTTTATTTTTATTAGTTTCAGGGGTAGAATTTAGTGATTCATCAGTTGTATATAACGCCCAGCGCTCATTACATCAAGTGCTCTCCTTAACGTCCATCACCCAGTTACCCCAGCCCCCCCCACCTGCCCTCCAACCTCCCTCAGTTTGTTCCCTGTAGTTGAGTCTCTTATGATTTGCCTCTCTCCCTGTTTTCGTCTTATTTTATTTTTCCTTCCCTTCCCCTGTGTTCCTCTGTTTGGTTTCATATGGTATTTGTCTTTCACTGACTTATTCTGCTTAGCATAATACCCTCTAGATCCATCCATATCCTTGCAAATGGCAAGATTTCATTCTTTCTGATTGCTGAGTAGTATTCCACTGTATAAATGTACCTAATCTTCTTTATCCATTCATCTGTCGATGGACGTTTCTTACACTGTTGGCGGGAATGCAAACTGGTGCAGCCACTCTGGAGAACAGTATGGAGGGTTCCCAAAAAGTTAAAAATAGAGCCATCCTGTGACCCAGCAATTGTACTACTGGGTATTTATCCAAAGGATACAAACACAGTGATCTGAAGGGGCACCTACACCCCAATGTTTATAGCCGCAATGTCCACAATAGCCACACTATGGACAGGCTCTTATATTCTCAGCAGCACCAAATGGAGGACCAGTATCCCCACGCCCATGCCAGCATTCGTCCTTCTGCTTATAACCATCTCAGTAAGCGTGAAGTGGTATCTCCCTGTGATTCTGATTTTATCTCCATGTGACTAGTGACGAGGAGCATATTTTCATGTATGTATTGGCCACTTGTGTATCTTCTTTGGACAGATGTATATTCAGATCCTTTGCCCATTTTTTTTTAAGATTTTATTTATTTATTTGACAGAGAGACAGCCAGCGAGAGAGGGAACACAAGCAAGGGGAATGGGAGAGGAAGAAGCAGGCTCATAGCGGAGGAGCCTGATGTGGGGCTCGATCCCAGAACGCCGGGATCACGCCCTGAGCCGAAGGCAGACACTTAATGACTGCGCCACCCAGGCGCCCCCCTTTACCCATTTTTAAAATTGGGTTTTAATTATTGAGGTGTAAGTATTCTTTATGCATTCTAGACACAATTTCATTATCAGATGTATGATTTACAATGATCTTTTCCCTTTTGTGGAGTAATACACTTGAGAGTGTATAAAAAGTACACTTTTTGCAGCAAAATTGTTTTTAATTTTGATGCAGTCCAATTTATTAATTTTTTCTTTTGTTGCCTGTGCTCTGGGTGCCCTAAGACACCATTGTCCAACCAGACGTCAGAGATCACATCTGTGCTTTTTTCTAAGAATTTTTATGGTTTTAGTGCTTATATTTAAGTCTTTAATCCATTTTGAGTTGTTTTTTATGCATGTTATGAGGTAGGCATCCAAGTCCATTCTTTTGCATGTGGATGTGCAGTTGTCCAGCCACCATTTTCCCCATTAAATTGTCTTGAGACTCTTGTTGATAATCAGTTGGTCCAGAAAATCAATTTTTGGATTCTCTGTTCTGTTACACTGGTGTATGTGTCCTTCTTATGCCAATTCCACAGTGCTCTGAATACCGCAGCTCTGTAGTAAGGTTTAAAGTCCGAAAGTGTAAGTCGTCCGACTTTGTTCTTTTTCAAGATTCTTTTGGCTATTCTGGGTCCCTTGCATTTCCATATGGATTTTAGGATTGGCTGGTCAATTTCTGCAAAGAAGTTGGCTGGGATTTTGATGGAGATGGCATGGAATCTGTTGATCAATTGAAGAAGTATTGCTACCTTAAGGTTAAGTCTTCTGAACCATGAACATGGGATGTCTTTCCATATATTTATGTCTTTAATTTCTTTCAACAGTGCTCTGTAGTTTTCAGTGTACAAGTCTTGTATTTCCTTTGCTAAATTTATTTCTAAATAAAAATATTTACAAAGTTCTTCTTGATACTATTGTAAATGGAAATGTTTTCTAATTTAATTTTCAGAATGTTCATTGCTAGTTTATAGAAATGAGCAGTTGAATTTGGTGTACAGATCCCAGTAAACTTGCTGAATTATTTATTAGTTCTAGTAGATATTTAGTGGATTCCCTTCATTTTTTCAGTTTACAAGATCATGTTGTCTGGAAATAGAAATAGTTTCACTTTTTTCCTTTCATATTTGGATGCTTTTAATTTCTTTTTATTGCCTTATTGCTCTGTCTGGAACTTCCAATACAATGTCATACAGAAGTGCTGTGAACAGGTATCCTTGTCTTGTTGCTGATTTTTGAGAAGATGTTCAGTCTTTTACCATTGAGTCTGATGTTAGCTGCAGGTTTTTCTTAGATGCCTTTTTATCAGGAAGAGAAAATTCCCTTTGATTCGTAGTTTCTTGAGCATTTGTATTGTTGAGTTTTCCAGGATATCCTATGATTTTTTGCTGTTGTTGTTTTCTTGGTTCTGTGTGCTTATCTTGTGTAGTAGTGGAGAAAGAGCATTAGGCTGGAACTTATGAGACCTCAGCTCCAAGACCCCTTGCCTCCAGTTTTCTCAGCTCTATAATGAGTGTAGTGAAGAAGGTCCCAGATGCTAGATTTTCTTTATAGATAAATTCATGATTCTTCCTTTACATTTCTGCAAAGAGAGACAGAGAGAGGGTTAGACTGGATATGAGCCCTTGTTATCTGTCTTCTTCCCATCTGTGGACTCTCTTAATGGTGTCTTTTGGAGAATAGAAACTCTTCATTTTTCTGTATTCTTATTTATTATTGACCCCTTTTGTGCCATTTTAAAGAAATTTTTGCCCATCCAAGCACTTCAAGATATTATTTAATGCTGCTTCTAGAAGCTGTATTATTTCACTTTTTCCATTTAGAGCTACAATCCACCTACAGTGGTTATGTATTGTATGAGGTAGGCGGAATCACTATTTTTGTCAAACACATATCCTAGTGCAGTATTTGGTGAAAAAAAACCCAAAAACCAGTCCTCTTTGAGCTGTGGTGCACTGCCACCTTTGTCATAAATATATTTAGGTCTGTTCTGGTTTCCCTTTTCTATTTGATTAGTTTGCCTATCCTGGCACTTGTCCTAATTATTGTGGCTTTTTATGATGTGTGGTACCCAGTAAAGCATGTTCACCCCCCTTTTTCTTCAAGGGTGCCTTCAGTATTCTTGGTACTTGACAATATTATGTAAACTTTAGAATCAGCAGCTAGATCTCTACAAAAAGCCTGTTGGTATTTCGATGGGGATCACGTTAACTCTGTAGTTACATTTGGAAAGGAATGGTCTCTTTATAATACTTCTTTTAATCCATGGACATGAAATACCCCATTATTTATAAAGATTTTTTCAATGTCTCTAAATAATATTTTATAATTTTGTGTGTAGAGATCTTGCACATCTTTCACAAGGTTTATCCCTTCTTTCTGAGTGTTTTTTTTCCTTATACTATTGTTGATGTTACCTTTTAAAAATTTATTTTATTTTTGTTGATGATATACAGAAATACCAGGAAGGTCTCTAACAATTTTGCTAAACTCATTTATTCCCTTGAATAATTTATCTTTAGGTTTTTAAAGGTTTTTTTCCATATACATTAATATCATCTGTGACTAATGGAAGTTTTAATTTTTTCTTTTCATCCTTATACCATCTATCTATCTATCTATCTATCTATCTATCTATCTATCTACCTACCTATCTATCTCGCTACCATCTATCTATTTATTTGGCTTTATTGCCATGGCTAGGACCTTCAGTACAATGTCAAAACAGTGATGATGCCAAGCATTCATGTTCATTTCCAAGGGCAGTGGGAAGGTTTTGTACATTTCACCATTAAAAATGACGTTTACTGAATGTGTTTTGTAAATCTGTTTATCAGATTAAGGAAGTTATCTTCTTTTTTAGAATGGATATTTAATTTTACCAACTGTATTTTCTACTATTGAAATGATTATACTACTTTTTCTTTTTTTATTAATATGAATTATGTTAATTGATTTACAAATAAAAAGCTAACCTTGCATTTCTGGATAAACCAATTTGGTCATGACGTATTTTCCCCATTTATATATTGCTGGATTTCGTTTGGTAGTATTTTGTGTTAGAGTTCTCCATCCGTTTTCATGAGTGAGGTCAGGCCCTCCTTTTCTCTTGTGTATTTTTTCTCAGGTTTCCAGAATCAGCGCCATGCTGGCCTTACAGACCGAGTGAAAATACTCCTTCTTGATATTCAGTGCGAGGGTTTGTGTAGGATTAAGATAATTTTATTCCTAAATGTTTGGTAGAACATTAACGAAGCCATCTATACCTGGGTTTTTTTGGTGTAAAAGTTTTAAATTATGACCCAAAGTCCTTGAATAACTGTAATTACTCAGACTTTCTGTTTCTTCCTCATCAGTTTGTTACAGGTGTATTGTTCCAGATCGTTTGTCATTGTGTCCATATTTTCAATTGCATTGACATAAGTGTTCTATAATATTGTCTACAAAGATGTATCAAATATGTGTACTCCCTGCCCAGCTGTTTTCCGATCATTTGGCTACTTGCGCTTTCTCTCCTCCTCCCCTCCCCCGCCCGGCCGCCTTGATCAGCCTTAGCAATAGTGTAGCGATTTTATCAGTTTTCTCAAAGCGCCAACTTTTGACTTTGCTGATCCCGTTTTTGTTTGTTTTCTCATCCATCAGTCTATTTTCCTCATTATTTGCTTCAGTCTATTTACTCTGGGTATAATTTACTAGATTACCTTTTCTAATTTATTGAAATGGATTCTTCACTCATTGGCCTCTCCTTCCTCCAGTTGGCATTGCTCAGACCTCATTTGCAGTGGACAAGAACTTGTTACTGGGAAAATGCTGGGTCCTGCCCCATCTTAGATTGCGTTCATAGTCTTGACCTTAAGAACAGATTGTGGGTTCACCTCGCCTGCTTGGCCTACGTCTGAATTTGGAGCTTTTCTGCAGAGGACAGTGAGGACAGCTGTCACGTGGAACGGCGTTAGGGAGGAAAAGTCAGGCATGGAATCTCAGGTTGTCTTAGAATGTGAGAAATAAAAGGAATTTCAATATCTTGTACTTCTTTCTTCTGCCGTTGTCTCCTGTCCCTAGTGTCAGAGGCGGAAAGGGGGTCCAGAAAAGTTAGCTTTCTCTTGTCTAAGGCAACCCTCTCCCCATTGCTCATTGTTAAATCACGACAGCAGTGGACTCTGCTCTCTCTCCCTCTCACACACACAAGATGAAAGTGGTTTCCTCTATCACAAGTGCCCCGAGAATGGGTTTGAGGCCAGAGAACAGTTTCAGGCCCCCAGCAGGGAAGTGGATTTGTACCAAGGCCCCAGGCTCCCTTGCAGTATTTTCTCCAGCTTTCCCACCCTTCGTCTCATTCNTGCTTCATTGGTCCTATCCTTTATTTTCCATGAACTTGGAATTCTTGTCCATTTCTGAGGCACTTTATCTTTCTTTGTTTACACCCACAGAGAATGCCATTTCCTGGGCCCTGGAGAGCCGGCCAGAACCTGGGTGTGCAAGTCAGGAGTCCGGCCTCCTGGGCCAATGCCTCTGATTCCCAAACAGCAAATCTCCTGTTACCTGTACTGTTCACTACATCATCACCAGCCTCCGGATTTTGTTACATAAGGACACAGAAGGTCTGAGAAGAAGGAGCACTTTTGAGTTTTAGCCTTTTCTCATCTCTTCCTAACCACATTGTCTGAACTATTAGTGTTTGCATACCGCGCTGTAAAGCTATGTATCCGTCCAATTAAGAAAGTCAATGGACCTTATTCCAGATCATTTTTTTTTAAGAATTTATTTATTTATTAGACAGAGATAGAGACAGCCAGCGAGAGAGGGAACACAAGCAGGGGGAGTGGGAGAGGAAGAAGCAGGCTCACAGCGGAGGAGCCTGACGTGGGACTCGATCCCAGAACGCCGGGATCACGCCCTGAGCCGAAGGCAGACGCTTAACGACTGAGCCACCCAGGCGCCCCTATTCCAGATCATTTTTATGTCACATCATTTTTATTTTGTGGATACAGTAGCTTCTTGAATCTCTCTCTGGATACGAACTTTCTGTTTTGTTTTTCATCACCTCTGTTCTGTATGGTGTCAGCTTTTCTGTTTCCCTTTGACTCTCTTTCCTGTTGTGACTGAGGGTGCCTGGATGCCATTCACCTGTGAGGCAATAGGGAACTGTACGTGGTACTTGAGTTTGGTTTTGTGGCAGAGTGAGAGAGTACAGAGCCGGCTGGGTGCTGTGCACACCCCAGCGTCAGACGTGAGGGGCCGTGTTTGTGGAACCGGCGCCGCGCCCCCCGCGGGGGTGTGTTCATTTACCCAGATTGTAGGTGGAGGGATACTTTGCTTTTGTTTGTGTGTTTACTACCATTTTCATCTGGTATTGGTAGGAACACATGTGCTCCATGCACTATTTTATATGACAATACACCAGAAATGTTTGCCGTTCAACAGTTTTTGCAAGTCTCAAGCTTATGAAAAAGTCATATGTTCGGTATAAAGAACTTTCTCCTTTTTTCCCAGACCCGTTGAGAATGCGTTGATGACCTGTTGCCCTATCACCATTAATACCTTAATGCCTTAGTGTGTATTTCCTACACACAAAGGCATTATCCTAAGTCGGCGATAATTAAAATAATCAATTAATTAAAGTAATTAATAATTAATCATTGATTTTAGTAATTAAATTCAGGAAATTGATGTTGATTCATAATCACCACCTAATGTTCAATTCAGATTTCACCAATTATCCCATCAAAGTCCTTCGGGTCAGAGCAATTCCATCCAGACCAGTGCATTTACCTGTCCCATCCTGCTGGTCTCAGTCAGGCCGGAGCAGGGGCTCAAACCGTTCTTGACTTATGACTGTACTTTTGAAGATTATGGGCCAGTTATTGTGAAGGATGCTCCTTGCTTTCATTTTGTTAAGGTTTCCTCCTGGTGCAGGTTATGCATCTGAGGTGGGAAGATCGCAGAAGTGATGCTGTGCTCGTGTCATGCACCCTACTGACGGGCGTGCACATGCTCACACCTGACGCTTCCCACCTTGATGACTTCATCTCTATCTGTCACCTGTCTGCCAGTCTATCCATCCATCCATCCAGCTATCCACACACCCACTCACCCATCCACCCATCCATCCACTTATCCATCCATCCATCATCCATCCATCCTTTTCCTTCATTTCTTGTTCTTTCTTTCTCTTTCTTTCTTCTTTCTTTCTCCCATTTATCTTCTGTCTGTGATCTCTCTACTGTCTGTCTGTCCACGTCTCCCTCCCTCTGCCCTCCATCACCTGCTGCATCCCTTCAGTTCTTACACTACACACATTACTCTGTAGCTCCATCAGCATCCACCTCTTAGCAGATAAAGCCTGTCTCACTACGTGGACGCGCTGAATCTTACTTCGTTGATGCACGTTTGGTTGCTCCCTTTCTTCCTGCCATAGCAGTACTGCAGAAAGCATTCTCATACATGTGGCCTTGTTATTGTTGCTTTTATTTCTGTAGTCTGTGTTCTCAGGAGTGGAATTTCTGATGTCTGAGAGCATCTGTGTTTTTATCTTAACATTGCAAGATTTTCTTTCAGAGAGATCATAGCAATGGCCAGCAGTATGTTAGTGCAAACTCCAGACCCACGTCATTGCCGATACCGAATGTCTTCCTCTTGAAAACTTTGAGTGGTAAAAATGTAGTATCTCCACGTTTCTCCGGTGAACACACTGCGACTCCTAGTGAGTGCGACCACCCCTTCGGGTATCTGTTAAGAGCTTTTACGTCTTACCACTGGGCCTGTTTGCTCATATCTTCACTGTTTGTCTTCATCTTACTGTTTGGTAGGAACTTCCTGCGTGTTCTGGCTGTTCTTTGTTGTGGGTGTTGGTCACGTCCTCCCCCCCACCCAATCTACTGTTTTTCTCCAACTTTGTGGTATTCTCAACATATCAGTACTTAATATGTTCTTCTTTTTTTTTCCTTTTATGATGTCTTTTATGATTATTGTCTTACTTGAAAAATTCTTTCTTATTTCAACTTGAAGTCACTATTTTGGCAAACTTTAGTCTTTCTTTTTTTTTTTAAGATTTATTTATATATTTTAGAGAAAGAGAAGGGGCAGAGACAGAAGTAGAGGGAGAGAGAATCTCAAGCAGACTCCATGCCGAGTGCAGAGCCCGACACGGGGCTTAATCTCACAACCCTGAGATCATGACCTGAGCTGAAATCAAGAGTAAGACACCAGCCATTTTTATTTTTCTACAAGCATTACCTGTGTAACTAAATAAAAACGTTAAGAATTTAGGGGCTCTCTGTGACTTATAAAATGAAAGATAGCCGCTGAATTTTGTCTTCAAGCCTCTCTAGCTGTGATAGGACCACATTTGTACAGTAGTCAAAGGAAATTTTTAAAGTGAAGGCAGTTACAGATATTCCTCAGCTAGTGCTCAATAAAGACTGTAACAGCTTTATTTTGATTGAAGGGAATGGCACATTAATAAAGTTGTAGCAAATACACACTGGCTTCTATGCATTCAAACCAACCGTATTAAATTAATAATCACACTCTTGCCAAAGGCAAGTGGGGATGATGCAGTCGGGTGCCGCTTAAGTGCATCGGTCAGCAGATAGATTTTTCTTTATCTATAAAATAATCTCCTAAGAAATGGTTGGAACCTGATGATGTCGCCCCGACCAGACTTGCAGGTGGGGCTTGCGTGCGTCTGCGGCTCGGGGACCGCTTCCACATCCCTGCAGCTCCTGGGCAGGGAGCCCCGTTGCGTGAAGAGATGGGAGCCTCCCGCCTGCGGGGCCAGGGCAGGTTGCCAGCAGGGCTATAACCCCAACTCGAACCATCCTGTCTGCTTAATAAGGGGAATGGCAGTCCCCCGACGAGGCAGCATTCTATCAGCGGGCCACGCAGACACGCAGAGACGGCCCCGTGGCCCTGGGTGCAGGAGGGACGCGGTCAACATTGGGTTTCTGTCCCAGTGCGCCGCGGGGGATGGCAGTTGTCTGACGAGGCTCACGTTCGTGGTAATGGGTTTGTTGTGTGATGAGGCTTCCGTGGTTTCGAGAAACTGAAAAGATTTGCTAAGTCTGAATTCACATTCGAATAAGTTTTCAGTTTTCTTGACATTCATGAGGTGCCTTAAGAAATCTCTGTGTTTGGCTTTTGCACGTAAACTGGGTTATTTGGAAGCAATGCCGGCCGTCCTTGTGTCTCGATGGGCAGTGCAAAGGCAGGAAGCTCCACAGAACTTTGGAGAAGCTTTTCCCCTAGCGAGGGCCCCCTGGGGGCAAACACAGAGAAGGTGCTGCTGTGCGTGTTGGAGTAGGTTGGACTAGGGAAGGAAGCGCTGTCACAACTGCAATTTCCCTGTTGTACTTTGCCTAAAGCCACTATAAACCTCACAAAATGACAGCAGTCTTTCAGACGCAGGCGTTTTGACTTGATTGGGCTTGATTTGCAAAGTCACAGGGAATTTCTTCAACCTGGGAAGCAGGTAGGTACCAGGTAGCCGAGTAAACGGGCTGACGTACGGCCAGTAGTGTTCCTAGTTATTAAAAATGAAGTCACATCTTAATGCCTTTTATTTCTTCATTGTTTTCTGTCTGTGCATGCATGAATTTAGAGTATCATTTCAGTAACACTTTTTTCTGAATTCCTTTCCTGATGACCTCCTGCTGGGTTAGTTTCCTGCCCCAGGATTGTTGAGATGGTAGATAATCTGTGATAAAGTCGCTGGACGTCTGTGTCCTTACATCAGCACATGGTAGTGTAGACGTGTACGGCAAAGTATCATGTATTTGTGTGTGTGTGTCCCCTGCTAAAAACCGAAAAGCTGCACTGTGTTCATAGTCGAGTCATGGTCATTTTTTAACAAGATTTTATTTGTTTATTTGAGAGAGAGAGCATGCATGAGCAGTGGAAGGAGCAGAGGGAGAAACAGGCTCCCCACTGAGCAGGGAGCCTGATGCGGGACTCGATCCCAGGACCCGGGGATCATGACCTGAGCCGAAGGCAGACGCTTCACCGACTGAGCCACCCAGGCGCCCCTCAAACATCTTTTCTGATGTATGTAAAATATTTGTATGTCTTCCTTGTTCAAATCTTTTGTCAAAAATTTAATTGGGATATTTATTATGGGTGTGTTAGAGCTCTATATTAGAGATATGAGGAGATGTTGTCAAAAATATTGTAAAATGGGAGAAATCTGGGACCACTTAATGTAGACGACAGCTTAGTAATGTGTGGAACCGTTGGTAACACAATAAAAACAATAAAAAATTGTTCAGCATAGGACCCTAACTGATTGAGAGGCAATTCATTATAGTAGCTGTTTTCTTTAAGTGGTAATTATGTATTTTAGAAAGAACCTTATTGAAATTATTGAAAACACTGTCGGGTGTTAGTGCTCTGGCCAGGATGACACCTGCCTCCCGGCTGTGTGTTCACATCTATCACTCCTTTCCAGACACACACCCCCTGCTTGGGAGTCCCAAAAAGTGCCGCACACACGTCCACAGTTACTATTTTCTAGAAACTACTACATCATCCACAATCAAACACTTAAAGGTGAGGACACTCTTTAATCTTTGAGAAATAGGAAACTTATGGGTAAGTTTCTGTATCCGACATGTTTGTGAAACCATTTTGCATTGGATTAAATTAAGTGATTGTTTAATTGTGGGCAGAGACATGGTTTGCTGATGACTCTCCTGCGCTTTAGTTCAAGTAATTGCAGGAAGCAGTGAGAGCCAATTCTTTCTACCTGCAAATGAAGTGACTTAGAAGGAGGTTTGGCTTAGAGTCACGGGCGTCTCGGCTCCCAAGACCCTGTTCCCAGGTGCATCCGGCTGCTGTCCGTGAGCGGGCTGCTGCACGTGGCTCTCGCGGACCCCGAGGGGCTGCTCGCCGCGCCCCTCCTCCCCGGCCGTCCGGAGGCCAAGCCTGGCTTGTGCATTCAGCCCACAGGAAGCCCTGAGCTCTGACTGAGGATGGGAGATGGTGAAGATGAAGGGACCCGTAGTTACACCACGAAGTGAGTGGCTAAGTCCTTGTCATTTTCTATTTTAGGGGGACATGTGTGGAGCTCTGGGTCCAAACGGCCACCACGATTCCCTGCACCGGAGCTGCTCATGCCGAAGTTCGCATCCTCATGGACATTTCTGACATTGGCGTTGCCTTTTCTCCATGTGACCAGACAAGCTCAAAGACTCCAAGACTCCATGTGACCTTCAGCTTGGTCTCTCTAAGCATCGGCTTCATTATTTGTGCAATAAGGGTTGTAACAGTAGTTACTACAAACCAGTTGTAAGGAAGCAAAGAGCCAGCAATGGAGCAGTCAGAACGGTGTTGGGCAGCCAGCAGGTGCACAGGTGATGCTAGCAGTGGAGCTGTTGGCATGCGTCCCACGGAGTGGAGCTGAAGACACACCCCGTGGTCATCACTCACATGAGAAGTTCGGTCTGCTGATCACAAGGGTGAACGGGAGAGGAGATTCGAGCATGTTCCAGAAGGAATTCCAGAAGCGCAGAGAGACATGAGAAGGTTTGCAGTTATGAACCCAGTACTTAAAACTCTGAGACATAGGAGACTATCCAAAGATAACCGTTCAGTACACGATGAGATAGTAACGCAAATGATCTGAACACATTTTATTTAAGGAAAGGGTATTAAAATCACACAAGAATGTTTTTGAAAATAGATTTTTTTTTTAAATTAAATTTTTTAAAAGAAATAGGAGTCTTTTCCCTTCTTTATTATATTGTGTACATCTATGGTTATTTTGTATGATAAATATTTACAAGATTAAGGAAACATTTTGATACATTTGGTGAATGACCCTATCTGGAGCATGTAAATAGAGTATAAATGAATGAGTGTAGAGTGTTTTCGAGTGGGAAGAAAGCATTTCAGAATCATCTACAGGTTTGGGGAGGGGCAGGAAGAAAAGCACTAATTTAGCAGAAATACTCAGCTGTTGCAGGCAGCCGTGACCTCCAAGTGCTTCATGTAAGTCAGCGTCAAGGTCATGTAGATTCTGCATGGTACACGTGAACCCCCAGCCGGGGGTAAGCCGAGCGAAACTAAAATCACGTAAGTTCTCAGACCTTTGTTCCAAGATCGAGTCGCGCTGTCTACTGGGTTGAACCCTGTGAGTTGCTGGTTTTCCTTCAAGGGAGGAAGGCTGGCTCTTGACCATGTCCTGTTGCTGTATCGTATCCAGAACGCACGTGTCGGCGTGAGCCTTGTGAAGTGTCCCGTCCGGCAAGGTGGGGCTTAAATAAACCAAGGAATTACTAACTAGGTCGTACGCGGGGAGGAACCGCAGACCTTTCCCAGGAAACGAAAGGAAGAAGGAAATCCAGACACTTCATTAAGATGATAAATCATAGTTAAGGGTGTCCGTAGTGAGCACCTTCTGAATGCACCTACTGATTCACTGTCGCCAGCATTCTGTGCGTTCCCAGGGCCTCAGGGTTGTGCGGCTGCAGAGACCCCTGGGACGGGTAAGCCGGATGTGGGCAGTCCTGCCATGGTCCCCCCGGGGCCTGGAGCCACCGGATCCCAACGGCAACCACAGTGAGGTCTGCTTGTTTCCCATGCATTTGTCACTTAGTTTTAAAATGTTTTATTGTTTTCTTGTTATTATAAAAGTAATACATGTTTATTATGAAACATTTGGAAAATGCTGACAAGCAAAAGAAGGAGAAAAGAGAAAAAATTCCCAAATCTCAACTCCCAGAGTGTAACTGCCACGACCATGTTTGGTCTGATTTCTATGATCTTTTCTGGGGGCTTATATTTTATGTTAAAATGCAGTCAGGTGGTGCAAACAGCACATCTGTCTGCTTGGTGTTCTGGACCTTTCACCACCATTTAGTTTTATGTGTGTTCAGTATTTGTTTTTTAAGATTGTATTTATTTGAGAGAGAGAGAGCGCGCACAAGCAGGGGGAGGGGCAAGGGGAGAGGGAGAAGCAGACTCCCCGCTTAGCAGGGAGCCCGATGTAGGACTCGATCCCAGGACCCTGGGATCATGACCTGAGCCGAAGGCAGATGCTTCACCGACCAAGCCCTGCAGGGGCCCCTCATGTTCAGTGTTCTTTGTGTAGACAAAGCATTTTATTTACGAGTCCTGACTTGGACTCAGTTACGACCCAGCACTCTTTGTGCTGGTCGCCAGTGATTGTGTCTGTGTCTTGCCCACCTGCGCCCCTGGTCTCTTCTCCAGCGAGGCCCTGGCTGGTATCGGGGCAGATGAGGGATGCTCTCTGGCTCTGTGCCTCCCTCTGCATCTCCCCAGCAGCCCGTCAGCACCCTGGGTCCAGAGGAGCGGGGACCCCATGTGGGCGCCCGCCCCAGCACACCCTCTTCCCAGCCAGGTGCCAGCCCCGGCTCCGTCGGCAGCCCCTGGCCCCACCGGGCCCCCCATGGCCCCTGTGAGCTCATCCCCCCACTTCCGGGGCCAGTTTCTTTCTGCAGCTGCTGCCTCAGCGCGTCCCAGGGCCTGGGGACAGCTTCTCCTCTTCATACGTAGCTAACAGCTCCTTACATCCAACCCTCTGTCCCTCCCCGGGTGTGGTTTCTGCCAGACACCTGCTGCTCCCTGTTGGCCCATCTGCACCCCCACGTCTTTCCATAAACATGCGAAAAGCTGCCCCTCAGGAAGTCTGCTCATTGTGACTTTCTCTGGCTGCATGGGGACGCGGCTGCTGTCACACAACCTTGCTAAACTGAATATTCTTACTTTCAAAATTTACATTAATTAAAAAAATTAGAACTTAATAAAGTCAACTAAATATAAATATTAAATCATTAATTCGATAATCCTGAAAAGCAAGGGATTAAAAGAAATCAAGGTCTATGCAGAATCTCTTAATTTTGGGGCTACAGTTTTCTCTGAAGGTGCGTCCGCTCGAGCCCAAGCACTGTGTTGGAGAAGCGGTAGCCTGTTGACCGCTCCCTGCACGCGCTGCCCCCACGCTAGTCCTCGTCACACTGTGGAGGTGCTGCAGGTGGGAACCAGACGGACTCAGAGCCCACGTGTGTCTGACGGAGGCCAGCGCAAGGCAGGAGATAATGGTCTTTGAGGTCATACCTCCCAGCTGAGAATCCCTGGTGACCAAACCTGGTAATTCCATTTTTCACCAAGAAACGGCGAGTAGGATTTGCATGGACCTCCTGGGCTGATCCCCCTGAGATTCGCGGTGAGGGAAAGCTTTCCCCACTTTGCAGATGGTCTGCAGGCCACCCCGGGTGCCTGGCGGGATCCGGACACGGTGTCCACTGGGCCACACCCGCTGACGTCTCCAGGGAAAGCCCAAAGCCTCCCCTTCCTGGGCCCCGCAGCCTGCCCCCGTCGCGCACCTTCAGATGTGGTCCTGTGCTGCAGGTGAGCAAGCAGAGAGCCTGCCCACGGTTGTAGTCCAAGCCTTTGTCACGCGCCACAGCCGCCCCAGCCGCCCCAGCCGCCCCAGCAGGCACCCAGGGCTCCTTCTGTTTCTCTGGGGGCTGCTCTCACCGCTTTCATTTTATGCGGAGTGGGGGAAAGGCAGCCGCTTTCCGATGGAGTGCTGGGCTTGGTTCACAGGCTGGTGACTTCCTCCGAGGATGCCGGGGTCCCACGCCTCTCCGGGTGCTGACGCCTCACAAAACCCTGCTCCTTCCACAGAAGAGATAGTCTCGTAGGTGGGAGCGGCAGGGGAAGGATGCGCTTTCCATCGCCCTGGGAGCGGCAGGTGCACAAGGGGGCACCTTGTGAGGAAGCTCAGCTTTGTCGCCGACACTGTCGCTGACACAGGTGGGAAAGCGGGGTTCCTGCCGCGTGGCGGGCAGCTGGCTGCAGGGGGAGCCGTGGCCGAGTCCCCGATGCACTGTCCTCAGGAGCGGAGCCCAGCACGCGGGTGGCCCTCGGTGCCCTGCGCCCCTGACCCGTGGGCTGGCTCCTGCTTGGGGCGCGCCACGGACTCTGGCCGTGGGACAGGATCTGTGTTTGCCCATAAAGGTGCCCTCGTGACCTTTATCTGCTCACGGTGACTCTGCATGTCGCCGACAGGTGTGGAGGACTTGTGCTCAGAGACGTGTTTAGCTCCTTCGGCGGCACACCGAGTGGTCCTTAAACTGCCAACGTACGTCTTCGTTTTGTTCTGAAAGTGTCGTGCGCACGGCAGAGGCTTTCTAGCAAAGGGAATGTTACCTTATTCATCCAACAACGTGTTCAGATTGGGGCAGGTTCCCTTCAGAGGGTGTTTCCCCTAATCCTGGCTCAGGGCTCGGCTTCGTTGTGAAGCTGCTGACTGAATGTCGGGCCTGCCTTTGCGAACAGAAGACAGCAGAGACAGAGCGTTCTGGGTTTGACCGCTCTTGGCCCTGCCGCCTTGGCACCCTGCTTGCCACTTATGGGACAGTTTGAATTCCTGGGCCGCCATATAAAGCTGCACGCAGGGACCGCCCTTCAGGCTGAGAAGTCTTCAGGTTCGTTCGGGTTATTATAAATCATGATAAGCTGACTCCTCCGTCTCCAAGAATATGAAGACATTGATTTAAGATCCACAGAGGACTGAGTGCACTGCCGTTGTCACAAACCAGCCAGAAGCACTAATTGGGTTAAGGTCTCAGCGCACGTTAGAGTTGGGGGATGTCAGGCCCTCAGTGGTACAGTTTTTGCGTCTGCAAACTGGCCCCCACTGGAGTGGGTGTGAAGAGGAGGTGACTTAAAACAGGACGTCCTGACAACAAAGCATAGCAGGTCGCAAGCACCCGCCAGATATTCGCCGGTCCTGGTCTTTAGCAGGGTTGGGAGAGGAGAGAATGGCCTTGTCTGTGCGACGTTTAAGTTCCAGGTGGTGGGAGAAACAGCCACAGTCATTCGAGGGTTTGCTCCGCGCCAGTCCGCAGACGCGCCGTCAGCGGGCATGGGGAGCCCAGACCGCACAGGCGCGAATGCCCAGCTGCAGGATCTGCACACACGGGAGCTCGGAGAGGAGGAGGTGGTCCTGACTCTTCCCAGCAGGCGCTCAGTCTGGAAGGACGACCTGCCGGGCAGTCAGGTGTGAACAGGGAGGTGTGGGCGGGAGCTCACTTGAAGGGAGGAGGGAGCTCGGGTGTGGTGTCTGTTTCCGGCCGAGTGTTAAGTGACATCTGGGCACGAAGGGTGTGGGGTCATGGGTGGGACGGCACACCTTTCCCTGTGATGTTAGCCAGCTGCCAGGTGAGGACACGCTGAAGACAGGAGGGAAGTGAGGGAAGAAACTACCAAGGCGATGGCATGGGCTGGGGTGTCTCCAGGGCGCCAGCTGCCCTCAGGCCAGGCCCGCAGGAAGGACGCATTCTCAGAGCGCGGGGTGCTCCCGCTTACAGGGGGCCCAGGGCAGACAGAGGCCTTCTCGCCTCCTGCGCCAGCTCCGTGCCTGCCTGCTCGTCTGGGCTGCGGCGGCCGTCAGGGTCCCCCGCGGGGGTGGGCTTCCTGCCAGCCCCCTGCTGTGGTCCCCACTTTAGAAGGAGGGCCTCCAAGGGGACGGTGACAGCGCATGCCCAGCATCGATGGAAAAAGCGGTGGGAGAAAAAATTCAAGTTGAGACAATTCTTCCTTCTCCTGACAACTGGAAACAACAAAACAAAACAGCATCATTATTAGATTTTATCACAGTATCTCATTCTGTTTGAAAGAATGTGACCCCAGAGCGGCACCAAATCATCACTGGCTTCTGCCCAGTGTTGGAGGAAAATGCATCTGTGACACGAGGACAGCAGCTTACTCTGTGTCCATCGGCTTGCTTTCTGCAGCCAGCCGCCCACACCCAGCCTGTCCAGCCCGTGTCCCGCCCGCCCCGTGGCTCCTGGGCTCCTTGAGAGCAGCACGGCCCTCGAGAGAGCGAGGGAGCAGCTCCCTCACAGCGTGGGGTGGGGGGTGGGGGGGGGATCAGGGCTGGCATGGGGGCTCAGCATCGCGGGCACTGGCTCCTGCCACTGACAGACCACAGTGAGAACAGCCAACCTGTCTCCACCACTGCGGCTGTGCTCTTCCTGCCGGAGGACCCCCCGGGGGAAGGGAGCAGCCCCGGGGTGTGGGGCGGCTCCGCACCTACATGGACGGGTGGGGGCAAACTCATTGGTGACGAGTCAGAGCACACGTGCTGTCCTCTGGGCGGACGACAGAAGACAGAACCGAGGGTGTCCTGTAGGTCCCCCGACGGCTGGAGGGACAGCGATCTCCCACAGGGGTGGGGGCACTCGAAGTTCGCATCGTTTTGGACATCATGACACAGCGTTTCTCTTTGATTGTTCTTCATCCTGTCTACGAGGGCTAAGAGCCGTTCGGAGCTCTCGCCGTGGCCCACAAGCCGTGGGCTGCTGACCGTGGCCCGACTAGCAGGTGCAGGGGAGTGTCTGCAGGGCGAACGTGCACAGGGCTGGGCGCACGGGCTCTGAAGGCTGCTGACCCCCGCACGGAGCTCTGTGCCCCCCGCGGCCCATGGCTGTGGGTCTGCACCCCATCAACTTTCACCTTCAGTAATTCTTGTTTATAAATAAATTGTCTTTGTAAGCAAATTATTCTAAATTTTTGTTGTTGTTGTTGCAAACCGTGGTTAAAAAACGTAGCAGGGCTGAATCAAAACTGGGCAGTCCCCTGGACCGTGTAAAAGGCTTTGGGGGAGAAACGGGCTGCATCCGGCGTCCTGTCCCCAGTGCATGCTCGCTGCCTGATGCTCAGTGTGTGTGATGAGACGAAGAAATGCCTGGCGGATAAATGAGTCAGTACTTGTCCCCCGGAGGGGAAAATGTCCTCACACCCACTGCTTGTGAAATTCTCTGGTAGATTGGTTACAGGAGAGCGTTAACATGAATCATTTCACTGAAAGCTTTACAGAGCCCCGCGAAGTGTTCTCGCCCCCACTTTACAGATGCAGAAACCCATGCAAATGTCCTGATTGTTCCGGGTAGGACTTTTCCCTGGCTTGGGGTCCTCAGACAGGATGGTCAGGCATCCCGTCAGGCCGCTTTCTGAAACCAGCCGAGCAAGCGCTGACCTCAGACTGTCAGGGCCAAGAACGGCAGCTTGGCTGAGGCCCGGCCCAGAGAGCATTCTGCGGGTTTTCCCAGCACTTTCCTAATGCGAGACTGAGATGTTCTGCATGAACCTCTGTCTTTCTTGCTTGATTTGCGATGTTGGGTTTTAATAAAAGGCCCGAGTCAGAGCAGAGACCGACCAGGGATGTCTCTCGAGGGTGACCCTTGGGGCTGCGCCCTCCCCCAAAGCCGGGGACCATCTCTTCCCCTCTGGAAGGGCCTTCTGCTCCTTCCTGGGGGGAGCTCGCCCCCGGATCCTGCAGCAGCTGCTGGTTCTAATCTCAGACTTGGGACAGACCCCCAGACAGGCTCGTTGTGAAAACCAGAGCATGCCGAAACTGTGCATGCTTTGGAATCAGGCAGAAATTCTCTTCTGGGTAGGCTGTGGTTCCTGCCGTTCCTTCATTTTTTCCCCCCTTTTTTTAAAAAATCAATTAATTAATTATTTTTTTAAGTTCCATGATGTATTACTCGCATATTACACCCAGTGCCGTTCCTTCAGATGACTGTCCCTGCCGGGCCAGCTCCTCTCAGCGTGGGCACGGCGCCCCCTGGTGAGCACGCAGGAGGCTGCAGGGCGCCTGCTCCACAGGGAGGAGGGATCCGGAGAACTCTAAAGAACACCACCTCCTTGTGCAGCCAGACGCAGTCCTTCCCTGCGGACTCCTGATGGCGCCCCTGGAGAAGCCACCTGCCCACCGCACCTGCCTGCTGTCCTCTCCTGCTGCCCTGTCCGGCCCTGGCCTCCCTTCTCTGTCTGCCTCCACTCCCTCCTTCCCCCTGTAGGTTGGGACCCAGACTCAAGCTCAGGCCCAACAAGAACTTCCCCCCGACTTTGGACAGGTTACTTCAGAGCCTCTAGCTTCCTGCTCCTCACCTGTGAGGCAAGTCACCGGCAGAGACGGGCTGGGGGTCGGGAGCTGGGACTGGGGAGCTCTTGGTGGCTTGTTGTTCCTTTCTGAACACACAGTCGTATTTCAAAAAATCTCAGTTTTACCTTCGGCCCACATCCTACTGAAATCTGGATAGAGTCTTCACCCCCGGGGATGCTTGACCACCAAGCACGTCTAGGAAGCTGGCGGGACGTGGGCCTGGCCCCAGCGCCCGCGCAGCTCATGCCCTCCCGGCAGCCGCGCCTTCTTCAAGGCGCTTCTAACGGCCGCTTCGATCACCAGACGCGGCTGTCTGACATGCTCCCCGTCGTCTGCGTGAAGTGTGCGCCACGTGAGAACACACATGGAAAATGGCAAAGCTCCAAGCAGATCGCAGGCGTCACATCCACGCTCGCATGATGTGGCGTTTTCTAGGCGTCTGCGTCTGTTCCAGCATAAAAACAGCAACGGCCTAGTAACTTGGTATCAACGGCCAGTGTGCTTGAAGCCGATGCCAGCGGTTTACGCAGAGGGAGAGCGTGGTGATGCTGTTCAGTGCTGCCTGAATCACCCACTGCAGTTCGCCTCCTTATACAATCGGGTCACCACAGATACGTGTGCTCTCTCTTTTTCAAATCTAGTTTTTAAATGGTTGTTATTGCTACGGAGTTGCTTATGTATTCGAGACAGCAAGTACCATAGTATTAATGAAAACAGATCTCTCCCTCATGATACTAGTTGTCTACTCTACAAAATTATTTCTCGTGCACAATTTGAAGAGGCGCCTTTGATTGCAAAGCTGGTGGGAGCCGCAGGTGGGAGAGCGTCTGATTCGTGGAGCAGCATTCCCATCGGCGGGCGTTTCCAGCCTGAGCGACTGGTGAACGGACCCTTCTCCTCTGTGCATTCACGGGGCGGCTGGGGTTACGGTTAAACCGCTCACCATGAGGTCTGGGGTGGCTGATGGCGCCTTAGGGCAGATAACTACATTTTAAAAATAGCTGTTTTTTTTAATGCTCACAGGGGGCCTTTCATTGACTTCCACGTAATGTCCCAGCTGCCCTGAGCAAGGACTTCTGTCTGGGCGCGTGCACTCATGCCCGCCCTCCATGGTTCCACAATGCCCTCCGTGTCAGAGGGGGGCTCTCAGTGCATCCCTTGTGCCCGGAGGCCTTCATTGTATTTTTTTTAGATTTTATTAATTTATTTTTAAAGATTTTATTTATTTATTTGTCAGAGAGACAGAGAGAGCACAAGCAGGGAGAGCAGCAGAGGGAGAAGCAGACTCCCCATGGAGCAGGGAGCCCGATGCGGGACTTGATTCCATAGCCCTGGGATTGTGACCTGAGCTGAAGGCAGACGCTTCAACGACAGAGTCACCCAGGCGTCCTGCCCAGGGGACCTTGGAAGGAGCCAGCCCACAATAGGAAAGAGGAATTACTATTCACCTGCTCCTGGACATCAGGACTTGAGACAAGAGGAATGACGGCAGTTTAACCAGGGTGTGCGCTGGGGTTGAGCACGTGAGGCTCTGGAGCGTTGGAGAGGGGTGGTCAGCATACACGAGAACCCACAGAGATGCCCTTCTTTCTTCTGTTTCTGGACAAGATTGCTGACAGGCTGTCTTCTAGAACAGAAGGGAGTTGCACTCAGAAATCCCAGCCTTTTGGAAGAATAGAATAAACTGGTTTTTTAAAAACCACATTTGTTTTTCAAATAATGACAAACTTAGAGGAAAGTTGGAAATACATTAGAAAGAACTGTTCGTTCCTGAAAACAAAAAGGAGTGAGTTGCTAGCCCGACCCCAGCCAGACGTTCATGGGCATTTCTCGTCATCCGGGACGCACTCCCATGTTGCCGTGATTCCTGTAACCACCAGGCAGAGGCCGGCACCCAGCGATCGCCACCCCCTGAGCCGTGGACCCGGGAGAAACTCTGCCTGCTGCCTCTGGAACGTCTTTTCCAGCAGAGGGATCCAGGCCCGAGCGGCCTCGGGTTGGCTTGTCGCTTCCCGAGTCTCTCCTTCGGTCTGGGATGGCTCTGTCTTTGATTTCCGACTTTGGCGCCTGTGAGGACCATACCATCCGTGCTCCTAAGTCCAGGCTGGGCGCAGGCCTCAGGGTAGGAGCACGATGCCCGTTCCTGCCGCGCCCTGTCAGGGGCACACGATTTCCCGTCTTACCACCGATGCGGTTTCCTTTTATCACTTGATGACGCTGCTGTCAGCCAGGTTCTCTCTGGAAACTTTCTCCGTTCCTGTTTGCAACTAGTTAGTAACTTAGATGTTCACGAAGTAAAAAAAAAAAGGACCTAGGATTTTTACTTCTCTCCTTTGCTATTTATATTTGTATATCTCTTTTCTTGTGCAAAAATGTTGGTTTCTAACAAGATGAACAGGATTACATTTTATTTTATCTTACGATAGTCCTATATTTGTTTCAAAATGACAATACCAATAATTTTCTAGCATAGGGTTACTGAGTGAGTTTAAACAAAATACTCAGGGATAAATATGATGGATCATGTGAAAACCTGCACAATTAAAGCTATCAAACATCGCTGAGGGAAATCAAAGACAATCTGAATGAACGGAGAGCTGGATCTTGTTCCTGGGTCAGAAGACTCAGTATTATTAAAATGTCAACACTCCAAATTACCTATGGCTTTAATGCAATTCCAGTGAAAACCTCTGCAGGTCGTTTTTTGGTAGAAATAGACAAGCTGACCCTAAAATTCATTTGGAAATGCAAGGGATCTTGAACAACAAAACAAATTTGAAAAAGAAAAACAAAACCGAGAACAAACGCTACCTGATTTCAAGACTTGTTACGAAGTTACAGTGAGCAGGGCGCAATGCTACGGCCGGAGAGGCGGGCGGACGGGTCAGCAGGACAGACGGGTCAGCAGGACAGAGTCAAGAATGTGGTGGCAGATCCATGCATATAAGGACAATGGATGTTTGAAAAGTGTTTAAAGGCCATTCAGTGGAATAAGAATCTTTTCAAAATAGTGCTGGAAAAATTGTATACCCATATGCCAAAAACAAACAAACAAACAAGAAATCTTTGATCCATGTCTTGCACCTCATACAAAAATTAACTCCAAAGGGATCAGAGAGAGAAATGGAAAAACTGATACTACAAACTCCAGGAGGAAAATGGAAGAGGATCCCTGTGCTGTCCGGGTAAGCACAGGTTTCTTAGGGCACGAGAGCGTGATCTCAAACAGAACAAAATAAAACACACACACACACACACACACACACACACACACACCATACTCAGGTTGATAAACCAAACTACTTTAAAATAAGAAATTTCTGCTCTTTGGAAGATGCTGTTGGGAGAAGGAAATATTTGCAAATCTTGTACCTGGTAATGGACTTGAATCTCAAGAGTACTTAAGGGAATCTCAATGCTCAGAAGAAAACAAACAACCTGATGAAAAACCGGGCAAAAATTGTGAGCAGACCCTCCTCCAAAGAAGATAAATGGACTGCAAGGAAGCACGTAAAAAGGTGCTCCCCGTCACTGATGGTTAGGGAAGGCGAATGGAAACCACAAGGACACACCACGACACGCCTATTAGAGAGGCTGAAACCAGCAAGAACGACCACACCCAGCGCCGAGGATGTGGAAGGGCTGGGACTCGCACACGCTGGTGGGGTGCGGGACGGTGCAGCCACAGAACGTGGTTTTTCTCAAAGTTAAAGACCTGCCGCACGACTTAGCGATTCCGTTCCTTAGTACTCACCTGAGAGAAAAGGAGCAGGTTATCTATGCCAAGACAGGACACAGAGAGTGCGGCAGCCTGATGTGTAACGGCGAACAACGGGAAACGTCCCGCATCCTTATAAGGAGGTGAGTGGATAAAAAGCAAATTGTGGAATGTTGAAAAATGGGATACTATCAGCAATCCATGAAACCATCAGTCCGAGAACCAACAGGGACGGACCTCAGAATAACCACGCTGAGCGAAAGGAGCCAGACCCAGTCAGAGCACTGACGGCACGACCGTGGCGATGAAGTCCAGAGAACGCCAGCTCCTCTTGGGTGAGACACGGCAGGGCCGTCCTGCTGGGGGAGCCCCAAGGGACAGCGGGAGCTCTCAGGTGGCACGTGTTGGCTCTCTTGACCGCGTCGATGGCTTCACGCGTGGGTCCATGCATCCAAACTCACCGAATTGTACACTTCAAATATGCCATTTATAGTACGTCAGTCGTACCTCAGTAAAGTTGTGAAATGAAGTTCCCTGCGGTAATTTCCCATATTTATGCTCCCAACATGGACTACGGTCAGTTTCCTTCTCAGCTTTGAGAACGGCTAGTTTTTGATTCCATGTTATATATACAAACGTCTATACGGGAACCATAAGCAGGGAACACTCAAAAGGCCCACTTCTGCCCGGCTCCTTCCCTGAACCTAAAGGGAACCTTTCTTTCTCTTAAATAAAGTTTCCATTTATTTTCCCATTGATTCTTTTTTAAAATTTATTAAATTATTTTATTAATATCTAATTAATGATATCCAATTTTGCTGTTCTTTTTTCCCCCATTGATTCTTTTTGGAACGAACAGTGAGTGTGTGTCCACATGCATGTGCGTGCACACACACACACACACACACACACACAGACTCACAGTGCCCCCTCTCCCTGTCCTGAGCAGGGCAGTGGTCGGCGGGGCCGTCTTCCTGGAGCCTGCGCCTCTGGTCCTGGTGCTGGTCCCCATTATGGCGGGTGGAGCAGGCTAGGGTTTATAAGGTGCTGTTAAGTTGGCGTCTCCCCGGGACCCCAGGCTCAGCTTGTCTGCCTGGTTTGGGAGCACAGAGACTGATGTTCTTCCCCTGGCTGAACCCGTCACACAGCAGGGTTGGCTCCAGACCCAGGGGTGTGAAGACACCCCCCGGAAACCGGGCTCGGCCTCCACCGATTCCAAGACCCCTGTGCCAACTCGGTGGCCTTCAATCCGAGATCGTTTGTGTCCCGTGCGGCCGCTCCTGGGGGGCTCCCAGCCCCCAGTGACTGGTCCTTCAGTACTGTCTCCCTCAGCGGGACCCCGTCTGCACCGTGTGCCCCTGTGTCCACTGCGGGGTTTTGAGGCTCCCCCGTCGGGGCTCTGTGCCGGCGGCCTGGGAGGATGGGAGGCGAGGAGAACGAATTCCCTTCCCTAAAGGAAAACATCCATCATCGCACTGCGGGCACGTTCCTGTCCACGAGCGTCAGGAGAGCTGGTGTTTGTCCAGAGTGGCCCATGTGTCCCTGGACTCCTTTAAGAAATGACAGACGTTGCCAGTGAGAAGAGCCAGTGAGCCATCTCAGAGCTTTCTCCTCACGTCCCTCACGTGAGCCCAGTGGGACGGCGCAGCGCCCGCGTGGCCTCACGTCACATCGTGTGCGCGAGAGTTCAGCACGTCCTCATGTGCTTTCAGAGAGGGCTGTATTGCGTAAGACCCACGCTTTTGAAGTGTGTTTCTAAATGTGCATAATATTAAAAGACATTCTTTGAGGACAATCAAGAACCACCCCACTCCCCAAGGTGAAAAAAAATAAAGCTTTTTTTATTTACAAAGTTGATGGTTCAAATTTTAGCCAATATTGGAAATGGGATCCAGGCGTTGGTGATGGCAGGCCTGACACTTTCTTGAACACGCTCTTTATTTGTATGATAGAAATATCTTTTGTTTGTCAGGCATATCCTGGCATGTGAAATCGAGCTTTCTTGAACGAGGTTAGTGGTGTTGAAAAGCAGTCTGGCTTCTGGCGAAGCACTGGGCCATAGCGGGCAGAGCGGCCTTGGCCTGGACAGAGAGGCGGGAAGGGGGTGCTTCGCGCAGGCTGGCAGGGGAGCTGGCCGGGCAAGACCGTCTCGAGGGGCATGGGGTCTCCATAGGGCAAGGAGAGGGGTCCCAGCACCTTCCACCACGGTCGTCTTTGCAACATGACCGACGAGTCGGGGTGAATCAGAAGACACGTTCGCGGCCTCCGCAGGGAGGAACGGGAGGCAGTAATGGCTACTGTACAAGGCGTCCACCGCAGCGCTAACCATGACCAGTGCCAGAAACGGCACGACCACCTCCATCCTTCATTGGAAACAACTGACTGAAGATACACGGGAAACAGAAAGGACCCTTGAAATGTGGTCCCTCCTGAGAAATGACTATCTGGGGGTGGTCCTGGGGGTGGTCCTGGGGGTGGTCCTGGGGGGTGGTCCTGGGGATGGTCCTGGGGGGTGGTTCTGGGAGGTGGTCCTGGGGGTGGTCCTGGGGGGTGATCTTGGGGGGTGGTCCTGGAGGGTGGTCCTGGGGGTGGTCCTGCACTCAGAGGGTGAGGGTCCTCCCCAAATCTGGTGCATTCTGACAGTCCCCACGCCCACCACCGCCCACACAGGGCATGCCTCGCGCCACCTGCGTTTGCTGCACCCCAAACGGCCTGTGAGTCTCAGTGTCTCAGATGAGATTTGGAAGGACAGAGAGCAGTGGCACCTTGCTGGCCACACCTGGTGGCCTTCCTCCTCCCTTCCGTCCGTGTTCTGAGGATGGAGACACTCACCCAGGACACAAGGGACTGGTTACAGACCTCATCACCCAGCCCGCAAGCAGCCACTCAAGGGCATGGGACTCGCCTGTGGGGAGCGTCCTCAGGTGGGTCAAGCTGCCAGGAAAAGCATGTATATTATCATCTGATTTGGGTGGAAAAGTGTGTAGTAATAGACTTGGCCGCATTGTGGGGCTTTGGGATGTTTCCCCCTTTCCTTTACACTTTCTCTATGGACTGTATTTGTTGTAAAACACACACACATACTTTGTACATGGACAAGAAACAAAATTCCTTTAACGTTTAAGATACATTAGAGCCCTGCTCCCCTGAACATTGTTTTAGGAAAAGTGCCCCGCTCCCGATCTGAGGGGAGTGGGAAGCAGGAGGGAGGCTGATGTACGAGTCCTGTTTGGGGACACCCTCCCACCTGCCTCAGAAGGCCTCCCCGAAGGCGCCCCGTGCAGGAGCATGCCTGGGGCTGACAACCTCACACGCGCCAGGAAGCATCTGGGGGCTCTGGGACCTGGGAGTCTCTGCGTGCTCACAAGCTGGTGGGCTGCCAGCGGGAGCTGTGGTGCTTGGTCCCCACTCCCCCCCAAGCCTGGCTGCTGGGGCTTATGTAGCCCCTGGCCCGGGTCTCAGGGAGCCGTGCTCGGTGCAGGAGGTGGGCCGGGAAGTGCGGCTGCTCAGTGGGAGACTGGAGACGGGAGCAGGATTCATGTTCCGGTTTGGCACGGCTCCTGAGCATGGGGCAGACGGTCTCACTCCTTCCGTTCAGCCGCCTGTTCGATGGATCTTGGAGCCTTTGAACGCCATGCCTCCCACCCAGGAGTGCAGGGAGCCCCCGTGAAGATGACGGGTATGAACGTGGCCTCCGAAACTGGAAAGAACTCGCTCAGGTTATTAACACCGTTTACCAGGTGTATGTGGTTAAGGGTTCAAGATGAACCCAACACTGCAAATTAAAATTCTGCTCTTTGTCTGAGCCTCTGAGCAAAGTGGGCCTTACCAAGATCGTGCTGAAGTCACACCCCATCCCGACTCAAACTAATACTATTTTCATTTTTCATCTTGAAAATTATTTGCAGACTCGCTGGCTCACAGTGAATCTCCAAGTATTTCGCAATATTCTGCTTTACTTATTTATTTTTGGGGGCAGGCTTCCGGCCACTGCCACGCAAACGAGGAGGGAGTGTGGGGTTGGAGTGACCAGTGTTTTGCAAGAGAGGCTCTGAGACCTGGATGCAGAAAACTGGGGGTATCTGTCGGTTACTGGTGATTGAGCCTGAGCGCTCCTTCCATCTTGGAAGAAGAATTTGTTATCCATTTGTCTTTTTTTTTTTAAGATTTTATTTATTTATTTGACAGTAGAGACAGCCAGCGAGAGAGGGAACACAAGCAGGGGGAGTGGGAGAGGAAGAAGCAGGCTCATAGCGGAGGAGCCTGATGTGGGGCTCGATCCCACAACGCCGGGATCACGCCCTGAGCCCAAGGCAGACGCTTAACCGCTGCGCCACCAAGGTGCCCCCATTTGTCTTTTCTATCTCCTTTTGAACTTCAAAGGACAGTTGGGGAAACAGGACTCCTTCAAGCGTTTTTATTCTCAGTGCACAAAGCGCTGCTTTCCCGCAGAGCGGCCTATCGTTGCTGCAGGCGGGAGAAGTGTGGTTGGGCTGCCTGGTGTCTCTCCAGCAGGGGCTTCAGGAGGACGGAGGTCACTTCTGGCCCCCGCTGTTGGGCACCAGGAGCCACGGAAGCTGTCAGTGTTGAAGGAAAGCAAAGGCCCCATGTTTCTTTGTTCAAGCTGGCGGGGCTGCACGCCTTCCCCAGGGTCCGTTCAGGGGCTCTTGTTGGGGGCAGTGGAGGGAGCAGAGGGGCTCCCTGGAAGGTGCTTGGAGACACACACTAGAAACATCTCCCTTTTGGGGGGAAGGGTCTGCTCCCTTTTTATGGATCCACTTGGATTTCTGGGTCAGAACCCAAACTCGGCAAAGGTAAGAGCAGCAGGGTCACCTGAGTGGCTCGGTTGTTAAGAGGCTGCCTTCGGCTCAGGGCGTGATCCCGGCGTTCTGGGATCGAGCCCCACATCAGGCTCCTCCACTGGGAGCCTGCTTCTTCCTCTCCCACTCCCCCTGCCTGTGTTCCCTCTCTCGCTGCCTGTCTCTCTCTCTGTCAAATAAATAAATAAAATCTTAAAAAAATAAAAAAGGGAAGAGCAGCAGAAGACAGGAACCTGCCACCTGTCAGATGAAATTCTGGACCGAGACCACCTTGCATAGATCTTTAATTCCCAGGGCACCAAGTAGCATGAAGCCAAGAAAATCGTATTGTGCAGGCTGCCTGGGAGAGCCTCTGTCCACCACCCCCATTTTGGGCTGCCTCCATTGCTCTCCCTACAATGCTGTGGGGGTGGGGGGAACCAGGGAGGGTCGTTCCTCTGCGGCCAGAGCTGGCTTCTGTGGGCCTTCTGCCCTGGCCACGCAGTGAAGCCACGCCGGGTCTACCCTGCGCTTCCAGAAGCACCTCGCTGCTGCCTGGGCCGGGCACCGTCTCCCCACTTGCAACACTGGCTCTTCCTGGCCCGCCGGTCCCTCTGCCACCATGGAGGTGCCTTCTCCTGCCGTCCAGCAGGGTGGCCGCCTGCCCACTCTGCCCAGACCCCCGCCCTGCCCCCTGGAGGCTACCCATGGCTCCAGTCCTGCCCAACACTGTGCAGGAGGAGAGGCCCGGCTGTCTGTCCCTCACCGTCCCCCTGTGCCTGGAACAGCCCAGCCCGTGAGACACCCAGGTTCTTCCTTAGACGAATCTGCCCCTTTAGCTCAGTTCATATTGGCCTCCTTGGGGATTTACACTAGGAGAAGTGTTTAGTGGGGCTGTCGTTTGCCCTTGCAAAGGCCCAGAGACTGTGCATGTCTTTCTACAGGTGTGAGGTGGTATCTCACTGTGGTTTTGATTGCATTTCCCTGGTGATGAGTGACGCTGAGCATATTTTTAGGTGTCTGTTGGCCGTCTATATGCCTTCTTTGGAAAAATGTCTACTCAGGTCCTCTGCCCATTTTTTTCATTGGATTGTTTGTTCGTTTTGGTGTTGAGTTGTTTTGAAAAGATACATGCACCCCTCTGCTTACTGCAGCATTCGTCACAGTAGCCGAGGTGTGGAAACAGCCCAAGTGCCCATCCGCAGAAGACTGGATAAGTAAGGTGTGGTGTACACAAGGGAACATCGTGTAGCCACACAAGGGATGAGACTGTGCCATTTACAACAGCACGGATGGAACTAGAGGCCAAATGAGATCCCTCAGACCGAGAAAGACAGACCATGTGAGTCCACTTACATGTGAAATCTATAAAACAAAACAAGTGAATAAACCAAAACCGGAATCAGACCTGTAAAGACACAGAACAAATGGATGGTTGCCAGAGGGAAGGGGGTGGGGGATGAGGGAACATGGGTGGAGGGGAGCGGGGGCAACAGGCTTCTGGTCTATGGAGAGAACAAGGCACAGCATGGGGGTGTAGACGAGGGTACTGCAGCAGCGGGTATGGGGACAGGTGGCAGACACACCTGCGGTGAGCACGCAATCACATAGAAACGTCTCGAGTCCCTGTGTCTACACCCAAAACTAATGTCACATCCTGTGTCAACGACGCCCAAGTTTTTAAAAGCTGCAGAATTCATGAGCCGGGTCATGCAGAGCCGCTGCCAGCCACCAGGGGGCAGCCTCAGAACGAGGGCTGAGACCCGCGTGAGGAACTGTGGTTGACCCTCCCTGCAGAGTCCTCTGACTCTAGCTGGAAGCTGGCCCTCAGCAAACTACCGTGTAAGTGTCCGTGTTCCGTCTGCCCCAAAGTCTACTGTGATCTAATTTGATCTGAAGTGGACAAAGGGGTCACAGGAGATGATGTTACTCCCACGCCCAAAGATGCTACATACACACTTTCCCGGAGCTCCATGAAGTATGGACCTGGACACGGGAGCCACACAGGAACTGTGGGGTGGCAGACCACGGACATTTCCCGGTGGGTGTCTGCTGGGCCCCTGGTTGGCCAAGAAGTCCTGCACAGACCCCGTGCAGCCGCAGCCCCCGGGGTGCCCAGGAGTGCGCTCGCTGCTGGCAGGGCACGGGGACTGGCCTCTGTGGGCAGTGTGGTGGCCTCGAGCGGACAGGTTTGGTCACTGACCACAAGGGCCATGACGCCCCCCCCCCAACTGATTCAGCTTGCCATTTCTGAGTGCCAAGAAGAGTGGCACCATTTGTTCCTAAATTGATGTGGGGCTGGAGCCGCAGGGCCACCCGAGACAGAGAAACCAGTCATCCCGATCCTGGGTTGACTTTTGGTGTCTCGCTCAGCAGGGATTTCCGCGTCAGTTCCGACTGTTCGCGACACAGTTTTAAGCGTCCTCCATCCTGAGGACTGTGCCCCACTCTCCTCGGCCTGGTCCAGGCTCTGCGTGGGGCTGTTTTTGTTCAAAAACCGTTCCTTCTTTGGAACAATGGATGGAAGCAGAGCTGGCGTCCTCCCAGGCACCCACCTTGCAGGGCGGTGAAACACTCCCAGGGAGATGCAGAACCCGATGTCCGGAGGCTCTGCTGCTGGAGGTGGGGCTGCTCCCGGGCTGTGGATGGGTCACGCTCACTGGCAGCGTGACGTCCCCAGGGCACCATGTCAGTGGCATTGCTTTGGTCCTTACTCGCACGGTGCCCCAGGCCACTGCGCTGTGAGTGGTGGTGCCCCCCCCCCCGCTGTCCACCATTCACCTGCGGGGTTCCCGGGGCCAGTTCCCCCGCACAGCCTGGGGCCTCGTCCTCCCTTCTCTGCACACACGCCCCCACTGGGGTACCTCCTCTTCCCCGGGACAAGCTTCCTGCCCAAGAGCGTAGAGCCCCTGAGTGCAGAAGTGCAGCCTCCAGGCTCTGGAGGTGGAGGCCGGCATCTGGGGGGACGGGGCTGTGCTCCTGCGGGGGCTCCAGGGAGGGTGCCTTCTGCTGCCTGCAGCCCTGTGTGGCCCCAGGGTCCCTGGGCTTGTGGCCGCATCCCTTGTCTGTCATGGGGCCTCTCCCGGGTGTCTGTCTCCGCCGTTCCTGGAGGGACAGTGGTCACCGGAGTAGGGTCCACCCTCCTCTACGACGGCCCCGTCTTCACTTGGTAGCATCTGCACAAATAAAGTCACATTGTTATTTACAAATAAAGGGCACTGTGCTGGGACTTGGGCACCTCTCTCTGGGGACACTGTTCTTCTGGTAACAAGACGAGGGGCTGTGTGGACCCTGGAAGCTGACGTGTGCGTCCCTCCGCCACCCCAGGGTGGCACTCTGCTCAGGCTAGGTTTTAGGGTCAGACCCTGGGGAAGCCCCACAGGGGAGTCGCCACCAGATGGCACTGTTGTCCGGGGTTGTGTGGCAGGTGTGCACCAGGGCCCGCCCTGCCCTCCTCTGGGGGAAGCGGGCCCCCAGCTAGCTGCACTGCCCACCTCCCGCCGACCTCAGCTTCCAGCTGCTGGCTGGTGGCCCAAAGGCCCACCTCCCCCCCGTCAGCTCGGAGGGGCCCAGGGGTGACCGCCGAGACTCCGTGCAGGCCCCGTGCCCGCTTGCGCCCGACGCTTTGGGGCGCTGGGAGAAGGGACCAAGGGTCGTGCCGCCATCAGCTCACTGAGCAAGTGGGCCGGCAAGGGTGCAAGGAGACGTCCGGTCCCCAGGAGCAGCCCGGGTCAGAGCGGCAGGGACCAGGCTGCAGAAGACGACCGGCTCTGAAGACACAGAAGCCCTGGAGTCCGGAGACACACAGGTGCCATAGAGATGGACAACTGCACTCATGCACACACGTGTGCACACACACACACGTGCATGGTGCGTGCCTCGGGAGAGGACCCCAACCAGGGGTACACTACAGTATGGACCATCTTTGCTCTTGGCAGACCACAGTGTGGACTGTCTGAGGCACACCACAGTGTGGATGGTCTGTGGCACACTATAATGTGGACCGTCCTGGTCTGAGGCACTCTACAGTGTGGACCGTCCTGGTCTGAGGCACACTACAGTGTGGACCGTCCTGGTCTGAGGCACACCACAGTGTGGACCGTCCTGGTCTGAGGCACACCACAGTGTGGACCGTCCTGGTCTGAGGCACACCACAGTGTGGACCATCCTGGTCTGAGGCACACCACAGTGTGGACTGTCTGGGGCACTCTACAGTGTGGACCGTCCTGGTCTGAGGCACACCACAGTGTGGACCGTCCTGGTCTGAGGCACACTAGAGTGTGGACCGTCCTGGTCTGAGACACTCTACAGTGTGGACCGTCCTGGTCTGAGGCACACCACAGTGTGGACCGTCCTGGTCTGAGGCACAC
>NW_024423675.1:69060460-69085288 GCF_017311325.1 Ursus maritimus
CACTCTACAGTGTGGACCGTCCTGGTCTGAGGCACACCACAGTGTGGACCGTCCTGGTCTGAGGCACACCACAGTGTGGACTGTCTGGGGCACACTACAGTGTGGACCATCCTGGTCTGGGGCACACCACAGTGTGGACCGGCCCCAGGGCCGTGGGACATGGAGGTGGCAGGAGGCCTGGCAGTTGTGTCTGTGGTGGGCAGTTCTGGAACTCTCCGGCCCCACCGGCTGGCGTGTGTCAGCCCCTTTCTCAGAGCGGCCGCCGAAAGTTCGCGTCCGACACAGGCCGCTGGACAGGTAACAAAGCCCCATTCACCCCCTCATGTCACTTTTATGGCAGACACGCGGCTTCCTGGAGGAAGCAGCCACTTTGATGTGAATGTTTGCTCCTCGGAGCGGACGCTGTTGATCTTGAGCAACGGTCTGGCGGGCCGAGCGCCGAGGGCGCGGATGGCGGCGCTTCCCACAGTTTATTGCTTTCCAGGTGCCCGGGCCGGATAAGGCGGGCAGGGCGGGCGGTTGTTGATAAGGAGACTTAACACCAGCGAGGGCCCGGCGCTTCCTGGGCGGCCAGGCGGCTTCGGGCCGGCTGGAGGGAGCTGTGCGGGAAGGGAGGGCTGGCTCGGCCCCACCTGCCTCCCACAGTCACAGTGCACCTGTGTTGACTTGTTCCCCACGGAGCGCGCATCCTTCCAGAAAGACTGGTATCTGCAGCTCCCCTTTCATCAGAAAACTGACAGCATCAAAAGAAGATAACTCTTGTTTTTTCCTTTTTAATTTAGGAACGTGGAAGAAGGTGCCCTTCAAGGGAAACGGCTTTGGTTGTGGCTTCGTGCAGCTGTCGTGGTTCAGAGCCCTGGAGGAAGGGGTGGGGGTGCAGCTCGGGGTCTCCTGTGCGTGTCCGTATGGAGACTCGCACCTGTGCCGTGGGTGCCTCTCTCTGCCCTCGTGACACAAAGTCTGCGCACGGCCCTGGGCCTCTCCAGCCTGTGAGGAGGACACACGACCAGTTGGCCAACTGAGCACTTCTTATTTCTGTTAATATACTCTTTGAGTAAATTTAACCCCTGCTAAGAATGGAAACAACAGAAACTCGATGCTTCTAAACCATCTCTGACAGTAAATTAGGAGAATGTTTTTATAGAAGTGGTTTAAGTTGTTCTTTCTCACACACTCATTCGAGTTCAGAGAGGATGTGGCTTTCCGTGGTGATTCGGGGTGGTCTGCAGGGAGGAAGGGACAGAGCCGCCCATGGCTGAGTCACGGGACATCAGCGTTGACTGCAAGGGAGGGCCGGGGACAGAGCCGCGGAGGTCCACCTGTCTGGACCTGTGTCACCACCAGGCCTGGATCAGCGGGCACCGGACATGGGCCATGTGGGAACGAGACACGGAGGGCGATGGTTCTCGGCTCATCCCGCGATCACGCCCTCCGGTGGCTCCAGCCGCGGGACGCACAGTGTTTGCCGATGTACTTTCACCGCCTCTTCCCCAGAAGCCGCTCTGCCCAGACAGAAGGGGTGAAGGAGCCGCGGGCTTGAACCCACGCCTGAAGCCTTGAGAGCAGGGAGTGCTCCAGATAAGTGGAATTCGAGAGAAACTCGACTCCTTCCCACGGGCTGCCCTGTCCTTCCAGCTGCATGAGCTGCCCTGCATCCCACTTCCTGTGGCCTCTGGGACGGGGCTCAGGTCCAGCACAGCTGGGCAGACACGTGATGACCAGGGTGTGGCACACGGAGCCAGGGGACAGAGCCTCCAAGGGGGACTCCAGGCCCTGGAATGCCCACAGGGAGTGGACGTCTTCACCCTCCTCTTCCAGAGGCTGAAGCAGAGAGGGATTTTGTGGAAAAGGGGTCCTTCTGGAGCCCGCAGTTGCTGAAGGGCCCCCGTGTCCCCAGCTCCCCCAGGCTCGGGGTGGGACTGGAGTTGCCTGCGGGAGAAGCTCCTCCTTCACTCTTGCTCGGGACGTAGGGCATGTGTCTCCTCAGGCCAGGTGTGAACACAGAAATCTGGGCATGTCCCTCCTCTGTCCTGCTCTGGACCACACACCAAATCCACACCCCCCGGAAGCTGCAGAGAGGCCACAACGGCCGTTCGAGCTCCAGGGCGGGAATTTTCAAGCTGCGTCCCTCTGAACTCCTGGATTTCCCAAAGTGGCTCAGGGTGGGGCCCTTGGAAGAGGTCTGGCCATGCCCCCAACCAGACCTGTGCACCCCAAGATCTCTCTGCCCCTTCCTGTTTTATTTTGGGGATTTCAAAGAATAATGTTTGCCTAAAGGCTCTGGTGCTGGGAGCCCGTGAGCTATGGGTTGAAGGGCTTTTGCATCATAGGAAAGCCTGTCGCCCATCCGCAGAACCCTGGGGCAGGAAGGAGTCCCAGACGGCCCTTCAGCCAGCAGGGCAAACCCACCAGTTTCCCAGGGAGAGCAGACAGGGCCTCAGACCCTCCCCAAGCCCAAGCTATTGGTCAAAGCCACCGTCCCGCACGGGTCACTGGGCTAGGGGATGGCGCTCAGGTGCGGGCTCAAACCAGGTGGATCATGGTGCTGTTGCTTTACAGTTTCGAGAACTTGGACAGTCTCCTGACCTGTGGAGGTTCAGTTTTCTTATCTGCGGACTGCACGTAATAGTGGGTCCTTCACAGAGTTGTGCAGATTAGAGAGAATGAGTTTCCCTAAACACCTCGCAGGTGCTGGGGGTGATAAGGGTTATACCTGCCAGCTGTCCGCGGCCCCTGGGGCCCCAGCTCAGGAAGCCTTGAGCCTGCTTCCCTGCTCAGTCTCCTGAAGGGGGCCCCGGAGCAGTCACAGCCCTGGAGGGGCCACCGTGCAGCCCCTGCCCCCTTCCTGCTGCCCTCCCCTACGTCCTGGACTCAGGCCACCTGTGTTTGCGCCGAGGCTGGCAGGCACGGGGGAGTCGGGGTGACGGGAGTCACAGCCTCTCCATTCAACACTGAGCCTAGGGAAAAGCCATCGTGGCAGGAAGCGTCCATGGTAGCATGGCAGCCGTGGCGTCATCTTGCATCGACACAGGAGCTTGTGTGCGGAGAGGTGATAGAGAAGCCAGGGTGACTCCTCCAGCCGGACATTGTGCCTCCATCCTCAGGGCAAGAGCAAGGACTCCGGTTGAAAATGTCCTGTGGACATTTACTGATAAGAGTCAGTCGTGAGTCCGGTTTTGCATCTTCAAAGCCAGGCTAACCACATTTCATTGTGAGCTGCCTTTTAAAATTGTCCAGGAGGAGCTGTCCTGGGGTGGGGTGACCCAGAGGGGACCCAGGCGTCTGGGTCTCACCTGCTGTGGACTCGCCTGCCTCACCCGGCCCGCAAGCGTGACTGGTTCTCTCTGCTACGTGGCATCATCCCAACACAGCGGAGCAGGTGAATGTCTATCGCCCTGAGTTCAGGGGCCACGTGGAAGGTTTGTTGCCACATCCCAACTCTTGGCCCGTCTCTGGTGCTATAAGCAGGTCAGCGTCATTGAAGCAATTGAAACAAGTGGTTTTCCCTTTTAAAAATCCTACTCTCCATGTCTGTTTGTAAACGTCTTCTGTTTATCAAGTAATCGCGTCTGTGCTCTGATGATGTAGGATATCTAAGCTAATCTATCTTTTTCCTGCAGCCTCATCAAATCTGATATTTATAATCTTCCTGTGGTTACAATTTATCAGGAAAGTCTGGTGTCACCAAGGTGGCTCTGCTGTGTGCAGATGGTTCAATGCATTTTTGCAAAATAATGGCATCTCTCAGGGTTCTCTGTTGTTGTTGGGTTTATGTTTTCATACCACAAGATGCTAAGTAATCTGTTGAATTTAGTAAAGTACCCATTTAAGCCCCAAAGAAAGCTCTCAAAGGGCTCGCGTAAAAAGCAGCACTGGCGTGGACTGAATTAGGAATGAAGACGCCCCCCGCCCCGGCTCTCTGCCCTTCCCTGGGGAGTGGGGACAGTGGTGAGCTCCTGGTGCCATGTCTGGAAGACACAGCAACACGGCTCCTGGCTCCTGATGGCCAGGAAGCCCCGTGTTCCAGGAGGGATGGAGGCAGACAAGTCAAGGTTCCTCGGAACACGTGGGATTACTCCACTGTTTGTCCTGAGTATTTTCTGTTTTTTTCTGCCAAACTTCAGCTGCAAATTGAAGAGGAAGAAATTGGTGAGTTCTTAAATATGACATTTGTGTATCCATTTAACAATGCCTTTGTATGCTCTGGAATTCCACCACTGAGACCCTGCGGTGCCTGCCCTGGGCTGGTGCGGCTGAGATGGTCTTTCTGACACTCCTCACTTCCAGGCCACCTCGGGCAAACGCCGCAAAGCCTCATCTGCAGGCTGGATTCAGCTAGCAGAGCCTGTGTCTGCATGGTTTTCACCCCTGAGAACGCCTCCCCCAGGCCACGCGGCTGACATGTCCCATTGGTGGAGAGGGTCCCCTGAAGCACGTGGGGCCTGTACCTTGTCAGCCAGGCTGTGGGCTTGCATTCCGTGGACAGAGGGGTGAGCATTCTCTGCCCAGCTGTCCAGCCCAACGAGCATGTCCTCCAGACTTTCTTTCGTCCTTGAGATGTGCCTGTCCATGCTCGGCTGGCCAGAGTTGCCAAATCCTGCTGGGACTCGGGCAGCTGGGCCACCTCCTCGAGGACATTCTGCTCCATCTGTGACCCTTGGCCCTCCATGGACCCCAGGTGCCTCTGTTTTCCCGAGGGTGAGGACGAGGACACCCGCTGGCCCCCCAGGGCCACGGGAACCGCCATGCATCCTCTTAGGCACGTCCGCTTCCCCCCGCCTGGCACACCGGCGCGGGAACCAGAGCCAACCGCCGAGGGGGGAGCCATGTTCTGTGACAGGCCTGCAGGCCGCCTGCTCCACACCCATCCCAACGTCTCCGTCCTGACAGGATGCGGGATTTGCTCAGACAGCCCTGGAGTACAAGCGTGTCTCTCAGAGGAAGCTGACCCAGCTCCAGACTAGCCCGAGGCAACATGAGCTTGCGAGCAGGAAGTCCTCCTTGTGGGGCGTGGGCTGTGGTCCATAGCTTGCTCAGCGGCACCCCTGGCCCGTCTACCCTTTAGTGCCGGAACCACCCCTCCCCCAGTCTCCAGGCTTTGCAGTGCCCCTGGGGGCAGCATGGACCCCAGCTGAGAGGCCCATCCAAGCCGACCATGACGAGACCTTTCTGAACGTGCCCGTGACCCGTGCCAGGCAATGACATGTGACAAAAGTTTGCTGGGGAGTGTCTGAGATTTTTTGCTCTCAGAAAAAAATATACAGGGAGATTTTCCCTCTGTCCCCTGAATTTTGTCTAATTTCATGCAATGGCACGCTGGCCTGACAGACTCGGGAATGGGGCAAATCCAGGTAAACCAAGGGAAGCGCTGTCTGAGCCACATAGGCCCCTCCTGCCTGCACGTCTTGCAATGTAGGGCATATGACTCTCCGGCTTCTGCTGGAACAGAACAGCACAGACGTGTTCCCTTACAGTCCTGGAGGTCAGCCATTTGTGAACACCTCCTGGGCTACAAGGAAGGCATGGGGGCAGCTCCTTCAGGAAGCTCCAGGGGAGCGTCTCTACCCTTCCTGCCTCTGGAAGTGTGTGGCCCTTCCTCCCTCTGCAAAGTGCATCCCTTCATCCTCCATGGTGTGACCACATCTCCCTCTGCTTCTCTCCCGTGAGGACCCTGATGTCTCAGTTAGGACCTGCAGGGCAGTCCAGGATAATGTCCCCACCCCAGGATCCTTAACCCAGCCTCAGCTTTGAAGTCCCTTCTGCCATGTAGGGTAACATATTCACAGGTTTCTGGGATCAGGGCGTGGACACCGTGGGCGGTCATGATTCCATCTGCCCCCCCGGGGTAAGCTACTGCCTCAGTGTTTATGTTGAGGTTCTGCAAAGCTGAAAACATCCCGTCAAAAACCTTCCGCGTTGACATCCGCACACACTGAGGTTCCAGCAGGGTCTTCCCAGCCATTGTCACCTTTCCAAAGCCTGGCCTTCCTGCTCTGGTGCCTCCAGCCAAGCTTGAGCATCTGTATTTGATTTTAATTTTACTTTTTGAGTATGGTTAACATGCAATGCTAGATTAGTTGCAGGGGTACGGTAGTGATTGGACACGTCTGCATTATGCTGCGCTCACCACGAGTATGGCTCCCATCGGTCTCCACATGACACAATATTACTCGTGCTGTGCCTTTCATCCCCGTGACCTACTCACTCGTTAACTGGAAGCTGTGCCTACCACTCCCTCCACCCCTGTCCCCTCCAGAAACCATCTGTTTGTTCTCTGTATTTATGGGTCTGCTTCTGCTTTCTGTTTGTCCATTCGCTTTATTGCAGTATTATTTATAACTACCAAAATATGGAAGCAGCCCAAGTGCCCACGACACACAGATGGATAAGGAAGATATGGTGCAGACCCACACACATATATACACAGGAATATTATTCAGCCACAAAAAAGGTTGAGGTCCTGCCATCTGTGACAACATGCAATGATCTAGAGGGTATCATGCTAAGGGAAATAAGCCAGATTGAGGATTCTTATTTAGAAAGTTACCCACCTCCAAGGTTTAGACTGGGAGCACTTAGCATGACAGTGAGTGATATTCACTGGAAGGAAATGAAAGAAATAAAGGAGCCATGAGTCACTTGCTGTGGTCACATGGGCACCAGACATCCTTCTGTAAACAGGTGGGCTGTTGAGCAGGAAGTGAGCTCATATATAACACCACTAGTAAGTGTCCCGACTGTTTCCTTCTGGAATCTTCATGGGCATGCAGCCTGATTACTACCGAGGGAGTTCGCGTGACCTGCAGATACATAGATAGATCGTGCCTGCACAACATGACGATGGGCCTCTAACCTTTTTTTTATTTTAAATTTGGAGCTGGACAAAAATGATGTCTGATGCAAGGTTGAGTGGAAGTCCCCTGTGAAACAGATGAATTAGAAGTGGCCCCCAATCTTCTCTGTCTGTTTGGGTCCCATCGTCCTGGGCTGCATGCACTTGCTTTATGATGTTACTAATTTCCAACACTTTGTTAGGTAATGTCTCCAAGGATTACTGTAGATGCTTAAAAGTACTGTTTGGAGATCTTACTCCAGCCTGGGGGCCTGTGTCAGGACCTGGCCATGTCGGGCCTCCGAGCTTTCCATGGGGACTTTGCTGCCCAGTTATTTTTGATGGTGTTGTTCTTCTCTCAGAATTGTGACCAGTTCTGTCCATCCTCCAAGGAGCTTCTGCTCTTAAAGACTCTCGATTGCTCCCTCCCCATCAGCAGGAAGGCTCCTTCAGCCCGACTCAGGGCTGTCAGTGGTCTGCCAGCACTCTGGTCCTCGGAGTGGTTCCCAGGTGCTGCCTTGGGCACCCTTCACCCGGACGATGTCTCACGGTGCCTCAGGCTCAGGGAAAGTCTCACCTCCCTCTGCGCATGTCTCTGAGTCCCGCAAATACCACTCATCACGAGCCTCCACAGACTGTGCCCTCTGAGAGTGCAGTGACTTCTCCCCTTGGCAGCCCCAGAGCCGGCGCCTGGCTCCCAAGAAGCATTCAGTGAAGGTGGATTGAATAAATGGGTCTGTGAGAGGAGACGCCCGCCCAGAATCTCGGTTATGGCGTTTTTCTCCTGTCCTCGTCCAGTAGTCCTCCCCCAGATGTGTCTGCTCCGTCCTGCTAGATTTCAGAACACCTCACTTGTTTCCCCATCCACTGGTCGGACAGCACATTTCAGGGCACATTTCCTTGTGCATCTCAGCCCCACTGGCAGCTCCCTGAAGGAGAAACATGTCTTAGTTTTCCCATAACCCCGGGCCCAGAGCATTCCTGGCCACAGCAGACGTTGGGTGGGTGCTTCTGGAGCAGACAGGGAGGAACGGATGCAAGAGCAAGCAGGTGCCTCGATCAGAGGCTCAGTGAAGTTTGACGCTCAGCCTGCATTCTCCGTGTGCGTGTGCACATGGGCACGTATGTGCATAGACGCGTATGGTTGCCATTAGCTTTTGGAGCAAAACTTCTGTTAACACACTAAGTACGAAGGAAGAGAAATCTGATACTAGGATGGAATGGCACGACTTTCTATCCGAAGTTCTCGGCTAATGGGGACATGTGGGGCAGGAGACGGGCTTCCATGGCTCCCCACCCACGTTTCTCTGCCTCCAAGAATGAATCTGCAAACCAGTCTCAGGATTACTTTACCCCCAAAGCTGTGAGTAAAGGTCGAAGTCCGCAAGCCTGCCAAGTGGGTGTGTGATAGTAAAATGGAGGACACAATTCTAGAAGGAGTTCACCCGAGGTCCGTGGACTCACCCGTGTGCGAACTGCCTCCATCCCGCGGACCATGTGCCCTGCAGCTGCGGGAGGCCCCTCTGTGGGGGTGGCAGGTCCGGACAAGCCTGATGTCTCCTCGGATGTGCCCCATGGGGACTGTCAGGCAGGCATGCAGAAACAGGGCACCGAGCACTGGTGGGAGGGAGGCTTTAGGAGACAGAGGCCACAATCCACATAGAGTGGGCACCACTGGATACTAGGGACCCTGTCGTCTACCCTGCATTCATTATGCTGCTGAATTTAATAATTAAGAGTTGTGAGTAGGTGTCACGGACCCTGGTTTACAAATAAAGAGAGACACTTTATAGCACATAAGGGACGTGTTGGGTGCCACAAACCTGAGAGTCCTGTGGTGGGGTTCAAGGCCAGGTCTGCCCCAGCCCCAGCCTCCCTCTTCCTCAGCTCGCTGTGTGTGGCCGGGGCCAATGTCCACCTGAGCGGGCCTGGCCCCTCTGAAAATGCCACAGTAGCCTACCCCGCTGCACTTTACAGCTTCCCTGCCCCCTGCCCCCTGCCGCCAGCCTGTGCTGATGGCCGTCCCCTGGCAGCCAGGTGGGGGCGCGTCCCTTGAGGGGAAGGTCAGTGTGTTAGAGGACAGAGGGCCCCAGCCCCGGAGCCGAGCTGTCCAGGAACGGCACCCGGGGGGTTCCTCTGGGATTGAACCAAATACTTGCCTCTCAGGACAAGAAATGACCCAGCAGGTGGCGTTCAGACGCTGGAATCCTGGCAGCAGTGGGACACCTAGGTGAAGTCTGCGTGGGCACAACGGGACAGACCGCTACAAACCCCAGACCGTGGCCGGCCGCAACAATGCAATCACTGCCGGCAACATGCCCGCGTTCGGATAAGGGCAGCAGATTCTCCGGGGAACCGGGGGACATGCCGGTCAGAAGCCTGGGCGGTAACTCCAGCCGTCCGGGAGGAAGGCCGTAGGAAGGCCAGGCCACAGGACGAGACGGCTGTGAGTGTGGAAGTGGGGGCCCCTCTTGGGGAACGGGGTGACCCCCTCGTCAGGAGCTCTCAGCGCGGGCTCCCCGGAGGCCTGGATGCTGACTCAGCCCCTTCACCGTCTGGGGATTTGCTGGCCCTGACTTCACCTTGAAGGAGAGCCAACTGCAAAGGACAAGGGGTGATGGAGCCAACTGCAATGGACTGGGGACCCTGGCAGCACGCCCTGCGTCGGCCGCAGCCACGGCCTCGAGGGAGAGGACACATCGCTCCCACAGCACAAAACCCTCTCCCTGCGGCTGGTGAGGCGTCCCACGACCCTGAGCATTTTCAGTAACATCCGCCTCCTTCTTCTTGCCCGAGAGCAGGTGTTACCCGAGGAGACGCCTCCATGGGGGAGGGGGGCAGGGGGTGCGGGGGGGCACATGCCTCCCCACATGCTTCTGTCAGATCTGAGCTTCCTGTCCGTCAGGGTGGAGAAAACATGCTTTTCCAAGTCGAAACCACTCGAAAATCATGGGTTCTGAGTTACAACAACAACAGTTCAGTCCTGTTCAGATTTGGGAGACGGGTTTGCCCTGCACGTCCTCTGGCCTCTCTGCGTGGTCAGTGGGCCCTGGGCAGGACAGCTGCCCGAGTGTCCCCCCAGTGCCCCGGGTGGGGCAGCCGTGTCACTTTAAGGACCCAGGGCCAGCCCCGGGCACCCGCAGAAACCCCCAACCACCGGCAGCCCGCGCGGATGAACAATGAGTGAATCAGAAATGCAGGGCTTATATTTCCCTTAAAATAAATATACGCTAAAAAATTAGAGGGAAACGCGGTTGGCCAAATACATCTGGGGTTTTAATCAAACCGAAGTTATGTGAAAAACATGCGAAATACTTGAGGAGCAGAGGCCACAGAGGAGCCGCGGAAGGTCTGCATCCCCCTGGGTGCCCCAGGGCTCCGGGGGGCGGCGGGCTCGGGCCTGAGCTGCCCCGGCCCTGGGGCCTCGCCCTGAAGCAGCAGAGACAAGTTGATAATTCTAAATCGGAAATAAACATACCCATAACAAAAGCGGTTGTTTTTCCCTGTTCTCCCTCTTCAGAGAGGCCCCGAACAACCCTTCTGTAGCCCCAGAGATCACTGGCGCGCTTGCGGCGGACAGAGCTCATTCCGGGACCTGGGGATCACCACGCACCCCACCCCGCAGGTGGAAGAGCGCTAGAATGGCCGCAGAAAGGCTGCCCACAAGGAATGGACACCTCGGAGCACATGCACCAAATTTGTCCTTGGACGCACAGCAGAGTGTGGGGAAACCCTGGGGCCGTGCTGCCCCAGGCGCTGCGGGAAGGGCTGGGGCACGACCCCCAGGTGGTTCTTGCAAGCAAAGCCCACACCAGGCCTGGGCTGCATCTCCTGCGACCACTGCGGGCCCGACTGTTTGCAGCCCTGGCACCACCCCAGGGAAAGCCAGACAAGTCTCTGGATTCAGGTTCGGAGAGATAAGAACCCTTCTTATGGGAAGATCATTTAAACCCGCCCTCCAGCAGCAGGAAACAGCTCTAACTGTAGCTCGACCGGGAGGTGGGGGGATGGGCCCCCCAGGCGAGCGTGAGGGTGAGGCGGCGTGCCAGGCCAGGTGTGCGGCGCGTCCGGCCCCGCCCTCGTGCTGGTGTTCCCGCCCTGCTGGAAACCCACGGGGTGCAGGGCCCCCGGCCCCGGAACCGGGGACTCACCCGCTCCCGAGCAGAGGGCAGTGGGATTCTGTGGGAGACGCCGTGTCCGCACACGTGTGTGAAAGTGGAGGCAGGGCACACGTGTCCTCTCAGAAACCAGTGGAGTTCTTCGTTTCAGGTTATAAAGGACCCCAGACTTGGCTGCTGCTCGTGGGGCTGCCGGCCAACGTTTGGCCCCGGTTTGCTGGCAGATTCCTAGCCCTCGCTCAGGCGTCCTCGGAGGCTGGTCCGCCAGGCGCAAGCCTGTGAGGGAGCCTCAGCCTCCGCCTGGCAGCCCGCGCGAGGGCTGGCGGGCCTGGGAGCACACCTGGGCGGATTGACGGCCGCGATGGGAAGCACGCTGGGGCCACGGTTTCCCTCTGTGTTTTAGGGAGGGTGAGGCCAGGAGAAAAGACGGGTTTGATTTAAAACCAGGTGAACTTTCTGCATTTCTTTGATTCCCAGAATCCAAAAGTGGTTCCACAGATACAAACACATAATTGAGCCAAACCAAGAGAAAAGGGGGCACAGAGACAGACCCCAAGCCACCCTCCGCCCTCTTAGAACGGCTCCACTGTTGTGTCTAACGGAGGGCTTGATGCCCGACCCCGCAGGCCTCACCGAGCAGCTCAGCCTCAGGCATTCCCTGTCTAGTTTTAACTTGTCAGAGGTTCTTTGCAAACGAGGGTCCTCGCCTCCCACTGACCTTAACTCTGCGCACGGGTGGAGTCAGGGCTGGGCATGAGCCGGGCCGAGGCCTCTGCTGGGTCTCCCACCCATGCCCTCTCTCCCCTCCAGACCCTCCTGGCTCCGCCACCAGCACATTCCGGAAGGTTCCCAGGCTCTGCAGCATGAATTTCAATGGGTTTTAAACGCGCGTCACGTAACAGTGGCCTGGTACAAAGGCGGGCCGGTCCCGAGCGTGCCTTCTTTAATCCTCAAGTTGTCGGTAAGCACCCGAGGCATGACAGTGTCCTGCTGCCAGCTGTTGATGGGAGAGCGGAAAGGACAGCTCCCTGCCCTCCCAGAGCTACAGGGGACAGAAATGCATGCGAATATCAGGCACCTTCCCTTTTCTGTTCTCGGTGGCTCACAGGCAGTGGGCAGTAGTGGCAGCTGGCGGGCGGGCGGCCACGGAGGACAGGATGCCCCAGGAGGAGGTGGTTTCCGGGCCGGTTTGTCCCAGCAGAGGCTCTCCGAGCCTGTGTCTGCACCCCCACGGCCCCTCCGAGCCCTGGACATCCTTGGGGAGAGCATCCGGGAGCCAGGCCTCCTGAACTACCACGAGAGACAGTCCCACTTGCTCTGTTCCATGTGTTTACATTTCTGGGTGAGATTTCTTTTGAAGAAAGCGATCTGAATCTGAGGCTAACGCAATGTCTGGAAACCCCTACTTTAGCTTCGGCTGCCTGCCGTGTACTTACTGCGCTAAAATAGACGCTGCTTGCCCCGTTGTGTCTCAGCGGCACACACATCAACTGACCGCTGTGTCCCCTGACAGCTGCTGGCCTGCTGGGAGCTAGTGGTCACGCAGCGGGGCCGGTGGGACGGCCCAGTGTGGCCTCAGGGACGCTGCCCAGGAAGTGCCTTCTGAGCTGGGAAACCCAAGTTGCAAGGCCAATGTAAATCTGAGATGCGATAGACAGAACATGCCGGAACCACATCCAGGGATAAGCGAGGTCCTGGCATATACGACTAACCCACTTTTTAAAGAACACCCCTCACATTCAAGCTCTGGTGGCAGCACAAACCAAAAACAGGTTTGGTCCCTGCCCTCAAAACAAGATAGATTCAAATACTATTCTGTTCTTCCAAGTATTTGATCTCCTACCCTGGGAACATCTGAAAAGCAAGTCATTGCCAGCGGCTAGTACACGGTAGCCTTCTTCGTGGGGACTCCTCGCTGCTGCGTGCACTTGCTTACGGGCTGCCCTGCAGCAGCAGTGTCGGGGGGCGGGGGCACCGTCCCGGGGGGGCACCGCCTGGGAGGCTGCTCCCCCAGCTGGACACAGGCCCTGGGAATGGCCGAGAGGCAGGCGGAGGTCTGTGAATCCCCGTCCGTGCCCTGCGTGGGGTAGTTCTCGGGGCACCTTTCATCCTGCACCCAGAGTCCCCAGCATCACACCCCTTCTCACCTTGCGGGTGTGTTCACCCCGCACCCCTGCGAGTGTTTCCCTGCACCAACTCCCAAGTTAACCGCTTGTCCCCAAACCCTTGTTTCTGGGTCTACTTCTAGCAAACTAAACTAAGACATGTAGGCTTGGAAAGCCGAGTGAACACGGAGCCTTCCGTTGCGTGCACGGGTGAGCCCAGCGTGGGGACAAAGTCAGCCTCTGCTGCGGAGGCCGCCCCCAGGCCCTGCTCACGGGGCTGAAGATGCCTGCCCCCCTTCAGAGTGGGTTCCAGAGCAGTGTGTCGTCACGGGATGCGTCCAGCTGAGCCGTGGAGGGCAGCGGGCCCCTGGGGCTCGTGCTCTGATGCTTCTCAGTGGGATGAGAGGCCAGCCACTGTCAGCAGCTCCGGGATTTCAGGATGTGTCTGCGGCCCCCTCACCTGACCTACGGGAGCCGTGCTCCTGGCAGCCTTCATCCCTTGCTTCTGGGGCAGATACCTCAATGCTCACAGGGTCGGCGAGAGAACCCAAATCTCTGTGCTGACACAGAGAGAATTCCCATGGAATTCTCTACGACAAGGTCTGAGCTAATGCGCCTGGATGCAGGAGCCAGGCAGGGACCACTCCCCTCCTGGCCCAACCAGGCTTCCTCCCTGCAGGGCCAGAAATTAAAGACCATCGTCAGCCTTCCTTTGAGAACTGACCTTGTGTCTGATGACGAAAGCAATGTGTGTTTCTGTAAGAAAAGGAGAAGTTAACACAGGCAGGAAGGAGGGAAGGAAGGAAAGAGAGAAAAAAGAAAGTAAGGAGGGAGGCAGGGAGGAGGGAGGCAGGGAGGAGAGAGGCAGGAAGGGAGGACAGAAGAGGGAGGGAGAGGGAGGGAGGCAAGGAGGAGGGAGGAGGAAGGCAGGGAGGAGGGAGGCAGGGGGGAGGGAGGCAGGGGGGGGGGAGGGAGGCAGGGAGGAGAGAGGCAGGAAGGGAGGACAGAAGAGGGAGGGAGAGGGAGGGAGGCAAGGAGGAGGGAGGAGGAAGGCAGGGAGGAGGGAGGCAGGGAGGAGAGAGGCAGGAAGGGAGGACAGAAGAGGGAGGGAGAGGGAGGGAGGCAAGGAGGAGGGAGGAGGAATGCAGGGAGGAGGGAGGCAGGGAGGAGAGAGGCAGGAAGGGAGGATAGAAGAGGAAGGGAGAGGGAGGGAGGCAAGGAGGAGGGAGGAGGGAGGCAGGAAGGAGGGAGGAAGGAGGCAGGGAGGAGGGAGGAGGGAAGAGGGAGGGAGGCAAGGAGGAGGAAGGCAGGGAGGAGGGAGGAAGGAAGGGAGGAGGGAGGCAGGGAGGCCCTTCGGTAATTCTGACACCATTTGCTACCACACGTGCACACACGCACTCACGCGCACACACCAGTGCAGGAGCGGCTAGAGAGGCACCTCACACGCATCTCACGGTCACAGAGGCTGAACTGAAGGCTGGGAGTGAAGTGCACTTTATGGCTCCGTGGCTCGCTCTGAAGATGGGGTGAAATTAATAGTAAGACCCCAGTGCGTCCTGAGATCAGAAGTGTAAGGAAAGTGGGGGGGGGGGCTGCAGGGGGTCTGTGCTCACATGCAGGTGTGTTCACCCCACAAAACCGCATGGAGACCACCCTTCTTCTTGTCACTGTGTTTTGGAAGGTTCTCTGTGCCACTTGCCCGGGGGTTTCTTTAAGGAATCCCCGACGTTGGGGCAGCTTCTCCATTTCCTCTGGTGAGCGAGTGCCGAGCTTCTGTGGCGGTCCTCCTAGTGAGCCACGGGGCATTCTCTGGCGACTTCCTCAGGCGCTCGTTCACACCTGCCGTGTGGCAGCTGCGTGGTGTGGCCCGGGAGGTGGAGTGCAGACGCGCGTGGTCCCTTGACCTTCAGGAGGCGGCAACGTCCCTGCATCTCCCTGCCGCTCTGGGGAGGACGTGCCGACCACACACCTTCCCCACCCCTGCTGTCCTGTCCCTCTGTCAGCCGCCCCCCCGTCCAGCAGGTGCAGGGGTCTTGTGAATCCTGGGAGGGCGATGGGAAGCCGAAGACAAGCTGAGGGACAAGAGGAGGCAGCTTCCCTGAGCTGAGCTTCCAGACGGGCAGGGAGCAAACAGCAGAGCAGCCACCCCGTTGGCTTTGAAACCGAATTTAGTGTGTTTTTCCGTGTGCATGTGTCTCTATGTGCCTGTGAGTGTGAGCATGTGTGAGTGTGTGCCTGTGTGTGCACATGTAAACATGGGCATGCGTGCATGTGAGTACATGCGTTGACTGTGTGTGTGAGCATGTTTGTGGACCTAGGTGTGTGCACGAGAGTGTGCATGTGCAGGCGCTCGTGTGAACATGTGAGTGTGCCCATGTGTGTGCCTGTGAGCACGTGTGTGAGTGTGTGCGTGCAAATGTGTGTGCGGTCACACCTGTGTGAGCACGTAGTGTGCGCCCAGTGTGTGCATGTGTGAGCACGTGAGCGTCTGTGGTGAGCTCTGCACGTCAGGAGGGCCGGCTGGTTCTCAGCAAGGTGAGCAGCCAGGACTGTGTGTGTCCTGCACCCCACAGGCGTGGGTGGGAAACTGGAACCGGGAACGCACTTGCCGCATTTGTAATCTCCCCTGATCATTGCAGACTTTTGGTTTAGGGCCAAACGTGGATTTTTTGATGTTTTGTGTTTGTTCATACCAGGCACATCACAAGCTTCTGCTTTTAAGAGAGAAGTATTAAAAGGCCGTTAAGCACCCTCGTTGACCTTAAAGAGCTTTAATATTTCAAGGAGGTAAATGCAAATAAATCAGAATCAGATGCGAGGCTTCGATCAGATCTGCCATTTTCAACGTTTAAGGGCAGAGCATACAGCAGGATGCCTGCGGGGGCACTGAGTCCACCGAGGAAAATCAGAATTTACCCCATTCCTGATCCAGGTGAGACACGGTCGCCGTTCTCACTGATGCCTGTTCTCTGCAGGGCCGCACGGTGTATTCGGTATGTGGCTCTGGGGCTGCGACCCGCCCACCTCTGCGGAGCCCAAGCAGCCCTCCCGCCTCGCGCAGCCCGGCCTCTGCCACATCGTCGTCCCCGCGCGAGGCCGTCAGCCCTCTCCTCAGGGAAATGAGATTTTCAGTTTGGGACCAGATTGAACACTTTTTCTTTGAATGTTCCTAGTTCATAATACGACTTCAGAAGTTAGTTTTTTAAAAAACATGACAGATTTTAGGCAGAAGGCTGATCTCGGACGGTAAGGCAGCCACTACCGGGTCACGGGTCCCCAATCTTGGAGTCCTGGTCCGGGCTGCTCAGAGAGTGGGCCCCACACCACCTGGGGGCTTCGTCAGAGGGCCCTGCCAGCCCCCCGCCCGCTCTCAGAGCCTGGAGGTGGGGGTCCCAGAAACACCATCTGAAACAGGTTTCTTGGGAGACAGACCCAATCAAGTTTAAGAGCTGCTGCCCTAAAGGGTGCTTGTTTTAGGGGCAGCTCTGGGCCCGAGGAGGCGAGGACGTGTGGGGCTCCCAAAAGTCTTCGAGCCCTTGAGGACTTGAGCTAGTCTGAGGACGTCAGGCCCACCCAGGACATTTTTCTTTTTGTCTGATTCACCCAATCAGACCTAACCACGGGAGTGACACCGTCCTGTTTGCGGGTGCTGTCCTCGTGCCGCAGATGGCCTTACCCGACGGTGGGGCTCGCTGTGCCCGCCTTGGTTTCCCACCACACCCGGGCCCACACGGTGTCCACACCATGCAGTTTGTTTGACTGAATGAAGGGCAGAATCGACAACAGTTCTCAAGTGTCCAGCGACCAACGGACCCCCGCCCCTCGCCTGCCTAGTCACCTGTCCTCACTGTCTCCTCATCCCGCCGGGTTCACCTCCTGCTCAAATCCTGTCATCTAAGTCAAGCTGTTAAAATGCTTTCACAACCAGGATGGCGGGTGGGGCCAAACCCCATCTAAGCTGAAGGCAGCCGCCTCTCCACAGGGTTGGGGGCGGGACCCCCGGATCCTGCAGGCGGTTCTGTGCAGGCGCGAGGTGGGGGGGTAGGCAGCAGCGCTGTCTGGTCTGGAGCCTCTGCTCTGCCCCCACCTTGGCCACATGCCCCTCATCCCTTGCTTCCCACCGGTGCCCAAGCTCTCCACTCTCCCTACATAAACCGAGGAGGTCCTCCCTCTGCCATGGCGCTGGCCTCGCTCACGTGACAGATTTGGGTCAGGCAGTGGTGGGGCTGGTGTGACCACGCCAGGAAGGCAGCATTTTAACTAGGGTACCGACAAATAGCAATATCCTTGGAAAATGGGGTCTGAACAGGTCACGCTTTGTAACAGAAGACCCAAAGGACAGCGGCAGGCTGGCAGTCTGTGGGACCAGGGGCAGACAAGCCAGCAGTGTCGGACCCGTGTCAGGAGCACCCAGCTATGGCTTTGTCCAAACCCTCCACCGTCCCCTTTACCGGAAACACCCGGGGGCTGCTGGAGGACACGCCGTTGCAGGACACTGCGGGCAAGCCTCCTTGGGCAGCACAAACATTAGGCAGGTTTTGAGAACCTTTTAAGTCCAAGACCCTACACTCATAGGAAGCCAGCCTGGAAAGGCCCTGATGCTCTGACCCACAGTGTTGGTGGCTCACCCCCTTCATCTGCCCACCTCGTCTTCTGCAGGAACAGAGCCTTGGGCAGTATTTCCACTTGACCTGCGGCCTTGCTTGGCATCCCCCTACAGCCAGTCCAGTCATGCAACTAAGCGCCAATGAATCAGATGTGAGCACGGTGTTGTGTGGACTGTCAGGACTCTACCCTTTGCCAATTTCTTCTTGCTTTAAACCTGAAACACAGATGTGATGGCTGGAGTTTCAGCAGCCATCCTGGACCATGAGACACCTTGAGGATGGACAAAAATCCTAAGGGAGGAGACAGCATGGATTGCCTGCTTTAATGTGTGCGTGTGTGTGTGTGTGTGTGTGTGTGTGTGTGTGTGTGAGAGAGAGAGAGAGAGAGAGAGAGAGAAATACACTTGTATCTTATCTCTTTTTCTTCGGAGGAGAGTAAGGCCGTCTTGTTCTATGCAGCCAAACAAAATCCTAAATGATTCTTTGATACAGTTTTATTTCATCTAGAGGCATCATAGAAATAAAACCTTAACTTAAAAAATAAACTAAGATTTCAAATTTTACTAGCTTAGAGAGGCCGACATTTGCAGACATGGAGGCATTTCCTACCGTCCAAATGCACGCTTAGGCAGTCTGCGAGGGAAAAGACAGGGTGCCGCAGGGAAGGAGGTTGGCGTGACGGATTCTCTCCCATCTCCTCCACTCTTTGGCATCTTGCTCTGAGAAAACGTAACCCTTCCTGGCCTACTCTCTCATCTGTCACATTGGGGCATGCCACCTATTTCCAAAGCTCCATGCTCCGCTCACCCTCTGTGGTTTGAGTGCTGCCCTGCAAACCAGGGACATGGTAGCTTGGCTGGGAGGCCCAGGGTAAAACCCCAACTTTCCAAGCAATGGGCACAAGGCTCTCCCTCTCTCTCTGAGCTCTTTCTTGCTGGCTTCAAATGAGTCTCCCTTTGAGCTGTGCCAGAAGCAAGCGTGGGAGTGGGAGCATTCAGGCAGGAGCGGTTCTGGTGTGGTCCTCTCCACCAGTTCACCAATGCTGGTGAGGCACTCGTCTCGGAAGTCTGGAGCAAGCGACTTGTGGGGGCCCAGCCCTGCTTCCCGTCTTGGGCTCCCTTGTACCCTGAAGGCTGCGTGCTCTCAAGACCTGCAGTGAGGAGGGAGGCAACATCCGCACAGCTTCAACCTAGGGCAACTGAGGCAGGCACAGGGAGCAGCCCCCCAGCCCCTGGGCACAGCCCTGGAGGGCCTCCCCTCTCCGTCAGCTCAACGGCCCACTCTGCTCCCACTTTGGAGAATAGGCAGACACGTCCGCATGTGTGGTGGGGAACTCCAGAGCCAGAGCGAGGCCCAGGAAGTCTAGACCACCAGCCGGAAAGCCTCGTATGGGCCTGGACGGTGTGCCCCCAGGGACCAGCAGCTCTTGCTGTCGGGGTGGGGGGCCCTCCCCCAGAGCAGCGTGGGCGACCGTGCCCCATGAGGCATGGGTGGAAGGACGTAGGAGAAGGCCAGCAGCCCACATCATCGTCCCAGGAAGGTGACCAGGCAGAGTGAGCACGCTTGAGCCATGATCCCACTCTGCCTCTCCACAGTGCAGGGCCGTAGGAAGTGACCTCTTGGACGCGTCTGCTTGGTCAAATGTGACGAAACAGCATAGAATGAAGGCCGGAGACTCATCCCCTCACTGTTCCGGAGGCTGCAAGTGTGCGGTCCGGGTGGGCAGGGCCACATTCCCCGCAGGCTCAGGGAGGGACGTCCGGGGCCTCAGTCCATGGCCTGAGCTCCGCTCGTGGCCCAGCCCCTCCTCTCTCCACAAGATGTACCCCCCACGTTTGTACGAGCATTCCGTCGTATGGGGCAGGGCCTCCAATGGCGTCGTGGTCACCTGATCACCTTTTTAAAGGCCCTGTCTCCAAATAAGGTCACATTCGGGAGGAGACACACGGATCAGGACTCCAGTGCATCTTATGGGGGGTCAGAGTTCAACCCACAACACCTCGAATTCTCCACGTCCTCCTCTGAAAGTCTAAATGACCGTCTCTAACTCATTCGATTGTTATAAGCATTTAATTAGATAATGGCCATAAAGTGCTTAATTCTGTTCTGAACACCAGGAATATTAGCTGTTTTCTCAGAGACACGCTCAGATTGGGTGTGTGCTTCTCAGCGCAGAGCGGCGGAGGCCGCGAGCCTGAATTTCTACCACGAAGACCCAACGCTAAGGCCCCAATGCCTGATCACGCTGAGACCAGAAATGAACTCGGAGAAACTCCTTTAATTTAATGTCCACACACTGGACTCTCCGTGTCCTCCTCGGGGGATTTCTGCGTAAAAAACTCCTGACAATGTAATTATTCCCAGACAGTACAGTCATGGACATAAAAATTTAATCACGGGCTAGGACTCTGTGTGAGGATAAACAGATTGGAGGGGACACGTGCGTCATGACACAGAGGTGGGTATTTTGAACGACAGAGGTGTGTGACGAGCCAGAGAAGGCAAACAGACATTCTTTTGTAAATGGCACCTTTAAAGGTCCTGCAGACAGAGTTTGCAGCGCGTCGGCGTGGGAAAATTTCCAAGTGACTTTTTATCCCGTCCCATTGAGGTCAGGCACTGCATATTTCCTGTTAAATAAAAACCCTGGGATGTGCTAGTGATTTAGTCAGAGCAAACAAAAGACGTTTTTGAAGCTGATAACGAATTCTCTGAAGGCTGCATCTCTGACGAGATGGAATTTCGGATTGAGGGAGGTCAAGCACGGCCAGGCCGGCTCTGTGCTCAGCGCCGATGCCGCCGTGGATGCCACTGTCCGTACAGCTCCCCATGCACAGCTCCCGGCGAGGCGTTTTTAGGGCATTTGCCTGATGTCGGTAGCCTGGGCGATGGAATATGTATTGGCCCGAAAGAATTGTAACTATGCCCGCCAGTAACTCTAGTTATGCCGCAGATTCGACTTCCGACCGCTGTGAGCCTCCTGGGTTTGTCCAGCAGCAGAAACAGATAAATTAATCCATCTTTACTTCCCCAACTTATGTCTCTTACGATCAGGAAAGTGCATTTTCCAGGTGACTGATTGGGGTCAGACGTGTCAGCTGGGGAACAGAGGGAACCCATCCATTCTTCACAATGCGTTCAAGATGTTGCAGGAAATGAGGACATGCTGATTTGCCTGCTCATAACAGCGAATACTCAGTTTTATACTTTAACCAAGGAGCAGACTGACAAGCTTTCTGTGGAACGCCGCAATGCGCATTTCCAGAGAGAAGGCAAGACACTCACGCCTCCAGCCTTTGAATCCCTTTCTCTAGATTAAACCAACATGTGGCTTTCTAATTCGTTCACTCTGGGCCACCTTTTCTTTATGTTTTAGCCAACTGAGCAGTCAAGCTGTTAGAGTCCTTTCCAGCTCTCCGAGCTGCAGCATTAATTGTCATCTCTGCTCCGTGAACTCACATCCATGAATTTGGCCTGATCCAACTTTATGTTCTTTCCTCCCCATCCCATGTGTTCCCTGGATTTCTGTCGGTATAATTAGAAAACTCAAGGCGGGAGGAAGGGGGATAAGAGAGAGAGACACAGAGAGAGAGAGAGGGAGGCAGAGACAGCTCATGTGACAGCAGAGGCAGAAAAGTCCCAAGGTCTGGGGTGGCAGCTGGGGACCCAGGAGAGCTGATGTTTCAGTTCGGGTCTGAAGCAGGAAAGATTGCTATCCCAGGTCAAAGCAGTCCGGTAGGTGGGCTTCTGTCTTACTTGAGGGACTGTCCGGCTTTTTGTTTTATTCAGGCCTTCAGCTGATTGGATGGGGCCCACCCACATCAGGAGGACAGTCTATGTTATTCAGTGCACCAATTCAGAGGTTACTCTCATTAAAACATCCTCGCAGATACACTCAGAATGTCTGACCAAATATCTGGGCTCCCTGTGACCGCGCCAAGTTGACTCATAAAATTAACCATTACAGTGACTTCATCCAACCTCTTGGCTTTAAATATCCCTGGATGTGAAAACTCCCAAATTTATATTTCTAGCCCAGGCCTCACTCAGTTCTGAATTACAAATTCTTATATTCAACTGATTGTTCAGCATTTCTTCTTACATGTCTAATAGGCCAAACCCATGACCCCCTTCACCCTGCATGCTGCTCCTCCCATGGGCTAACCTACGCCTTCAGTGGACATCTCCATCACCCATGAGCAGCTCCACCATCCTTTCAGCTCCATCATCCATGAGCAGCTCCATCATCCTTTCAGCTCCATCATCCATGAGCAGCTCCGTCATCCTTTCAGCTCCATCATCCATGAGCAGCTCCGTCATCCTTTCAGCTCCATTATTCATGGGGAAATCTACCATCCATGGGCAGGATCATCATCCTTGGGCAGCTCTGTTGTTCATGCACAGGTCCATCGTCCATGGACAGATCCATTGTCCATGGACAGATCTTTCATCCTTGGGCAGATCCATTGTCCATGGGCAGCTCCACACTTCCCTCCACCTGACTGCTATGTGTGGTCTGTGTATCCCAACTGAAGTACAAGCTCCAAGGGGGTGTTGTATCTGTTCTTCCAGCACACCCAGCTCTGGCTCATTGAAAAGGCTCATGGAATACGTGTTGAGTGCATAAAGCAAGCTGCTGTTCAGCTGGTTTGTGCAGTAATGAGAGCATCAGGGAGGGATGCCCGTTTAGCCTTGACGGCAGAAGCATTTACCTGCAAGCAGTCTCGTTACTGGAGTCAAGCTGCTGGATCCTATAGTGAATAACTTGTATAAAATGATAAACTACAGAAGACTTCTATTTTTCAATGTTTATAATCATTCGGGCATAGAAAAGGCTGTCATGATTACAACCTGATCATATAGCAGAAAGGGTAGAAGCGACAGGGGCTGGAAGGTGGGAGGGGAGGAAAGGTGGGGAGTCCAGATCCTGATTCAAAGGTGGGGAATCGATCAGCAGAGTCTATGTTCACGGCATCAGGCATAGAAATTATTGAAAACTGCTAAGTGATGACTAAGAGGAAATGGGTGTACAACGTAAATGTGTTAAATTCCTTAACTTTCCTAAGTCCGCGGGCAGCTGGGTCAAGTGGATACGTCAGGAAGCAGATGCATTTAGAGCACCACCCAGCAAAGCCACAGGCGCGTGTCCGTGGTCTCCACCTGATAATCCCACCTTGTGGAACTTACCCCGCGTCTCTACGTCACGTGCTATGACGTGCAGACAGCATCTGCAGGAACCCGGACTCCAGTAGCCGGGGCTGGCCAGGTAAATCCCAGTACAACCAGGCAGTGGCATGCTATGGAATTGTAAAACAGGAGGGTTGCTTCCAGGGACCGATATGGAGAATTTTGTAAGGCCAATTGTTCAGTAAAAAGACAAGGTCATGAACAGTGTATACACTACAGTATTTTTCATATAAAAAAGGCTGGAAATAAGAATCCACATGTGCATTTGTCTATTTGTGCATAGAGAAACTCTGGAAAGACACGCAAAGGACCCCGAGGCATGCTTACCTGTGGGGGTGGGGGCCGGTGGTGGGTTCACGGTAGGAGGGAAAGGCTTACAGTGTATGCACAAATAACCCGGCCTTTAAGATGTGCTGACATACCACCCGTGAGTGAATGAGGCAGAAGTTACTGGCAAATGCGTATTCGTGATGCTGAGAGCTGTTTGCAGTGAAGGAGGTCGAAGACCCTGGGCCTGCAGCCGAGGGAGAGAGGCACGGCCTTCCTTCCCTTTGGCGCCTTCCCGGCTCACCGAAGCTGTCTTGATGCGTGCTCAGCTCATTATTGCCTTTATAAGTGCTTTCTTAATTCACAAAACCAGAGATTCAAAAGAACAAGGCTAATACAACACTGGTCTTCTGGGTCGTGTAACCTATTCCCATGACCCAAGATCCCTCACTGAAGACCTACTGTGTGCAGAGCTCTGCCTCTGTGGTGCTTTCAGAGAGAACTCAGGAAGGCTACGTGAGGACCGTAGACCAAGAGCGGCCAGGGGGCGCTGAGCAGGCTGGGGACCAGCCTCAGGGTTCAGAGACTCCTCCGTGGGGCCCGGGAAGCGGCCCGCCCTGCACGTGGGCCTCAGGGGCACGGCCCGGGGTTATGGATGCCGGGGACTTCTCCGAACCTCCCTGGGTCCTTCGGGGGAGGACATGCCCTCACTTCCCTCCCTAAGAGGCGAGGCCCCTGTGGGGAGTAGGTTTGCTCACAGAGTGAATCAGACTAGAATTAAGTGGTGTATTTTCAGTTGTACCCAACAGAAAAATTGTTTATTTCCTTCAAAGAAAACGAACTTGTGGCTGACTGCTTAGCAGACCCAGCCCCACGTCGCCCCAGAGTGAGGCCGTGTTTATGCTCGGGAAGGGGGTGGCCCTGCCCGCCCCACAGACGGTCACCTGCACGTTTCCTCGGACGTGGGGCTCCAAAGCCCTTGGGAGCCAGTGTTTATGGAGGCTGACAGGAGTGCGGACGCTCTGTGAAAGGCAGGGTTTCTTCAGGCCCTCGGAGGACAGCCTGCCACGCCTAGGGGAGAAGTCCTTGGCAGACGTGGGCGGTCGCGGCCAGGTCGCTGGCTCCTCACCGGAATGTCCCCTCCTGCACTCGGCAGCACAAAGCACTCCTGGGCCCTCCCGGCTTCTTCCCTTCCTGCAGACGCTCCAGACTGCCTTCGCCAAGCGGTCCCACAGCCAAGGTGGGTCTCACGGCTCCTCAGGTGACATGCGGAGCGTCGCTGAGGTGGCCGAGCCTGTGACCTGTGCAGCTGGAGGGCCTGCGTTCGAATCTCTCCGTGAGCTGGGCAAGCGTGTTGTCATCCCTAACGCGAGAAGCACGGGATTCATTTGTAGTGATTCTTTTCCGAGAATGAAGTGAATTTTGATGCATACAAAGGGCTCAGGTCTGCTGTCCGCGGCGACGGGCATCGGGGGTTCAGAAGGCCAGCGTGGTGTCGGACCGAGTGGGAGCCCACTGATTCCTCCACTCGCACGGGGGTGGACAGAGAGGCCCGGTCACAGAACAGGCGCGGTGAGACGGCTGTTGGTCAGCGGCCACGGGGGCACCTTCCTGGTCCCGGAGCCCGGGTGGGCGTGGCTGTGGCCAGGGCACCGCCTTCCACCCCTTCAGGGGTCTTCCTCGCACGGGGGGGGGGGGGGGGGGGGGGGGGG
>NW_024423675.1:69085298-69163577 GCF_017311325.1 Ursus maritimus
GGGGGGGGGGGGGGGGGGGGGGGCGCTGAGGCCACGCCTGCTCTCCCTGAAGTGTGCGTCCATCTCAAGGCCTGTGTGCTCCGAGTCGGCCCAGGAACTGGTAGCAGCGGCTCGTCTGAAACAGGGTCACTGGGGAGCAAACTCTGGAACTGGAAGAAAACCCGTAATCCCCCTAACTTTTCCTTTTGGTTTTTGTAGTAAAAGGTGTCACCCAGTGAGCTGCAGAAGGACAACAGTGGCCCTGGGGGGGACAGCAGGGGGAGGACAGCAGTACTGAGGGTACAGCAGGGGGAAGTCAGGGCTTGCAATGCAGAAGAGCAGGTGGGCAGCCACGGGGAGGGGGGGCGCTCACCAGGCACTGTGCAAGGTGACAAGGTGAATGGTCTGTCCCGCCGGGGGTGAGAAGAGTGATTTCAAGGGCTGGGCTGGATCTCTCTATTTCAGGGATGGCTCCTGGTGACACCTGAGAGTTCTCTTCTAGATCCTGAAGCTATTAAACACTAAACAGCTCACAAAGACGTACGGAACCATAATTATGGAATGAATCATATGCAATTTAATAAAGGTTTAATTCAAGTATTTATGAGAAAAGCTAAAAGTATGCTCGTTGCTAGAGTGTGGTTCTGTTCGTTGGCCAGGAGGGTGCCCGGAGAAATGTCCCTCTCGCCCCGGGGGCTGCGCAGCAGCTGACATGCTTGTGTGTCTCCCGGGGTGGGAAGCCCCCAGACCCCTGGGCCCCGCGGTGCTGCCCTTCCTCCCGTGAGACCGCAGGAGGTGCTCACAGGGAATCCTGTGGCTGGGGCTGGGCGCAGGTCAGACCGGGAGGTGCCTGTCCTATCACAGACGGCATTTCTCTATCTTCAGTTATTTTTGTCTTTGTACGTGTTACATAGAGAGTACTTTCTCTTTGGGAAAGGTCTGTTTTAAAGTGCTTTCTGATACGTTGTACGTAGTGAGATGTGGTTTTACCACTTCCCTGGATTTTGACAGAAAGAGGGCATCTTCCCAGATAAGTGATTCCTGAACAATCTCTCTTCTTTATAACCACATATCTTATGATTTTACCGCTCCTCATTTGGAAATGCCTGGGTGTGAGGGCTGATTCCCATGAGAACGGAGGAGCCAGCCCGGGCCCTGCTGGGCAAGGGGCAGGCTGCCTGTCCTGTGCTCCTGGCGCCTCCCAGGCGAGAGGCCCTAGATCGGGTCCCGGTCCTGCTGTAGTTTCCGGCACCAGAGTGCCGGCGAGGTCTTGCAGAGCATTTGAGGTCAGGGCATTTACGAATCTGGAAAATGCAGGGCACCTTCAGGCTCGACCCTGAGTCAGGTAGCAGACAATCTGGCAGAAACGTGGTCAGAGAGAGGTGAGCTAGTCTGTGGTTCCAGCACGTCAGCTCACCCCCCACCATGCTCCCCAGACCGCAGACCGTGGCTTCAACAGTATGACTTATTCTCTCCCAGGCCTGGAGGCTGCTGTCTGGTGACCGCTGTCCCCTGGCCTGCAGATGCCCTGTTCCTCAGTGTGGTGCGCGTGGAGAGAAGGGACACCAGCAGGGCCCACCTCGTGACCTCACCTAACCTTCCCGCCTCCTTCAAGGCCCCATCTCCAGTCTCGTTGGGGGTCAGGGCTTCAGTGTGGAAATTTTGGGGATACAATATGGTCCATGACAAGGGCATTAGGCTGAAATGATGTCCTCATTTTTGCCAGATGGGGTCGCAAGTGATCCAGCCCAGCCTGCCCAGTGGACTGTGTGGATGACATGCTGTGGGTGGGGCCCTGTCCCCCAGGAGGCCTGATCCTTGGGCTCCCTCCCCTCCTCTCCCCTCTCCATCCTTTCCCCCCTCCCCTCCCCTCCCATCCCCTCTCCTTCCTTTTCCCCTTCCCCTTTGTTCCCTTCCCTTCCTCTCCCCCTCCTTGATTCCCTCCACTCCCCTCTCCCCTTCCCTCCTCCCCCCTGCCCTCCCTTCCTCCTCCCTCCCCTCCCCTGCCCACACCTGAGCCCTGTCGCCTCCTTCTTGACTGGTTCCCTAGTCTGGGTGGATGGAGGGTCACCTGAGAAATCACCCAAAGAAAGTAGTGTTCGGGGATCTTAGACACCTAATAACTTCTTGTACCTTTGCCGTGGATGCTCATTCTGTCCCGTACAGGCTTCCAGGTGGGAAACCATTCTCCACCGCATATTCGAAGCCATGTCCCCGTTTCCCTTTCCTGACTGTGGGGACAGCCATGGCTCTTCTGAGTCCTGGTGTCTTCTAGGGGCTCTGTTTCCTTTCCCTTTTTTTTTTTTTAAATTACGGTAAAAAACAAAAAACCCGCAACATGAAATTCACCATCTCAACCATCTTTAAGTGTGCGATTCCGATTTCGTCGTGAATCCACGCACCCCCTTTCCAAACGAGCACAGGCGCTTGTGGAGAGCAGCGGTTACAGCAGCCGTCTTCTCAAGCCCTAAACCCTGGTCCTGGAGAGAGGAGCCCAGGCCTGGGTCCTGCCACCCATCAGGCCCAAACTGGCCCCTCTCTGGTGGTCTCTTGGTTCATGGGGGTCCCGCCTCCACTCTCCTCCGTGGTCCCCAACGTGGCTGTTCCACTGTCAGGCGCACAAGGGACTCGGTCCCGACCGCTGCTGTCTCTTCATGAGGGTCACTCCTCCCCGTGCTCGCTGGGGAGACCAGGGACGTCAGATTCCACTGCAGCCTGCAGAAACGTCCGAGGACACTCTCGGGCAGGCAGCGGCCCCTCGGGAAAGGACTTCTACACGAGAACGTCCATGTCCAGCCGTGAACTCCAAAGCCTGGGACATCTGAGGAACATCCGTGTCTGGGGGCAAGATGTGCTGAGCCTGCGCCCTGTGGGTGGACACAGGGAAGGCCGTGCCCACGAGGACACTGGGCCGCAGCAAGAGCAGCCCAGACACTCCTCAGCAGCACACAGAATCTGCACAATTTGGCCCCACCGCTTAGAAATTACGTCGGACAGCAAAGAAGACTTTTTTTAAACATTCTCTCTCATGACTCAAAAATAAAACACAATTTTGTTCCGTCTTAAACATTCACACAAAATTACCTCTTTGGGAGAAAAAAAACAAGACTACATAGTCTCAGCCAAAAAGTTTTCAGAGAGTTATGAGTCACCGAATATGGGTTATAACGAGGGTCTGTGAGCAGACGAGGTAAAGCACAGTCGTCTCCTCTGTGTGCGGGAGTCGCACAAGCGGGGAGGCTGGAGGTACTGTGAACCCACTGTGCAGGGGTCATATTTACCTTGGCCCGTCCTGCACGCTCCTCCTGGCTTTGCCGACTGGTGTCTGCGCTTGAAGACCCGTTCGAAATGCAGCTCCTTCCCCAGCCTTCCCATGTTAACCCTCGCCCGCACCCCTTCGTGCCCCCCACAGTCGGGGGGCTACGTTCGGTTTCTCACTGCAGCATTTTGCAGCTGACGACACAGTGTCATGAGAACACTCACCACGCAGACTTCTCTGTGGCGTCTCTGTGTCCCTCTCCCCAGTGCCGGTGTCGCTGCCCTGCTGGGTAGGCACGTGGGCCGCTGGATTTTCTAACAGACTCGGCCAGCTGCGGGTGAGGGTACTCTGCGGGCACAGAGCGTCTGCGATCTCGCAGCAAGCCCCCCTGGCAGGAGCTCAGGAGGGACACCCTGTGGCTGCTGGCCGCAGAGAGTCCAGCACCGGTGACAGCAAAGTGTCTGCAGCCAAAGAGGGAAAACTGCGTCCTCAGGATGTCCCTCCGGTGAGCCAGGCGGACCATGTGAGGGACCCCAGTCTGCTCCTCCCGGGAGGACAGGGAGCATCGGGGCTGGGTCGAGGGCTCTGAGGGTAACGCCCTGAGAAGGGTTCCACGCACAAGGGTGTGAGTCCCCAAGCAAAGGTCAGGGAATGCTGCTTCTGTGCGCGGGATGGGACAAGCCCTACGGTGAGCGGTGCCCACAAGCGGGACGTCCAGTGAGGCTTCCGCCCTTGGCCACGCTCTCTGTCCTTTCCCCGAGGGTTTGGCCCATCATTGCATGTGGGTCTGACTTGTGTCGGGTTCTCTGAGTGGTGGCTCCCCAGCTTTTCCGTGAGAGCGCAGCTACGAGGGGACAGCAGAGAAGAGGGTGGGGAGCCAGAGCCAGACGCCACCTCCCCAAAGGGCAAGGGCCCAGTGCTGGGGGGAGATGCACGCTCATTGGGGAAGCAAGGATTTACTGAGCGGCGACTACGTGCCCGAGACTTCCCGGATCTCGAGTCATCCTACCAGGACCCTCCGGATACCTGCGCGCATCCTAATTCTATGCGGGAAATCAAGTCTCGGCTTGCTCACAGCAAGCATCGAACCTGCATCAAACTTCCGCACCGCGCTGCCCGTCCTTCACGGGGACCTCCCTACTCATCCACGCTCCAGCCCGACCCTCTGAGGCTGAGGCGGGCTCTCCCCCTCGTCCATCCCAGGGGTGGGGGGTGGAGGCCGGCAGTGGCAGCCATGTGGCCGTGTGGCTCCACGCACACACTGCAGGCCCTTCCCGTCAGCGAGCCCCCACGGGCCGCCTTGCCCCTTCTGCCCCTTGCCTTCCTCCCTGCATTGACTGAGCGTCTGGCCCTGACGTCCTCCCTGCGTTTGGGGCAGTTTCTGGCCCCGGCGCCGTTTCTGGCAGACCACCTGGCACCTATAGGGTGCACGCGTCAGAACCTGGGTTCGGAACCAGGCTCCGAGCTCCTATTGAAGCAGAAATGAGTCTTTATAATGAAAATACAAACGTTTCTCTGGCACACGAACTCTTCATTAGATATTTATCAGATATTTTAAAGTTGGCTTGAAGCAACACACGATTTCCCACGAAGTTTCCTCACCGCCAGATGCAAGAAAGAACTTTGGAGGCAGTTGGGATGACTTGCCCCGATTTCTCTTGTGGCCGGCAACCGGCTGACACCCACGCACGGTCTCCCTGGCGGACACGTCTTCGCTTCCCCCAGGCGCGGGGGTCCTGTGGGGGCTGTGGTATGGACACAGGTGTCCGTGGGCCGGCCTCAGGTGCATCCAGACTCACCCCTGGCTGCAAGAGCGTGGGCTCAGCGTGTGTCCCCACGCGTGTGTGGGACCCTCTCTAGCAGCAAGGACCCAATCCAGTGTCACACGCCAAATAATTCAGCAAAAATAACAGCCAAGTGTGGACGTGAATTAGATGCATTGAAATGCAGTTCTAGCATTTAAGTAGATTTTCCCATTTTGCCTCTTTCTTTCTCTTTCTCTCTCTCTCTCTCTCTCACACACACACGCAGCTTATCTACCTATCTTTAGAGGGAGATGTTACCCAATGCTGGGGGATAATTCAACATTTCTTTCTGAACAGCACTATGAAAACAGGGAGACTAGGTGTTGCCAAAGGCGCTGAGCAAAATTCCTTGAGGCCTCCGTTAGAGATTCCGGCTGCCGGGGCACCATGGCTGTGCCCTCACATGGTGCAGAATCAAAGGCTCACGTCGGAACATTCTAGAACCCTTGTGCCCACGTAGAGGCCCCCACAGTGGAGACAGCAGGCCTGGAGTGGTTCCAGCCTCTGAGTTCAGCTGTGTGGACGGACCTGGGAGCTCCGGGCACATAACGAGCTCTCATGAATCCCGTGTTTCTCCTCCTGAATTCCCATCAGTGTTGCAAAGCAAACTTTCTTTAAGACATGTCAAAAGCTGTACACGTCCCAGGTGGGCCAAAGAAGACACAGAATTGGTGTAAAAGGAGCCAAGAATTTTTGTTTGTTGATGAAAGGTAAAATTACCCACCTGGCGTTCTCTGTGTGGCCGAGCCAGCGAGGAGATGGTTTTCTCGGGCCTTCCTCGGAGCGCTTTGGCTCTGCTGGGCTCAAACAGAAATGCTATTCACTCTGGCTGCCCAGACCTTGTTTCCACTTTCCCTGGACGTGCTCCGAGCCCGGGCTGAAGGCACTGGTCCCCACGGGCCTGTGCTCGGATTCTGATGAGATGGCTAATATTTTAGGAAGGAGTAAACATCTTCTGAAGTCTTTTGTCGTCTCCAGCCAAGAAGTGCACTTGAGTGTCCTGAGAGCTCGACCGCAGGCAGGGGAGGCCCAGCGGGGCAGCAAGCCGCGGGGGAAGGGAAAGCGCGGGAGGCCTGGTGGCCTGGGAGATGCAAGGTCTCCACCAGAAGCCCAGTTGGCAGGGAAGGGGCCTGCGTGTTCAGGCATCAGCTCCCTGAGTTACTGGGAGCTCTGCTGTGGCCTGTGTTAGAGGTGACATTTCCTTGAGGCTCGGGGGCTGGAGGAAGATATCCTGCCTTGTGTTTGACAAGGAGCCCCTGAAAATTCCTGAAAATGTCACCCTCCACCCCTCAAGTGGGGCAGCTCCTACGGCATCCGAGGCACCCCAGGGCTGCTCTCGAGGATGATGACAAGGACGCAGCGGGAGGTCGTCAACAGGGACCTAGGGCGTGGGGGAGGAACTCGGTATTTGCTCTGCGCGGGTGCGAGATGGACTTGGTTAAGGAGCGGCTGACGGCGAGCAGACGGACAGAAGGGGACTTGCCGGCATTCTCCCCTTCCCAACAAACTCCCGGGGCCTGGGGATGGCGCGGGGGTTGCAAATGAGCCCCTGGAAGCACCAGACACAGGACAGGAAGCGGCCACGGTTCGCTGGGTCATCAGGCAGGACAGTTAGCGCGCAGGAAGTGGGGCTGGCCGCTGACACAGACACACCTCCCGTCAGGCGGCTCGAGGAGCAGACGTTCCTTCTCATGGTTCTGAGGCCGGCGGCCAAGACCAGGGCGCGGCAGGTCCGTGTCTGGTGAGAATCTGCTTCTCCCTCCACAGACACCGTCTGCTCCCGCGCCTTCATCGGGGAAGGGCCCTGGCGCTCTCTGGGGTCTCCTATGGGTGCGGATCCCAAGCATGGGGCTCCACCCCATGACCTCATCACCTCCCGCAGGATTTCAGGATGAATACTGGGGACACGGGTCCTTCACAGCGGCCAGTATGATATTAAAAGCAGCACACACTTTTCTCATGTGACCTTTGGGGAAATGGAAGTACTTGATTTCATAATTTCCGACAAAACTACCATCAGTCTAGGAACCCTGTCACCTTCCTGCAGCCCTCAGCCTACGCCATGTGTCCACGTGACAGGACCCCACGCGAACCCGAGGCCTTCCAAACACAGCCACGGACAGGACTGGGTCTTGGTTGTTGCCTGGGCAGCTGGGGCCTTAAACGTGCAGGGCTCGGGGCAGCAGGGGGCAAGCGGGCCAATCAGAGGGCAAGGAAACCTGCCAGCCAAGCAAGCTGAGTCAAAAAGTCTGTAGTCCTCAGGAAACGTTTGAACAGGAAGATCTCTGACTCTTGCATTGCAGTTGGATGTAAAATTCATTGATTTCTATTTTCAAATAGATAACAATGTACCCGGTATGAAAGAGGCACAGTAGGTAAACTGGAAACGAGGCTCTTTCCAGTAGTGTGACGGACGCAGCGTGTGAAGTGGCGCCGCCAGGCTCGCTCCAGGGCTGTGGCGCCTGCAGGCACTGGACTGGTGCCTCGGTGGGGGAGAGGTGGCCAGGCTCAGAGAAGGGAGCACCAGGCAGTGGGCACAGTGTGGGCGCTGGTGCAGACGATCCCGGCCAAGTGGGGTACATACGAGTAGTGAGCCCAAAGAGGACAAGTCAGAGGAAACCAGAGTGCGGGGAGGGAGCTGGGTTTCCACGCGCCGACCTGTGGGAGCACAGACCATCGAGGACGATGAGGTCGTGCTGAGTAGAACCTGATGAAGGGACCATTCAAGATGCTCAGGAGACAGGAATTTCAGGTTCGGTCCCTGTGCCCTGCAGAGCTCCGGTGGGGAGATGAGAAGGTCGTGGCTGCCATGGTGACACTGGTCTGGGGACTGCCTGCACGGAGAGGTCCAGCTCCTCCAGCCCTTGTCACCGCCACCGTGGACTTTTCATCCTTTCTGATGGTGCCCTGATGGCTGCCTGTGGTGTTAGGTGGCATTTCTCCTGTGGCTCATGACGCTGGACACCTCGTCATATGCTTATTTGCATGGGTGTATCTTCTTTGGTGAAATATCTATGCATGTATTTTGCCCTTTTTTAATTGGATTTTTTTTTAACTGTCAAGTTTAGCAAGTTCTTTGTGTATTCTGGTTATAAGCCCTTTCCTTTGTCAGATACACCATCTCTAGATATTTTGGGGGTCGGTGTAATTTTATTATGCTCCCTGGTGATTCGTCACCAGGGCAATACCCTGTTCACTATACGTTTCAAAAGAAAACCCTCAAATACTCAACAAAATTTCGGTTGGTAAATGGAAATGAGTGACTAAGCGTCCTTGGGAATGTCATCCGCACAACGTGGCTCTCTGAAACGGTCCACCCATGACGCTCTGGTGTAAAAGCCTCACGTTGGCTGTAGCTTGTGCACACGGAGGCTTTCGCACGATGCCCGGGTTTTACGGGGCCAGGAGCCCAAAACCGGGGGGCGGGGGGGGGTTAAGTGTGAGGCAGCAGGTCAGCATGAGCACGGACGCACAGCTGGGAGTGAAGCGAGCATATGCACAAGCAGCGTCCAGGGGAGGAAACACCGAGTCCCGGCCCCGAGAGCCACATCCCGTCCCACTCCTTCCCTGTCCCTGGGAGCAGGCATGGCTCTGACGTCGATGGTTAGCACTGCCTTGTTCTTCTCTAAATGTGTCCTCACGTGACACAGTGTAGCTTCATGGCCTGGATCTTCATGCACTTGAAACAATGTATGCTAGTACTTGGGTTCTCTGTTTTTTGCTGCTATGGCCACACTTACCGATGTGTTACCGAAGGACGCAAGCTGGAGAGCAGGTGCGAAAGTCAATAATGACCTCATTTAAGTTCTGTCTTTCTCATCTGGTCAGGCTCATCGCTGGACGTCCAGAGAGGACCCGCCGTGCTGCCGTCTTCGTGAAGCCCTTTTACTCTCTGTCCTCCGTCCTCCAAGCTCCTGGGGGGCAGGAGATATCAGGAGAGGACAAAGCAAAGCATAAGGACGATTTTCCAAGTGAGCTGTCCTCTCCCGCTTGTCCCGACTGTATCTTGTCTGCCTTCTCTTCCCTCGAAGGCAGGCTCCCCGGCCCAGCAAGGACCTCGTGTGGCACCAGACGCCGCCCACTGAGAGCCACTGCAGCTGTGCCTCTGCTCTGACATGCTGGGGATGTCACTGCCACCTCAGGAACACACAGTGACTGAGCTGGCTGACCGCACCGGTCCACTCGGCCGGACCACGTGCCCGGGTGTTCAGCCAAACAGCCCTGCAGATGTTGCAGTGAAGCTAGTCCTAGATGAGCCTGGCATTTAAATCGGTCGACTCTGAGTCAGGCAGGAGACCTTCCATAATGTGGTGGGCTTCGTCCAACTGCTTGAAGGCCTAAGAGAAAGGCCTGAGGTTCCCCGCGGAAGAAGGTTCTCCTGCAGACAGCCTTACTCAAGCTGCAGCGTCTCTCTCCCTGGGGCTGCAGCCACCGGCCTGCCCAGTAGATTTCAGATGGGCCAAGTCCCTACAGTCAACCTCTCTCCCTTTAAAAAAAATTTTTTAAAACTATTTATTTATTTTTGCAAGAGAGAGAGTATGCCAGAGCATGAGGGGGTGGGGGAGTGGGTAGGTAGAGGGAGAAGCAGGGATCCCGATGTGGGGCTTGATCCCAGGACCCTGAGATCCTGACTCGAGCTGAAGGCAGACGCTTAACTGACTGAGCCCCCAGGCGCCCACAACCTCTCTCTCTAGATAGAGAGACAGATGATAGATAGATGGGTCTGCTTCTCTGGAGAACCCTGACTAATACAGCCACTCTCTACTGCTTGCCGTGAAACCAGAATCTTCCTGGCGGTAGCAGACTCCCCACAGTGGGGTCTGAGCTGACACCCAGCAGCCACTCCTCCACACGAGCATGTCTGTTCTGCTCGCACGCCTCTTCTCGTGGCACCATGTTCCAGTTGTGCCCACAGGAGCCGTCTTCCTGCAGAGGGAGAGCCTCCAGTTCCCTTTTCCTGTTGAAAACCTGTCTTTTGAGAGTCTGTCGAAGCCCCACGTCCTCTGCGATTACATCTGACTCAAGCCCCAGGAACTCCCAGCGCTTCCCAGCGATCCAGTTCTAGTTCGGTCGCCATTGCCCGAGAGCACGTGTCCCAGGGCGCGCGCCCCGCACCGGCGACCCCGGGACGGGAGCAAGCGGGGCGGCAGAGTCACACTTGTCGTAACAAGGTCTGGCCCAGCAGCAGGTGGGAGGAGGTGAAAAGATGTGTTGCCCCCGCGGGTGCAGTAGATTCATGGGACCAGCTTAAGGAACGCGCATAGCAGACGTGTTAGTCAGAGACGTTCAGGGAGCCAAATTCTGGAGAAACCCAGCCAGGTCTCGAGTTCGATGACTGCCCAGACAACTCAACAACAAACAGTGTGGTCTTTGGCCTGGGGGGGCAAAGGACCCTTTTCCCAGAGCCAGAGTTGGCTGAGGAGTGGAGGTGAGCCAGCAGGGAGAATACTGGACACCAGCAAGAAGGCCCATCCTTTCGAGTTGGGTGCAGACAAGAACTTGAGGGCCAGAAGCCCAAGCGCCGGAGGGAAGTTTAAATTCTATACGAGTGCCAAACTGCCAGGGAGATTGTACTGAGGGCTTATCTCAGCGACAGATCACTCGCCCTGCCTCTCCCTCCTGCCGGCTGACTGCGGTGCCCTCCCGAGGCCTATGCACCGAGCCCCGGCGAGCAGGGTGCCTGGTGTAGGACCAGGATGACACCCCAGAGAGGGGCTGGGGGCTTCACAGGACAGACCGCACCCTGCTCTTCCTCGTGGCCCTTCAGGGGGGCAGAGGAAGTCCATTCACAAACACGAGCAACCTTTCAAGGACGTGAGCAGTGCCTTGGGGCTGTAGGAAGGGAGACTGGTGCTGGGAAAGAAGGGGAGTGCCCTGCGGGCCTGGGGGTGAGGGAGCTGCAGCACAATGTCACATGTTAATCCCGCTGGGACCCCTGTGTTCCTCTCCTCGCCTCTCCCCTGCAGAGGACTGACTGATTTCATTCTGCACCAAACGTCGGCCCCTCTCTGTTTTGAGCCGGCTGCTCTCCACTGTGCACATAATTCTGTGGAAAATTATTTAAAACTTTGTTTTTTTCCTGAAACTTGTGACCAGAGAGATGGACCCCTCTTATGTTTGCTTTCCTGGGTCCTGTGCAGGTGGTGTATATGACAGGGGAGCTGCGGGGTGGGGGCCGTCCCTGGCCAGACACAGGGGGACAGCCACGCTGGGGTGGAGCCCAGCACACTGGCCACAGGACTTTCTCAGATGATTGAGTTGAAAGGAATTTGGAGGGTATGTATGTGCTTGCATCCATATGTGCATGTGTGCAGGTGTGTATGTGTCTACATGCACGTGTGCATGCGTCTGCGTGCACATGTGCATGTGTATACACGTGTGTATGTGTATGCACACGTGTGTTTGTGTGCACACGTGTTTGCACTCATGGGTGCATGCACACACAGGTGTATGTGAATGCACATGCATGTTTGTTTGCATGTGTACACGTGTGCATGCGCACACATGCACGTACATATGTGCACACATGTGTGCTGCAGGGGCACACATGTGTGCACATGCGTGCAAAGTACATACATGCACACATATGTGTGCGCGTGGTGCTGTGCACGCACACATGTATGTGCGCGTGTGTGTGCACGTGTGTGCGCATGTGTGACTGTGTCTGTGTACATGTATACTCGTGTGTACACACATAGATGTGTATGTGCACGTGTGGGCACTCATGTGTGTGCGTGTGTGCGCTAGGTATGTGCGTGTGGAATTCTATCCCCCATCTCTCCTGCAGGGGGAGGCTGAGACCCCCCTGATTCCTGTTCCTGTGGATAAACGTCTCCTTTCCCCGGGGCTTTTTGGAGGGTTGTCTTTGCTGTCCTGTCCTGCTGGCTCCTGAGGACATGCTGGAGTTTACACTATTTTCCTTCATTTTTCTGAGCACTGGAGGCCCGTTCAGTCTCGAAACATATTGTCCCCGTTTGGGAATGTTCTGGAGATATTTTGTCGGGAGTTTTCTCTGTGCTAGGTAGGTGGCCTCCAGGAGAACTGATTTTGATGCCCATGATTGGGGGTCTTGGTGGGGAGGCCCTCCGTCCAGGGTGTCTGGACCTAGGCATGGGCTCTGGATGAGTGGAGAGCCCAGAAAGGGCAGGTTTCGCCTTGAGATCAGGCTGTGCGGAGGCCCTGCTGGCCCTCGGGGTCGTGAGGGGCCCTGGCAGCTGCCGGCTGTGCGTGCGGGGGAAAGTGGAAGTCTTCAATGAGCCCTCCCCGGGGTTTGGGCCGAGCGGCTGCAGGGAAGGCCCGCCTGCAGGACGGTCTGTGGAGTGTGCCAGCAGCTGGGGGGCTTGTTAATGGTGGCACTGTGTTCATGGTCTGGAGAGCATTTCTTTCCTTGGTCTTCTGTGTCTTAGGAACGGGGTGTTTGGTCCAAGCAGGGATGGGGTGTGGGTACACGGCTCTCCGGCTTAGGTGCTTGGATTCACTTCCATTTGCTTAGAAGCCCGGGGCAGGGGCATCGCTTCCCCTGAGACCCGCTGCTGCAGGTGCTTGTCCTGGAGGGGTCCCCCCAACCCCTCCCCGACTTCCTCTGTACCCGACACAGTGCTGCCCTGAGTGTGCCCTCCCCCCGTCTGCCCCTGCATGGGCCTGTGACCCTCCAGTTACTTCATAACAGTGTGTTGATGGTGATGACCCGCTTGTCCCCATCAGTGTCAGGGGCCAAATTTTACGTCAAGCCAGACTGGGGTGTGTGACTTATTGAGGTTTCAGTACCAATATATCCCCTATGAGTGCAAAAGGGTCTCACGGGAGAGGCAAGAGTTCTCGGAGGAGAAGCATCTGGGTCAGCTTGTGCCCCCTCTGGAGGCTGGAGGAGGGGGCCCCCATTCTATCCTTCTGTGCCTTGGTTTGGGGTTTGGGGCGACAAGGGTGTCCTTTCAGCTCCTGGTGGCGGAGCTCCTGTCTTTCCCCAGATCTTGGCAGGGGGTGGTCCCAGGACACCTCCTTCCCAGAGCTGGCCTGTCCTTGAAAGCTGTCCCTCAGGATGGCTGTGACAGAAGACGTGGCTTGCTCTCCACCACAGCCACACTGACTGCCCCCCACCTAAGCGCAGACAAGGAAGCAGGTTTCCTAGCACCTGGCCCACCTGTTGGACCTTGGGATCAAGGGACAATGTCCATCTGAGAACTGGTCAGGGAGCCTGGGCTGGACGCTTGGTCCTGTTGCAGGTGGCCCTGCCTGTGGCTGTTCTTGCCACTGTTTCTTTGGGCCATGTTCCTCAAGGCCAGGCTTCTGCACGGGTGGGGGGTGGACAATGGGAGGGTGGTCTTCCCGGACCTGCTTCCTCTCCCCTTCCCAGGGGCCCATTCCTGGGGGAGGCTGTGTTCTCCCCGAGTATGGCTCTGGTCTCCCCTGGTTTTCTCTCCTGGTTTTCAGGTCGGTGTAGTTTTGCTTGGTTTTCTTCCCCTTTATCTTCAGCCATCGCGCTGCATTTTCCATCTCTGCTATGGTAAGAGAGTGTTTGTTTACCTTTTCTTATTTGCAGCTGCTTTGAAAAGACACAAATCATCTAGTTCTCGCTTGTTGGACGTGTAGATTCCTTAGAGGCGTGTGCCAGAATACCGCCCGGGGACCTCGAGCTGGCCTCTCTCCTGCAGATGGCAGCTCCTTGGGTTGGCTTTGGGCTCGGCTTCTATGAGGAGAGGCTTCCCTCCGCTGCCCCGTGGTTCCTGCTGTCTGCTCATATTGTGCATGAGACATTAGTTGCAGTTTGGCGGTTCTGAGTGTGTGTGGCCGGCCTGCTATCTGTCTCCCTGGGGAGACCCCACAGTCAGGATCCTCTAGTCTTCCCTGCGTGCCATTGGCCGCCCTGGAGAAGACTCTTCCAGACTCCTTCCTGGACGGTACAGGCCTGTCTGCAGTGCTCCAGGCAGCAATCGGGGGAGAAGCTGAGCTTCTCCAGCATCTGTCACATGGACCTGCCTGCCACCTGCACACACGTCCCTGGCCCTGCCCCAGATGGTCACAGGTGTCCCGAAGTCCTGGGATCCAGCACTGGCTGCTCTCTCTGCTTGGTGGGGCAGGGACAGGGTCCATCCTGGGGCTGCATCTGACAGTCTGACATGGGTCTGAGGGTTCCATGATGGGGCCAGCTTGCCTTCTCTACGTCATTGTCCACCTGCCCCTCTGCTTTCCAGCTTCTGTGATTTTCCTGCTCTTGGTCACCTCTTCTGTTCTCTTTTTCCTTGTGGATTTGTGACTTTAAAAACTCCACTTCCCTTGCTTTGGAGGTATTTTTGGAGAAAGCAGGAGAGAATATGTGCGTCCCAACCACGGTCACTAATTGAAGAACTCTGGGTGTCTTTTGAATTCTTCTTTACTTTCTTTTTCTTTAGCTCTGATGGATATGTATGTATCTTACTTTGAAGAAAAATAATAAACCAAAGTACAGACCACGCCCATTGTTAGCTGGCACCATCGCTCCCACAGCAGAGAGCAGACGTACTGAGTCTATACGCGAACACGTGCTCTTTGCCCCACACTGGAGCATCTCGGATGGGTGCAGACCCTACGCCACTTGTAAGACAGTGTCATGACTTTCTCAGAAGAGTTGCTTCCTTTCACAGTGGCAGGTAAAATAGTGGCCTGTTTCCAATGATGGCATTTTCTGTATTCCAATATTTCACAGGTGGAAATAAATTACATATGTAAAGAAAATGCCAAAGAGTCATAAAATAACCTGACAAATTCTTAAAATGACAAAAAATCCTAAAAATAAAGGGCTGAAAAATGCCTCTGATGAGCCTGGTCACTAAATAATAAATAATGAAATTCAAGATTTTTTTTTTTTTGGCTAAAAGCTTCAACCACTCATGCTGACCAGCGTTCCAAACTACCATACATTGACCTTGTATCCTGTAACTTCACTGAATTCATTTACCACTTATAACAGTTTTTTTATGGAGTCTTTAGGGTTTCCTATAGGTAATAACATGTAATCTGCAAATAGTGACAAATTTATTTCTGCCTTTCCAATTTGGATGCCTCATATTTCTTTTTCTTGCCTAATTGCTCTGGCTAGGACTTCTAATACTGTGTGGAAAAAAGTGGTGAGAGTGGGCATCCTTGTCTTGCTCTTGATCTTGAGGAAAAGCCTTCAGGTCTCCATCATTGAGTATGATGTGGCTGTGGCCATGTCATGTATGGCCTTTATTATATTGAGGTACATTCCCTTTATATCCACTTTGTTAAGAGTTCTTATCGTAAATGGATATTAAATTTAGTCAAATGCTTTTTCTGCATCTATCGAGTTGATCACGTGATCTTTATCCTTTATTTTGTTAATATGGTGGAACACATTGACCAATGTGTGGCTGTTGAACCATCCTTGCATCCCTGGACTAAATCCCACTTGATCTTGGTGTGTGATCCCCTTAATGTAATGTTGAATTCAGTTTGCTAATATTTTGTTGAAGATTTTTGCGTCTGTTCATCAGGGATATTGGCCTGTAATTCTCTTTTCTTGTGCCCTTGTCTGGTTTTGGCATCAGGGTAATGCTGGTCTCATAAAATTAGTTTGGAAGAGGTCCCTCCTCTTCTAGTGTTTGGAGAGTTTGAGAAGGATTGGTATTCATTCTTTGAACATTTGGTGGAATTCACCAATAAAGCCACCTGGCCTGGACTTTTGTTTGTTGGGTGGTTTTGATTAATGATTCGATCTCCCTGCTAGTAACCGTCTGGTTCAGATTCTCTGTCTCATCATGATTCAGTCTTGGTAGTTTGTATGTTTCTAGGAATTCATCCATTTTTTCTAGGTTGTCCAGTTTGTTGGCGTAGAATTGTTCGTAACAATCTCTTAGGATCGCTTGTATTTCTGTGGCAGAGATGTAGTGTCTCCTCTTGCATGATGTTATTTATTCAAGCTCTCTCTCTCTCTCTTTTTCTTGGTGAATCTAGCTGAAGATCTGCCCATTTTGTCTATCTTTTAAAAGAACCAGCATAGTTTCAGCAATCATTTCTATTGTCTTTTTAGTATCTATTTCATTTATTTCTGTTCTAATCATTGTTATTTCTTCCTTCTACTAAGTTTGGGCAGATGCATTTTAATATTCTGCTTAGAGCTGGGGCAGCGCCTGGGGTGTGGCGGGATGCCATGCTGGCGTGTGTGCTGGGCCAGGGAAGGGGGAGGGGCGCTGAAGGTAATTGAAAGTTTTCTTTATTGGCATAGCTTCTTACACTGCTTTCTGTCAGTATAACTCACATCTGTGGGGTCCACATGCTGCAGAGTGTTCCTGGCAAGCCGTATTTCTGTTGCCATTTAAAAACTTTTTTTCCCCCTAAAGGCAGTTCTCATGTGAAGAGAGGAGGAAGGGACTCCTAGACTGTGGTTAATAAGGAGGAAGAACCCAAAGGCGGTTTCGGTCATCTGGAGCCATTAACTGGCTCTAGGCCTCTCCACGCTCACACTTTGCACCTTCATTAGTCTTGATAGTGATGGGTTTTTTAAATGATCATTATTTTTAGCTCTGTAACTGATAGATTCTGTAAGTTTCGTATACCAGTGAATGTGATTTCATGAATGGCAAAAACAGCTTCTGGATATTATGGAAACAAATAGATTTCAATAAGCTTGTGCTGTTCCTGCTGGTGGTAGCGGCGTGTTGGGACCTGACGGTAGATCGGTGGGTTAGATTGAGTTGATCTCTGGCAGCAGGAATACGTCTTTTCAGAACGGCTCAGGCATCTCCTGTCAACTTTAGAGGGAATGTTCTCACTGTAAAAGTAGCAATTTTGCATTTGGCTTTGTAGCAAATTTGTATTTCTTCGGAAACATTAAATCTTACTTTTGGAAAACACTCCAGTGGAGTTGAAGTATTACCCATTAATCAACAACAACTCTAACGTGCTTTCTCCACTTGTTCGGTGGTGTATCTTAAACAATGTGCAGAGCAGCACAAGCCACGGAAGGTGCCTCTGTTCGCTCGTGCGTGCAGGAGCGTGGACAGGTGCGGAAGGAAGATCCTGGGTGAAGCCTGAGTTCTGCTCCTGCCGCTTACCAGTAGTGCAAACCTGGGCAGGTCCTGTAGTCTCCCTGGGCCTTATTATTACCATCTGGAAAATAATCACTTTGCAGAGTTTCTGCAAGAGTTAATTAGATAATGTGTATAAACACCCAGTATATTTCAATTGATCTAAAATTTCCATGAGGTGTCTGGAAAGTGTTGTCATAAAACTTGTTATAAGGCATCTTGAGAAGGAAGGATAAACTTGTGTACATGATTTTATTGAGAACAAAGACAAATTCAAATGATCTGTTACTTAAATGTATAAAAATGGGGGGAGAACCTCCGAGTTTGTCAAAAGGCTCACACGTTGAGACCCTGAGTGCCGTTCGTGTTGTCTTGCAGTCATGGCGGAGGCCGGCTGACCCAGCCCTGCCCAGCTGCTGACCAACCAGCTCGCTCTCCCGGCAACTCTTTTTTTGACACACAGGTCTCTGGAGCGGGGCTTGGATGAAAAGCCCAGGACTGAGGTGAGGGACTGCCAGGTGAGGTTACAAGCAACCAGGATCTCCGTAGGGAAACTGAGTGAACTGGGAAGATTCTTCCGGCCAGGATTAAGTGGGAGCTGGGAGAAACGTTAATAAAGGAAGTGAGCGGAGGCGGCTGGTGACGTGGGGTGTGCGCTCTGCGGCAGCTGGCAGGCAGCATGGCGACCCTGACCCCGAGGCAGGCTTTGGAAGAAGGATCAGCAGACCTTCCGTTAAATGTCCCACATTTGCACACGCAGGTGGAAAAGGGAGCTGACAGACAGTGTTCTGGCCAAACGCATGTTACCCAGAAATAATAATTAAATTCTATCATAAGAATAAAGTCCTACTGCACTGTTGGCATAGTCAAAGAACGTAAGCTGGTGTGCCCTGTAAAGGGTTTTGCTACCAGCCTAAGTGGGTTCTAAGTCTAAGCACGGCTGGAATACTGGGTCTTCAGTTTCTCTGACTTTTCTTTACTGTAACTTTCACCAGTGACAAAAATTTAAGTTCTGGGTCGAGAAGGCATGTTTTAGAATGAGCTCTTATCATTTATCACTTTTGAAAATCCCGCATTTCCAAGAGAAGGGAACTTCTTCTACACACTTGTCTGTCCTATAGGAACTGTTTGGAAAATACTGAGTTGATTATTTCCTGTCTTAATTTTGAAATATTTAAATCCGTGTCCTTAAAATGGGGCGATTATCTGGTATTCATGCCAGTCATAGCTTTCTGGAGACTTAAGAGTGACAGACAGACATACCTATGACCTAGTGTTTTAAATCAACGTATTGTTTTTCTCCATAAAAATGGAAAGTGACTATGTCTCCAGACTCCATCACGAGTATCTCTAAGAACGTGACATTTGGCATCCAGCGCCCGTGGGCTCTTCTAGTCGTTAAGGAGTCTGTGAAGGATCCAGCCTGGCCTCATCCGTCAGAGACTTAGACAAACCCATTGCATTTATCTTTCTGGAATTCCTGGAGGATCTGCAGGTGATGTGTGACGGACATGCTGACACATCTTTCTTGAATAAGAGGCTTTGAGAGCCAGGTTTTCTTCTGCTCCCGTGGTGCCCCCAAAGGAAGAGAAGTGGACTGGCCAGTACTACAGGCTTTGGCATCCGGGTCTGGTCCTGATCTTGCTGCCTGTGAGATCTGGCGAAGGTGTATGACCCCTTGGCTTTTATTTCTCATCTGTAAAATGGCCATCCTTAAGTCTCCTTGTCTGCCATCCTTGAAGTCAAGGAGGGTGAATGAGTGGACATGTGTCCAAGTCTTCTGAACTCTAGGGAAAAGTGCACAATATCAAATCAACATTTCAGCTATCGGCAGCCCTCTAAATAAAGTAGAAAGTAAACACAAAATTTTTAGTAGGAAGTGCTTTTTAAAGGATTCATGTCAGATCTGAATGTAAATTTTCTTCTTTGGGTAGTCTTACAATTCGCGGTATGCAGTATTTATTTCTTGATTTTTACCTTAATTTTTATTAACATTTCCTAATGGCATTCCTTATTTACGTAATCATTTGCAGCTGCTTTGCTCACCTGTTTCTCAGGCCCCAAGAGTTTTATTACAATTTCCTCCTGAGCCCTCGAGCCAGGAGGAATGTGTTTAAGTACTCAGCAGATTCTCAGGGCTCTGGAATCGGAAGGAGACTTAGTAGTGGTTTGCAGGAAGATGCATTTCTTCCCCATCTTCCCTGACCCTGTGTCCATCACTTTCCCGCTGGACATGGGAAGACCTCTCCCTCCATAGTGTGGGACCCTGTGGTTGGAATAACTCTGCTTTTGTCTCAGTAACCAGTCATGGGATTTGCTGATGCAGCCCTGAGATTCATTCCCTCCACCCTGCCCTTTCTTGCCAAAGCTTCCGATTAAACTTCCGATTAAAAATCAGATTTGGATTTTCTGTTTTGTTTTTTTTCCCAGTGCCCCTGACAAGTCAATTGAGGCATTGTTCTTGAAAATCCTCACTCTTGGGTTTTCTGTGTGAGCCAGAATTAGGGTTTTTTTTTTTCCCCTGTAAAGTTGTAAGCCAAGGCTAAACTATTTCAGCAATGTCGTCTGCAATGGATACTATCCAGAAACTGGGTGTGCAAAATTCTCTTGGTTTCCAACCAGTGCCCACCGGGGAGTTTGCAACCTGGACACCACTGTTTTCCCTCCATAAATACCTGAGCCACCTTGACAGAGCTGCTCTAGAAACAGCCACATTCCCACCAGACTTCCCCCCTGTCCCTGAAGTCTGACCCTGAATCTCTAGTCCAAAATTCGTCCCCAAGTGCATTAATCTGCTAAAAAATGCCAAAGGCACGCAGGCCTCCATGAATTTTCTGGACCATGCTGTGTCGATGGCTTCTTTTGCTGGAAAGCCAGCTAATCAATCAGCAAATGTGAGCGGCGACATTCTGGGCCGAATGAGGTAGCATCAGAATCTGGAGGTCCAGGAGAACCCTGGGAACTGGGGCACAGACCTAGGCGTAAAGCGGTGGGTTAACCGCAGGGCCTGTCGAGCGTGCAGGGGGTCGGTGCCCTGGGACACCAGAACGGCTCAGCAGCGTGCGCACGCGTGTTTGTGCACGTGTATGTGTGTGCGCGCGCGCAGGGAAGCCGGCACGCACGCGGCGCTAACAGGCGGCGCAGCCCCAGTGGCCCCTCTCCACCTCCCGCTCCTGCAGACCCGCGCCCAGGGCGGCCCCAGGCCCGAGCGCGCAGCCGAGCGGAGCCGAGCGGGCGCGGCGGCGGCGCGGGGGTGGGGCTGGAGGAGGAGAGGGAGGGAGCGAGCGAGCAGGAGGAGGATCCGGGAAGTTCTGGAGTTATTTGACAGCAGCCGGCGAAGCCGCACAGGACGCGGAGGGCCGCTGCGTGCGCAGGGCAGCTGCTGGAGTCCGGCGCCCGGAGCGCGGGGTGAGGACCGCGAGTGGCCGCTGCGCCCGGCTCCCAGCCGCCGTGCCGCGCGCGTCACCATGCTGCTCCCGCAGCTCTGCTGGCTGCCCCTGCTCGCCGGGCTGTTCCCGCCGGCGCCCGCGCAGAAGTTCTCGGCGCTCACGGTGAGTCGTCCCGGGGGACCTGGCGGCTCGCCCCAGCGCGGTCCCCGCCTTCCCCTCCTGCCTGAGCGTCCGGACCCCGGGAAGCAGGTGACCCTCCTCGGGAACGTGGCGCCACCTCCCGCCTGCGGGGTCCGAGCAGGTGGGGCCCAAGCCGGTCCCCAGGCGGCTGCGTGGGCTTCTGGGGTCTTACCACCGCGTGGGGGTGCTCTCGGGGTCCTGCGCGTCCAGCTGACGGGTGGGCAGGCGGACACAAGGCTGGGGACGGCGGCGCCGCCCAGCGGATTGAGGGCCGCCCCGCCGGGGGCACGGTCATCCGCTAAGTGCCGTTCCTCCGGCCTGGAGCGCGCACGGCCTTGCGTCCCTCCATCACTCCGGCTCTCCGTGGGCACCGCGCGGACCCGCGGCCGCTTGCTGGGGGAAGGAGCTGCTAGTCCTGGGCCCTACTCCTGAGCCCCCTTTGGTGAGCCTGCCTGTGCCAGAGACCCGCCCCAAGTGAATCTAGGAGGACGCAGATGACATTAAAATAAATACTATTTTCACTCGTGGCGGCAGGCAGAAGTTGTTGGACGAGGCGTCTCCACGTTCTGCGGTCCCCTTTCCCGGGTCCTCTCTTGGTCCCGGTGCTGCGCGCAAGCAGGCGCGCTCCCGAGCGCGTGGGTCACCGCGGTTGACCACTGTGTGTTTTTCTTTCTTAGCCGAAACTTCTCTGCAGCAGCCTTGGCCGGCGGCGCGCGGGGCCAAGCCCGGAGCTATGCGCAGGGCTCGAGCCAAGCCACCGGCCGCCGGCCCAGGCCGGGAGTCTGCAGCCCCCAGCTTGGGCAGACCTCGTGGGCTTGCAGTGTTTGCAAACCCATAATTAATGCAATCTGCAGAAACGAAAACATTCCACTTAAATGTGTTTTTGAACAAGTGCTTGAGAAAACACGAAGGTGGAGAGAACACCTCTGGTTGGAGAGATGCTTTTAAGTAGTGGGACTTGTCCTGAAGGGGTTTATTGTATGGAAAATACCTAAGGTTTGAAAGGAGCTGTGGTCCAGTTCTGCTTTTCAGCAAATTTGAAGCAGTCCTGTGGGCCTTTTTTTTTTTTCAAGCAGTATGAGGGGGAAAGAAGTTAGTGAGTTCAGTGTTCATACCTAAAATTCTTCTGGAGCAGTCCTTGGGTCCCTGCCTTGTGTCTTGCAAATGACTTGTAGATTAGAAACTGCTCCCTGGAAGCTCTGAGGACGTTTCCACAGGCTCAGCGTTCCTGCGGAACTTTTATCACCCCAGAGAGGCCATCAGACAGGCTTCCTGTGTGTTCCTGTGTGTCCACATCCATAGCACACGTATGTGCAGACTCCTCTCGCCCAGAGAGCGTGGAGAGCCACAGAGGCACAGAGCAGTTCTCAAAAGGACCCTGGCACCTTCTCGCAGAGCTGGAGCAGCAGCTACCTACCCTTGCCACGGATTTTCGGACCCTGTACAAGGTAGACTCCCATGTGCCGGCTTGCTTTCCGGGAGCTCCTGGGTCTGTTGGGACCTCCCTGGACAAGCAGAAGCGAGGTGGTTAGTTATTAAATCTCTGTAGGTTCTGGTCTCTCCCCTCCCAGCCATCCTTCTGTGTAATGCTTACTTCGGAGCTCTTGTCCTTCGCTTCTGCAGATGCTGTGTGGTTTCCCTGGCTGCAGGGACCCCGGCTGCCTGCCTGGGGATTCCAGGGCTGAGCAGTACCCTGTTCTGCTCCCTCCCAGAAAACCTTTGCCTTGAATCTACATTTGCAAACGCAATGCACGATGCTTTCACATCCAGAAGGAAATTTTCAGGCCCTAAAATATTTTGGCATATTCCTCCCCATCCCACCCTACAGTCTAGGAATTCAGCAAGTTGGCTGAGGGGTCAGGAGGAAGTGTTAGATGTGCTGGGCCTTCTGCGGTGATCACCTCTTTTCAGATCACTTTCTAGCGTTTGGGGATCTTTTGTTTCCTCTACGAGGTTTACATCTGATCTTTAATAAATCAGAGAGGCAGCGTCAGCCCAGATGTGTGACTGACTCTAGACACGTTACTTAACTTTCTTAATCTCCAGGTTCCTTATCGGTGAAGTGGGGATGCAGTAATGTCTGCTTAGCATGCTGTGAGGATTAAAGATAAGGCTTTTAGTATGCCCGGTGTATGTTGGTTCTCCACTTAGCACTATTTTTGATGGCACCGTGCCCCTGGTCCTTGTGCGGTGTTTTGAGTGCTGTGATCATTCGGTCTGCTGCCGCGTCCTTCGGGTGTGCGGGTATTGGCCTGGCGATGTGCTTGTCCATCACACATGCTTCCAGCACACCGCTCTGCTCTTGGCGCTTCCACGTGCTGAGTCGAGGTCAGTTGTGCAGAGCTCGACGGGCAGAGGACAGAACATGGACTCCTCTCGGCCTCCTTCAATCCCACCTTCTGTTCTCACCTAGAAACAGAGATAATCCTCCACCTCTGTGGGTTGGAAGCTTGTCACGCCTGCTTCCCAGAACTGTGCACCTGCCTTCCTCCCTCCTGACACCACATGGTCTTTGCCTGGGGGCAGGGCCGTCAGAGTGGCCCTGGGTTTCATCTCCGCTCCTGCCTGGTGTTCAACACGAAGAGAATCTGCTTCGCTTGATAATTACCTTTTTTTCCTCCCCCCACCAAAGTCATTCTTTAGAAATGGCAACATAAGGCCCTTTATGTTTTCCTTATGACGTTTTGTTGGCTTTGCGTGACCTCCTGGTCAGCGCTCAGACTTCGGTGTCATTGCCGATCAACAGACGATGTTGTCAAGCATGTTCCATCCGCCCCGACAGGGTCCACGTCTATTTCTTCCTGTAAGAAGTAGGTACGTTCTAAGGCTGGATCATGTCCATTTTTCGTGGGAATGCTTGACTTTTTTTTTTCTTTTTATTTCTCTTCTTTTTAAAAACATCTTTTAAAAAAGATTTTATTTATTTATTTCGGAGAGCAGGGGGAGGAAAGGGAGAGGGAGAGGGAAAGAATCTCAAGCAGACTCTGACACTTAACCAACTGAGCCACGCAGGTGTCCCCTTTTTATTTCTGCGAATGGCTGGGACCACGGAATAATCTGCAGTTGTAGTTACTGAGCACACACAATTATATTTATCTCCAGGTGCGCACCTGTGATCGCCCTGCTTTCACTCTGTCACAGGTGTAGTCGTATGGGTTTTGGCGGACGGACAGTAAGCCCCACCTGAATGTGTTCTTCGGGGCAGTGATGTTCCCTGACCCCCTTCCCGCAGTATTTGAGATCAAGCCAGTGGATTCCTTTCTGATCCGACTCAATGGTGTTTTGCCCATACTCGAGATGCACACGCCTGGCCTTGTCTTGTGACCAGCGGATGAGGCCGCTGCCCTGGGTTCATGCCCAGGACTTGGCTGTGAGCACGCTGCCCTACACGGTCTGTGAGAGGCGCTGCGTCTGTGCTGCTCGCGTGACGCTCACAGCAACCCACCCACAGACGTTCTGCTGCGTCCACGCTCGGAGAGACAAGGGCACTGCCCCCGGACCCAAGCAGATCCAACCATTTCCAAATTCAACCTGAATTTGTTTTTCTTCCTTTGGGGGAATGGGTGTTCCCTGCACTCTTTTCCGTGTCACCTTCAGGGACGTTATAATCCCTTAGTGTCTTTTCCCTCCCCCCTTCCCGCGGGGGAGGGAATGTGCTCCATTGGTCAGGGGGTTGGGACACGTAAGGACAGAGTCGAAACGGCTGTTCTCTGCTCCTGGATGTATTTCTTTGCTTTGGAAGAGAAGGAAGGAAACAGAAAGACAGTATTTGCTCATCTGTAAGTTTTAAAATCTGTAATTTCATCATTAGCACCCCCAAGAGGGGGTCTGATATCAATATTACAGGAACATCGGCACAACACGCACGTGCTTTCTGGGCCACTGGGGTGTGAAATGTGCGCCATACGGTTTCGATGCTGTGCTCACTGAGGGTCAGAAGCTTTAGGCAGCGATTCTGGGCATTTGTTCTTCTCCCACTGCAAATGCCCTGAGCACGAGTGGTGCTCTGCAAGGCTGTGTTTCATTCGTCAGCAGAACACCGACTGCAGAGGTGGACGGGGGGAGGAAAGTAAACACCGTTGACAGTTTCCGACCTAGAAGCCCCTTTACATGGCGACTGGACCCCAACATCTAGACGGTCACTTTAATTTTGACTTGAAATCAAGACCATAAATAAAGCTATAGGCAAGTTCAGGTCCTGAGAGGATTGTGCAGTGAGTGGGCATTGATGTGACAACGGCTCAGAACAGAGCAGATTTCTAGGTAATTCTGTATCAAAATAAGCCTTCACAACGCCCCAGGATTTTAGGATGGGGGTGTTACTAGGATTAGCAGAGCACTGGGATAGAGAGCAAGGTAACATTTATGTATTTTTGAATTAAAATTATTCCATTCTCCACATACCAGACACAAAACTAAAAATGATGGATTTCTTTTGAAATTAAAGAAGAAAAATTGAGAAATAGCATTCTGAGTTCATTCATAGAAAACTAGAATGGTCCTTTTCTGTCTTGCTGCTTGGTGGTGTCAGTGATGGGGTGGGATCCCACTCTGAATGTTTGTACCGCCTTACAGTTTGAGTAACACTGATGCATTAAATATTTACCTGAAGCCCACAAGAGAAAAGAATTCAGAAAATAAAATCCTAATTTCATATGGGTTGAGAAGAAATTATTCTAAAAGTATTAGTAATAGACAGTCTTATATGGCTTTGTAGTCGCAGGCTGAAAATCAAAGAGCAAAGATTCATAATAAAACACAAAAAATTGGAGCCAAGTTAAATGTTAATGCATTTGTATTGTCAGAATTAAAAAAAAAGAAATTATAAATGGAAGCTTACGTACTGTAATATCCAGCTAAATTTAATTAGAAGTTTTGACATGAGGGCGGTCTCAGAATGACTGCTAAAACCACAATTATGTTCAGATTTTATTGCGTATGACATAATGTGGCATGGAACCCATGAAGCTGGCACTTAGGACAAGGTGAAATGTCCACACAGTAAGTGAACCCTTCCTTCCTCCAGTATGTGTCTTCCTTCGTTTTACTTTCTTTTCCCTGGTGGTCTTTCTCCATTCTCCTGCCCAAATCACAGTGAATCCCCTTCGCCTCCATCACCAAGATACCAGGCGTTAATGAGGCTGTTGTTGCTATTTTAGTGAGGCTTCTGACTTTCCGTCCCTCCTGTTCTCCCCTGTGAGCACTGCGTCCCCTCTGCCTGCTGGGTCCTGGCCATCAGCGAGCTGCGGGGGTGGGCCGCCGCTGTCACTGTATCCCCAGCATCCTGTTACTGACCCATCCATTAGCAAGCCCCACGTCTGGGGCAGAGTTTTTTTGCGGGGGCGGGGGTAAGCCAACTCCTAGGGTTTGAGGTTGCTGGCAGAGTCTGTCCCGATAATAATGAAGTTTCAGAGAGCATGGAGAGTTTTAGGTAAACACAATAATCTGCGGTGTGTTTGATCACGGGTTCAGAACACTTTAGTGTGGCCCGGGCTGTGAGGCCCGTTCCATTTTGGATGTTCTCAAATTTGTTAGACTTGAGTCACTTCTTAAAGAACAAGTCCATCAGTTTTTTGGCGAACCTTTGCCAAGGTATACAGGCGACCTTGCCCGAGGGGGTCGTGTTGTGTATCTGTCTGCTGCTGCGTGGAGTAATCAAGACACTGGAAACAAAGGACGCCGTCCTACCTACGAGACCCCGCGTCATAAGCAGCTGGCTTCCTTCCTGGGAGTAGGGGAGCCCGTCTGACCTCCGAGGCTCGGGCCATCCCACCCCAGCCCTCGAGGGGCAGACAAGGGGAGAGACGTTGCTCTGGACCAGGCCAGGCGCTCCGTGGGGGGGGGGGGTGCTCTGGGGACGATGCCGAGGCTGTGTGCTGTGAAGGAGGCTCTCCCGGACCCTCCCCCTGAAGACGGCCTTGGGACGCTGTCAGGGTGGGGTCCCCTCCGCCCCAGCCCCGTTGTGGGCGGGGGGAGGGCGCAGTGCCCCTGGAGCCTGAGGAGCAGACCCTGGCCTGCGCGTCCGCCTGTGTCACCGAGGGCCATCGGACAGCTTGCGGGGGGCCGTGTTTGTGTCTCGGTGGACGGCGGCCGAGACAGGTTTGCAGGCACTCTGAGCGGCCGCCCGAGGTTCTGACTTCGGAGGGAACCTGCTCGGCTTCCGTGCGGCTCGTGGTGAGCTCCCTTACCTGCGCGCTCAGGCAGGTGCCTCTGCTGAGGCTCGGCTGCGCCAGGGCTGCGAGGGCTGGGGCGCCGCTGGGGCCCGCGTGGCCCACATTGAAGCCGGTCCCCATCCATGTACATCCAGCTGCCTTTTCCTCCCACTCTCCGTGCCTTTCTCAGCACTTTGGCCTGTTTTGAGAAGAACCGAAGGGAGACTTGTCCTTTCTCCGTGTGTCCGGCCACGGTCTCCGGTGAGCTCCGTGCACGCGGTCGGCCTCTCCTCGCGCACCTGTCACGGACGCGCTCTCCTTCCCTGCCCCAGCTGTCCTGTCACACCGGGAAGAGCGCACGAGGGACAGAAGCATCCCAGAGGCACGCTCACAGCTTCACCGCCACACGTTAGACGCCAGCTGGAGGAAAGCCTTCATAGGCTACAATCTCCCCATTGAGAGGAGCCAGCCCCTTGGAAACACGAAGCGGAAATGACAAAAAAATGATAAATTCCATGAATGCCTGTATTTTTAAGAACGACTTGTGAGATTTGAGTGAAGGTTTCAGAGCAGGATTTCGTGTACTGTCTGTCTTCCATGGCGTATTGATTCTTTCCACACAGGACCTAGGAGTGTGTAATCACAACGTTGTTTAAAGTATATTGAAAATTAATTTAAAAAAGTAGATCTTTGGAAACCAGAAGTTAGTGTCCTGCCGTTCTGTGTGGCTTGCAGGGTTGAGATGGTCCCGTGAACGATCTTGTGGGGGTTCCTGGCCGACCGGGGTTAGGGTTCTAGACCGCGCATCACCTGCTGGGGCAGAGGCGCCCCGGCACCCTTTCTGTGACGTACCGTTACCTGGGGTAGCAGGTGAAATGTAGGTCATGCTTTCGCATCGTACTTTCTGCTCCGAGATCAGTCACATTAAGTACTCTAATGAGCTGCTTACGTCCTTCACCGTGAACGACTGAGCCAGACCAGGCCGGCAGCACAGCCGGCAGCCTGGGCGCCACGCGGGCCAGGACTCCACTCCCCACGCCTCCGCCCGGGGCCGGCACGGCAGCCGCCTGAGAACCTGCCAGCTGTAGGAGGATGGCGGAGGAGAAGGGGAGGAGGTGGTTGGGATGGAGGTGGCCCCTGTCTCCTGTGGAGCTGACTGTGTGCCTGGACATCATGGCCGGGGAGTCCTTCATCTTTGGCAAACAGACACACATGAAGTTTTTAAACATTGAAAAGACAGATAATACAGACATCCTGGTGCCTTGCTCTAATGCCATTCATTAGGGATACAGTTTGTCATCAGGAGGACTCCTCTGCACCCGTAGGAACTCCTGAAGGAATTTGGTTTTAATGCAGGCTGAGAATCAGTCATGTAACCTTTAAAAATTCATCTATAGCTGAATCAGCCAGAATTTACATCGTCTGTTTTCCATGGGCCACTCATGTAGGTGTTTAGAGAAGGTGACTAGGTTTTCTGGAGGCCAGACGCCTTTTCTGCCATCCCCCGACCCCTTGCTTCTCTGGCCTGGGCTCTCTGTCCAGCATTTGGACTCTGAACAACACGGGGTTGTCCATGTGCCCGAGGCGACTGCTAAGCATTGCTCTGTGTCTGCCATTGTCCCTTCTGTGGGGTCCTTAGGGCCCAAGGCTCCCAGTTTCCTCTCTGAACAGGCTCCGTTCTGAGGTCTGGTTGATCAGTATCCTTTCAGGAATGTGGCGGTCAGTCTAGACACAAGATCGCAGAAGCAGGTGGTCCTTAATTGGCGAAGCATAACCTCGTAAGAGGCACTAGTGGGTGCTTGGCTAACTTTTCTATATAACTTTTTAATTTTGAGATTCTGTTAAGCCAGTGTCCCCCTGGGGCCAGTTGCTTTTTTGTTTTTTTTGATTTGTGAGTGGTAACTATTATGTTATTCCCATAAAAACCAGATTTGTATCCTGATCCCCCTTATCCCAGATTGGGACTCTCCCCTCTGGCTCATGCAAGTTTGTTGAGCGCTCCTGTCTTCCTGTAAGAGTTGTTGGCCTCGACGCGCCTGAACGACAGGCCAGGACTCACCCCAGGAGACGAGACACAGAGGACATGTCCATTTGCTGCACTGATTTACCGTTCCAGGGAAAAGTCCCGGGACATCTGGGTATGTCTTTCCCCTCTTTCACCACCCTTCAGAATCAATGACTTGAAAGTCAGGAAAACACTGCATTGGACTTCCAAGTACACGTTCCCGTGAACCCTACTCTAGAAGCTTGTGCTAATCCGATAATTGACACTTGAATTGCATACAGTCATTCAAGCAGCTCCCAGTAGTCCCGGTTGTCCCACCCCCTATTCTAGCACCTTGTACACAGGATGTCTCCTGGGAACGTGGGCACGCTCTTGGAGACATCAGGATGGTGGCCTCTGGTTCATGGGATTAGGAGTTCCGTGCGATAAGTGGTTTTGACACTCTGAATCTTCCTCTTTTAGAATAGGGAGCGCCAGCCTTCTGCGCTCTCACGATAGTATCTCATTTGTCCTTGTAATATCCTTGCCAAGATGCTATATACACTTGGCGGGTGTATATATTTTAGGTTTTTGTAAACGCCTCGGGGTAAGGAAAGTGAGTAACGGCTCTGACCTGAACATACACGTTCGCTGAGTTGTAGCTTTGCGGATCTGCAGATATGTGCTCCTGATAATCAGCTCTTCATTCTTAAAAGATTTATCTTTTGGAGGGAGTTGCCACAGATGGATCATTCCTTTCATTCAGAGATATAATCCAGGTGGAGTCATGGATCTCTTCTCCGGCACCCTTGGCGTCTCTGCTCCCTTTCACACCTTGTGTGAAGGACAGGTGCGGCCCCCCGCTGGTTTGCAGGCCAGGTTCCAACGTTCCCGGCATCCGCCACAGGAGGGAGCCCAAGAGCAGCCTGGCTCTGGCGCTGGGGGCTCCTGGGTGGGCTTTGGGGTTCGACCACCAGCAAAGCCTCTGCCACCTTGACAACAAAAAGACCTCACGGGCTGCTGCCACTTAGTGTGAGTTCAGGCACCACATTCAACTTTCCAGTTTTAGAGATTTGAGTCCTGGTGCAGAGATGCTAAATCTGGGCATTAAAGCAACAGGGACAATTTTTATCTGATGTTTCTGGCAGCTGTCTTGAAGTCTGGGATGAGCTTGTTAAATGCAGGGCTGTTCCTCGGCCATGGGGCAGGAGTGCTGTGTTGCTGGGGCACAGAGGGGCTCCTGAGCAGAGCTGTCTGCACCCCAGCTGTCCGCTGCTGCGGGACCCGCTCACTCCGTGACTTGGATACTACTTACCTGCTAAACCCACAGGATACTGCACCGCGCTCCAGGGCGGAAGTTCTCCAACATGCCGGTTTTAGGATGGGTCTTACCCGAAAGAACAGCAGTGCAGCAGATCAAGCCCCTCCCCACGATGTGTTCAGGGTGCCCTCGTCCCTCTGGACTCCCGCTGACCTCTCACCAGCACCAGGCTCAGGAACCGATCACATCTCTTTGTCCCCAGAACTCTGAAGGAAGTTCGGAGAGGTGGTTATTGGCCCCACTCACATCTCTGCTCCCTCCCCTTCCTTCACTTCGGCTCTTCTTTCCGTGCTTCTCCTGCTGTGGCTGCAGTCGCCTACGGACTCTTACTGGAGGCCGTCAGGAGGATGGCCTGCCCACCATCCAGGGGTGTCCCTTCCCACCCTGGTCCTCGTCGGAGCTGGGGCTCATTTCCAGGCTGCGCGGAGCCGGTGGTGTCGTCCCTGCAGGCCCGGGTAGCCCTGCTGCTTGCTGCTGGGTCGGAGGGGCTGCTGCTGGGCTCCGGGGATCCTGGGCTGTGGCCCAGGCTGCGAGCGACCCTGGCATATCGTCTCCCGCCAGATCGGAAATTTTGTAAAGAGGATCCAACTGGGCTCAGTCATGAACCGGTCCTCATAGGCTCACACTATACCTCCGTCTTGAGCCTGTGTCCTTGGGCGGCTTCTGGCAGTAAAACGTGGGCGGAACCCACATCCCAGGACACCGGAGGGGGTGAGCAGCCTCCCAGAGCCCGAGTCCAGCCCCCGGTCAACCCATGGTCACGTTCCCCTGACGACCTTCCCCAGCAGGTGCACCTGCACCCCGTGGGCTGATGTCTGCCTCAGGAAAGGTGGCGGGGCCGGAGGACACGCCCAAGACAGGGCCCAGGCCCTGTGCAACCCGGGCTTCCTTCCTCCTGGGAAAGCCTGGCACATCAGCCCTTTTCCCAAAACCTCAACCTTGTTCTTCTTACCTAACCCCCAAATTTAACAAAAAATGACAAAATAATTAAATTGGCAAAGCAAAGATGGAGTTAGAGCTTAATCTCTGTCTGTCTCTCCCTCAGTCTCTCTCTTTAAAGCTTTTGGTCTTTCTGCCTCTCTGACTCTCTGTTTCTGTCTCCATCTCTGTCTCTGTCTCCTTCTCTATCTCTGTCTGTATTTCTGTTTCTCTCTGCCCTTAGGTTTCCTGACGTCTGCCCGGAGTGCATGGAATCATGCCCAGCCATCCCTGTCCTCCTCACTGTGGTCCCTGCTACCACCTGCGGCCCCACCAGCTCGACCCCCAGCATCACGGCCTCTTTCCCACACCAGGGAGGCCGGGTCACCTGTTCCCCACAGGGAGGATGGAGAAGCCTGTATGCCATCGGGCTCTGTGAGCTGCAATGTCTGAAAAGAATACACGAACTAACCCAGAACTTGACTCAGCCAAATTCTAACCAGGCTTTGTTTTAAAAAATCACTATATTTTTTTTCTGATCTTCTTTCCTTCCTGGGTTTCCCAGTTTCATTGAGCGCTGTAAGTTGACGGCTGTGCGATCTAGGCTCGGAGGCCTGGCTTCCCTGCTGTCTGGGTGTTCCCAAGGGCAAGCGTGGCAGAGCTGGTCCCACCTTGGCTCTGCGGGCAGGGAGCAGGTGCCCAGCTGTGCATGAGGCACATACGTGCGAGGTGCCCTGCAGCCCAGCACGCTGCGTCCGTGCTGGTGGGCTTCTCGGAATGCATGTTCCACGGAACAGAGGGCACTTTGAAGGAGGAGAAGGAAGGGCAGCCCAGTGAAGTATGTCACTGAAGTTGTGACACAGCCCTCACAGTGTCCGGATGTGCTCCAAGGGCCAGGGTATGAGACAGACACGACGTCCCCCTGGGTGCCTGTTGCCAGCGCAAGACAATGGGGACAAGCAGGACATTGTCCAGCCATGATGCACCCCATCGACCAGCAGACAAGACAGTTGTGTGTCACGTGACGTGTGGCCCTGCTGGAGCCGTGGACAGTGGGCTGGGGCTACGGGAGGGGTCATCGCTGTCAGAAGCGCTGCCTGGAAGGTGGCTTTCCCCCTAAGTCCTGAGTCTCTGGGTGGCAGCCAGGGGTGGGCAACTGGACATGTGAGGAGGCCTCATAAGGGTCCTTTGCAGGGCGCAAGGGTCGGGGAAGAGGAGGAGGTGCTCTGAGAGTGTGGGCTGGGCAGCTAAGAGGGGCCCTCCCAGGATGTCAGAGCAGGGGTGCAGGCAGAGCAATGGTGCAGGCAGAGGGTGCAGCCCGTGATGCTGGGGACAAGGGGGTGCAGCCATGATGCTGGGGGCCGGGGGGTGCAGCCATGGTGCTGGCGGCCAGGGGGTGCAGCCATGATGCTGGGGACAGGGGGGTGGAGCCATGATGCTGGGGGCCGGGGGTGCAGCCATGATGCTGGGGACAGGGGGGTGGAGCCATGATGCTGGGGGCTGGGGGTGCAGCCATGATGCTGGGGACAGGGAGGTGGAGCCATGATGCTGGGGGCTGGGGGGGCAGCCATGATGCTGGGGACAGGGGGGTGGAGCCATGATGCTGGGGGCTGGGGGGGCAGCCATGATGCTGGGGACAGGGGGGTGGAGCCATGATGCTGGGGGCTGGGGGGGCAGCCATGATGCTGGGGACAGGGGGGTGGAGCCATGATGCTGGGGGCTGGGGGGGCAGCCATGATGCTGGGGACAGGGGGGTGGAGCCATGATGCTGGGGGCTGGGGGGGCAGCCATGATGCTGGGGACAGGGGGGTGGAGCCATGATGCTGGGGGCTGGGGGGGCAGCCATGATGCTGGGGACAGGGGGGTGGAGCCATGATGCTGGGGGCTGGGGGGGCAGCCATGATGCTGGGGACAGGGGGGTGGAGCCATGATGCTGGGGGCTGGGGGGGCAGCCATGATGCTGGGGACAGGGGGGTGGAGCCATGATGCTGGGGGCTGGGGGGGCAGCCATGATGCTGGGGACAGGGGGGTGGAGCCATGATGCTGGGGGCTGGGGGGGCAGCCATGATGCTGGGGACAGGGGGGTGGAGCCATGATGCTGGGGGCTGGGGGGGCAGCCATGATGCTGGGGACAGGGGGGTGGAGCCATGATGCTGGGGGCTGGGGGGGCAGCCATGATGCTGGGGGCCTGGGGGTGCAGCCATGATGCTGGGGACGGGGGGGTGCAGCCATGATGCTGGGGGCCAGGGGGTGCAGCCATGATGCTGGGGGCTGGGGGTGCAGCCATGGTGCTGGGGACGGGGGGGTGGAAGCATGATGCTGGGGGCCAGGGGTGCAGCCATGGTGCTGGGGATGGGGGGGTGCAGCCATGGCGCTGGGGGTGGAGGGTGGAGCCATGGTGCTATAGGGGATGCTCAGAGTGGGGGTGCAGCTCATGATGCTGGGGGGGTGCTGGGAGTGGGGGGTGCAGCCACGGTGTGCTGGGGGTGCAGGCAGGCAGGGCTTGCACTCTGTGATGTGGGGGCAGGGGTCCCTGGTTCCGGCTCTTCAGCTGTCTCACCCCCGACCCCAGACAGGGCCATAGTAGGGCAGCTGACTTCAGCCTGACCCTAGTGTGTGAGTTCTCTTTAAACTCTGCAGAGTTTGTGACAGACTGGCGATTTCCCTGCGCTGCCTTCAGCCAAACAGTTGTCTCCTCTGAGCAGAGTCGGAAATGAGAGGTTCACCAGGGCAGGCGGGCAGGTCGTGGCTCAGTAGTACCGCTGCCCAGGCTGGCCTAACGGGGTCAGGCACTGGGGGGCTGCCCTGGGGTCCCCATGGGGAGAGCCTGGCTGCTTCTATCTCCTCATTGCCTCCACTCGGAAGTGTCCGTGCTCGTACTCTCTCCTTCCCTCCTTAAATTTCACTTTCTGAAGATTATTTGAGACTCATTCACCTTATGGAGTTTACATAACACAATCGGGTAAAAAATGCAGAGCAAAGGTCGCAAATGTCATCATTCCCGCTGGGGCCTGACTCGGAGTCGCTGGTGTCAGGCGTCTCAGCGGGGCCGTGGGGTTAGTGGTTAAGCTGTGGGGACCACGAACAGCACAGTGAAGGGAGAGTTAGGAAACCCCAAAGGCCAACCTGACATCACACAAGCGGGCAGCTCTGGGATGCAATTGCTCGCGATGCCCCGACAGGCATTCCGAGTGTTGCACCTTGCTGGCGTGCAGGGGCGCATGGGGGTGCGCTCGGCGTGCCCCCCACCAGGGGTCTGCAGAAGCTGCACGCGGCTTTCTAAACCGTGAAGGGCTGGCAGGGCCCTGGCCTGGCCCTGACGGTGCCAATCCCTAGGCCGCACGACCCTGGCGGGCAGTGGGGTGGGACCTGAACGTGGGTACGCGGGCCACCGGGAAGGGCTCGGTTTCCCTTCGGTGTGTCACCACGTGAGGGCTGGTTTCTGAGCGCTGCTAAAGCCGCCACGTGGTCTGAACGCTGGTGCCGCACATCAGCCTTGAATGGCGCAGCCTGGACGTGGTCACACTTGTGAGCAGGGAGGAGACCTGGGGATGTGGGCCCTGGGAGGCGGCGGTGGGGGGGCACGGTGTGGGGGGAGGGGTGGGCGTGGTATGGAGGGGGCCGGGGGCGGGGCCTGGGTGGGTGTGGCATGGGTGCCCCAGGGGTGGTCCTTGCCCGGTGTTAACCCGCACTGGGTGGCCTGGTTGGGTTTGCAGCCAAGCCAGGCGGCGTGGCGGGACCTGGAGACATGGCCCTGCACATGCGCAGCGTGCCGGAGTCGAACCATAGCCGCGAGGTTGAAATGACGGTCGCAGGGCAGCAGTGCCCGCTGAGATGACCGGCTTGGCCAGCCTCCTGTGTGAGGCTGCCGGAGGCCTGAGGCTGGGCGCTGGCTGCTGTCCGGGGGGTGACGACTCACGGCCTCTCAGGATGTTCCCAGTGGGACAGAGGACAGTAGGCCCACCAGAGGGAGAGCTCTGGGTTTTCCAGAAGTTTTCCTTCTCTCTTTCCTTCTGTTTAGGAACATTCTGAATAGTCTAACAGGGACATTCCTGCTCCATCGCTCTCAATCGTTGGTCGTTTCGCAGCTAACTCACCTCCTGTTTGCAGTCTTTTCTCTGGTGACATGCAGGGCATGACACCTAACCAGCCCTTTGCACCCGCCATGAAAGTGGACACTGGGCCCCACGGAGAGACAGACTCTAGCATGGAACTGAACACCACACAGGCCTCCTGGCCTCGTCCTGGAGGGATGCTGTGAGGACGAAATCCTGCAGGAGGGACCTCACTGGGCCCCTATGGACTGGGCAACAGAGGTCTAGCGGTTGGTGGGCAGGAGGACTCAGTCTGGCTGTGCGCCCTGGGTTTGCTGCCCCTGGTGGGTGGGGCCAGCGGCTGAGCTCCGTCCTCCATGCTGCCAGGTGGGAGCAGGTCCTCTTCCGTCACCCTGCCCTGTGCTCGCGGTCCCTGTCAACACCCGCCTCTTCCATTGCTCTGGTGTAGAGTCCAGCTCTGGGAGGCGAGATGAGCCTCCTGGGCGAGGCCATCCCCCTCCATGAGCCTGTCCCCTACCGGGCTGTTTTCAGCGCTCGCTCTGCCACAGCCCCGCCTGCTGGGCCGGGGACACCCTGTGTTTTGTTGTGTGCTTGCGTAGGCCTCCTCACTTTCTACAAACATCAGCTCTTCCTCCAGGAAGCCTTCCTGACTCTTGGGTTGGTCTAATGCCAACTCCCTGTGGAAGCTGCAGAAAAGCTGGGGACGTTCAGTTAGGCATATTGTTATTATTGCTTTCATTTTATAATAATTAAACCTAACTTATTAATTATATCTTGGAAACCATAATCTTGCAGTTCAGTTTAGCAGAAGTTGCAAAGCGCCCCCTCGCGGTGACTGATGCACTGGAACCACGAGTCAGCGGGATGCTCACTCCACTCAGGGCCGCGCTGGTGGTGTCCGTGCGCTCCCTCCCCTGTTCCGCGCGGGGGGCACGCGAACTGTTCCACTTTGTGGAGAGGAATTGAAGCATAGATGGACTGAGTGCCATGCCCTGGGTCACAAAGCTGACGGTCACGGGTCAGGGTGAGTCTCTGGTGCCGCCGATTCGCTGGGAAGCAGGTTTGCCAAGGGCTTGAGCCGTGTTGACCATGAAGTGTTCCGTGGACTCCCTGCTGTTGAGGTCAGAGTCCACGGGGTTCACGGACAAAGAATGTGGGGCAGAGGCAGGAGCCCAGCCGGGGACGGCCGGCCGGGAAACAGTGACTGTCCACGGTGCCCTGCGGGAGGCTCGTGGGTGGAGGGCTGTGGCCGTCGGGGAGCCAGGTTGTCGTGGTGGGGACAGTCCTGAGTCCCTGCGGGGCTTTTCCCCGTCTCTCCGCATCTTGTCTCCTCACGCGTCCCCCAAGTGGTGGTGTTGACTTCCGAAGGCTTCCTTGTGTGTGTTTCCCTTGCTGCAAGTTTGAACCCTGCGGAGTCCCCTGGAAGTCTTACCTTTATTGTAGTGTAAATGCAGTGTAACTAGGTGGTGTTAGCTCTGACAGACTGAGGTGCCAGAAGATTCCCCAGGGGCACCTCATTTGCCTCAAACTGCAGTGGCTGTGCTCACGTGACCAGTGAGCACACATGTAAATGGCCAGAGGACGCCCCAAACCCCAGTGCTCTGAGATGTTCTTTAGGATGGGGTGAGTTCTTAGGAGATTCGAGGAAATTCCAGAAGCAACATAATAACCTAACAGACATCTTGAGAAATAACACTGCCCACCCACGTGCTGCCCCCCGACACGTCTGCTCTTTGTTGCAGTGTCCTTTTCACGACTTTCCCAGTGATTTTGAAAAGCACGTTTACAATGAGAATTTTTAATGTCTGTACTTGGTAGTGTTGGGGGGGGTAGGCGAGGGAGAGAATGAGTCATCTCAGCAGCCTGGGGCTTGGAAGGGGTTGGAGGTGTGCGCGCCAGCCACCATTTTCTAAGGAGCAGCCCGAGTCGGGGCACCTGGGGCAGCCAGGTGTGTGGGCTCTGCTTCGCCAACTTTCTACCCCCTCCTTTGCACGCTTGATGTTTAAGGGGAAACCTAGTGCCAAAGTTGAGCAAACATGACTTCAGCACCCAAACCTTCATGGCATATTGTGTTCATTTTTTTAGTAATAATATTTCTTTATTATATTATGTTAGTCACCATATAGTACATCCCTGGTTTTTGATGTAAAGTTCGATGATTCATTAGTTGCGTATAACACCCAGTGCACCATGCAATACGTGCCCTCCTTACTACCCATCACCAGCCTTTAGGAAGGACTTATTTTGGTGGGAACGTGTTAATAGACAGAATCTATTTTAAAATTAAGGGTGCAAAATGCTGTGAACGCCGTGTGGCTCTTCTGTGCTCTACATGCTTGTTGCATGAGGTGAGAGGTGGCCGGTGCCCTGGGTGACTCAGGAAGGGCCGCAGTTGACCCTGGGGCCCGGGCATCTGTCTGTCTGTAAGAGGCCCACGCTTACATGGTATTTTGGTTGAAAGGATAAGCAAAGTCTAACCTCACTCCCCCGTGGTGTTGGGCATACTCAGAATTTCAAGTGAATCCCTTGTCAGTCTTTTGGGGTATTTTTTAGAGACTCCTAAAAAGGTATTGTGCAGGATAACGTTTAGGGGCTCACCCGTTCTCTTAAAGCAAGCTGAGCAAGCTTTCCTCTTCTAGTGGCTTTTCATTTTATCATGTTGGCTTTCCTTTGAGTAGCTATTGAGAACTGGCGTGGAATTTCGGTGCAGCGTGAGCGTTTTGGACGTCAGCCGCAGTCTCGCTAGCACACTCAACGAGGGGAGCACATGCAGACGTGCAGCTCTCGTAGCCCAACCTGGTAACTGGGCACGGAAGGCGCCAAGCGGGGAGCGAGGCGGCTCGCGGGCCTCAGCTCTCCATGAGCGGTCAACGCACTTGTTTCTTCAGGGCACGGTTACGTCATGCGCGGTGTCTGAGGTCAGGGCTGCGACGCGGAGTCCTTGCTGTGATGATGACCTGTCAGCTCCTCAGGAACGAGTCGCTTACCTAACGAGAATCCCTGACGGCAGCTCTTGTCTAGTTCAGCCGAGCGGCCCCACCGGCAGTCCTTCCCTCTCCTCCCTTAGCTTCTGGCACTCTTGGTTGCCTGAGTGACTGTAGTCAGCAGAGCCCATCACTTGAGCCTGCCGCGTGGGTAACTTTGGGATTCCAGGTCCCTCCAGTACAATGAAGGCTGTTCCCATGTGTTGAAGTTCATGCCGAGCTCTGACAGATGGACCCTGGGGAGAGTTCACGTTTGCAGGGGTGTGGTAAATGCCCCGGGGTTAGAGCTGCCCCGTGTCTGCAGACTAGGTGGTCCTTTCCGGGCTGGTGGGCAGCCTCCTCTGTTCCAGCGCCCCTCCTGGGCGGCCTTTGTGCTGAGGATTTCGGGTTCCTCTGAGCTGTCTGCTGGCTAGGGTCACTTGTCCTCCTCCCTCGTTTTGGAGGCCTGACCTCTCGTGGTGTTGGACACACATGTGAGCCTCTCATCTCGTGCTTTCCAAAGGCAGATTCTGATGACTGACGTGGAATCACATAGTTAGGACATCGAGTGGACGCACAGACCACATTGCACAGAGATGTTTAGGGAGGGGAAATGGAAGGTGAATTTAGAGGTCGTAGGGAGAGGAAGAACCTCGGGTGACAGGCACATCAGTTCAGGAAATGACCTGACCTCAGGGACTCCCAGTGTATGTTGTATCCTCTGCCCGCTGCTCTGTGTGTGATGACCAGGCAAGACTGAAAGGGGGTGTGCCCCTCGGAAGAGGGCTAAGTGGGTACACAGGTGGTGAGAGCAACCTCTCTTCCTGCGGGTTCCAAGAGTCAGATGACCTTTGGCCATGTGGGCGTGATCTATAACACACGAAGCAGGTGTCTCATTTGGAGGTCCCCACATTTACCAGAGGACACCGTTGGGGTCCGGCCCTGCCGGGCAGTGGGGATGTCTCTCGCTCCAAGTCACTGCCCCTCCCTCGCCCACCAGCTCTCAGGTGCTTTGTTCCTAAAACACACTTCTGACCTGAACTTGAGAAACAGAAAGTCATAAAATGCAGGATGAGAATTACCTGCTTAATATAAGGTGATACATCTTTTCCCTCTATATTTACCTTAAGGATAAGCTCATTTTAGTAAACAGAAACATTAGTCATAAAGAAATCAAAGCTTGAGGCAGCTCGCAGCTAGTAAGTCGTAACGAAGCAATCTCAGTTGGTGTCTGTTGGCCATGCTGTGTCCTCACGTCCATGAAGACTGTTCTCTAATCACATGAAGGGGAAAGCACTTATTTTGAGTGGATTGAGAGGGTACTAAAATCTGATAGTTTTCACTTTTTCATTTAATGCGTGTGGACGCTTGAAGGGATTTGGTATCTGAACGAGAAGGGATGTGAAGTTGGTGGAGGGAACGTGGCCCGTGGAGGTGAGGCGGGTCTGATGCAGGAGGTGTCTGCGACGCGCGGAAGGAAGCGGAAGGTGCTTCTGGATAATCTCCCGTGCTTGCAGCAAGCGCGAACCTGGAGAAGTTCCTCCATCCTCACACTTCTCAGGTGGTCTCGGGGGACATCGGCGCCGTTCCGGTGGGGCCCCGGGGCGTTGCCGGGGTGTGGTGGTCAGAGGGGCAGGTGCGTCTGCAGGAAAGGGGTTTCCGTGGAGACAGGCTGGCCAGAATGGAGCTGGGGTCGGGTTCTGCATCCGACACAGTGCGTCCCTGGGACTTGAACCCCAGGTCCGTGCTGGCAGCAGCTGTGGGTGCTGGCCCCGTGGTAATTGTGTCCACGATGATTAGTGGGCATTCATGCAGCCGGAGGCCACTGGAGGGGCAGCTTGTCCGTGGCACTTCTGGGTGCATTATGCTGGCTGGGGAAGAGAAGAGGAGCCCCCCCAGGACGAACGCCACCTGGGGACGGTTAGCGGGTGAAGGGCCCAGCTGTCCCCGGCTTCACGGGTGTGGGGCTGGTTGACGCCGTGTTTCCTTCACATTCCGCTGCATCTGAGGGTCAGAGGTCAGTGCGAGATCCGACTCGGATGACAGTCCCACAGATCCCAAATAGATAAACTTGAAGGTACTGCGTGCCACGGACTTCAGACATTTATTATGGAACTTGTACGTAGTAGTATTTCCCAAGTTTCCGGATTTCCCTCAGGGTCGTCCCAGGGAGCTTTATTCTGCTGCGGCAGGAACGACGTCTCTGGGACAACATCGTGTTCTGGAAAACCACTGGGCAGAGGACAGTGTCGGGTACAGGGAAGGGAGCTCTGACTGCAGGAGTGTGGACAGAAGTGCCCAGCGAGTCTCCTGCCCCCCAGACGTGCAGCACAACGGGGGTCACAGGTGGGGTGAAGCCCAGCGCAGCAGGGCTGGCAGGCCCCGCCCACCACAGGAAAGCCCTACCCAGGGGGTGGGCATCTCCCCCCAGAGCAGACTGCAGGCCTTGGTGCTCGCTCCCGGGGCACAGGGAGGAGCCTGGCCGCTTTTACGGGCTTGCTGTAGGCGAGGAAGGAACTTCCGTGGGAGGCGGTTTCCAGAAATCTCAAGAAGAAAGCATACTTCTCATAGTATCTGTCCCAGAGGACGAGTTCTGGAAGCCCCGCTGGGTGCAGGGCACACCTGCAGCGTGTTTGTGTCCCTGCGCCCAGGGCCGGGCGTGGGAAGCCAGCCGGCGGCAGGGAGGTTGGACGCGGAGTCCTCCTGGCTTGGGCTCCCCGCAGGTGCTGGGGTGCGCTGGGCAGAGGTGAGCGGTGCGGCCGGCCTGAGGCCTCGGCTGCTCTCTGCCACCCTCTAAGGAAGGGGGTGCGCTGGCCGGGGTTTGTCCCTGCAATCGCTGGAGGCCCTGGCTCAACGGGGAGGGTCACTGAGCACCTGGGTCGTGTGTCTGGGGGTCCCACAGCTCCTGCCACCCCTTGGAGGCCGTGTCGCCTGAATTCAGTCAACATCCCCAAACACATGCAATCAGATTGAAATGCCAGTTGTCTCTTGTCCACATGAACTTTATTATATGTGGAATGTATCTCAGCAAAGCTGTGAAAACTGTATTTTACTTTCAGTGTCTCCCTGAGTTTCTTCAGACATGCTTCCTGTCCATCAAGGATACTGTCCTTCTTTTTTTTTTTTAAAGATTTTATTTATTTATTCGATAGAGATAGAGACAGCCAGCGAGAGAGGGAACACAAGCAGGGGGAGTGGGAGAGGAAGAAGCAGGCTCATAGCGGAAGAGCCTGATGTGGGGCTCGATCCCATAACGCCGGGATCACGCCCTGGGCTGAAGGCAGACGCTTAACCGCTGTGCCACCCAGGCGCCCCATGGATACTGTCCTTCTGACAGCTCCGCCGTGGATGATTCTTTTTCAGACTTTCCTTAAATTCTGTATAATACCTGATGGGAAAAGATTTACTGTATCTGTAATGAAACTGTAGCAACGAGCTGCAGACTCATCTATAATCTCAGGAAGCAACGATTGTGTTTTTTGCTTAAATAACAGATGCATTTCATTAATAACTGCCCCTTAAAAGTCAGATGTGAGCCTCTGCCCTTCCTTGGCTCAACGAGCACATGCTCAGTCAATCAGTACCAACACTGGACAAGATCAGAAGCCAGAGACAAAATGCCGGGACGTTGAGCCAGGGTCGTGTCCAGCCCAGGAATGGAAGCCTGCGGGCTGCTCCTTTCCCACAGTGATTCGAGCAGGTAAGGCGTGTGTGAGGTGGGCCCCTCTGCCGGCCCTGCTGTGTTTCTGCACGCACGTGCTCGCGAGGGTGTGCTGTTCGGGTCGGTGATTTTCAAGGCCCTGCTCTCAGAATGTGTGGGTGCTCTGTGGAGATTAGAGCCACTCCCGCCTTTCCCCCACACGGTAGAGCGCGGCTTCCCGAGGACTCTGGAGCTCCTTCTGCGCCCAGCTCCCTGTGCAGCTCAGGGTGGTGTTTGGGGACTGCTGCATCAACAGTTGAACTAGTCGAGCAGGCTCATGGCTGATCCTGCTTTCCCGTGGTCTCACCGGGAGCCGGAGCCGTGGCATAACCCACCCCAGCAATCAGGCCCCATAAGCTGGCGTGGTGCATGTCCGCATGGCACAGGTCTGGCCGCCCTTCACTGATGGGTCCAGGGTTCCTCTCACGGCAGCTGTCCTGTGCTCCTTGGGGACCAAGGCCAGGGGTGGGCCAGGCAGGGCAGCATGGCCTTCTATGGGCAGCCAGGGCTCCCAGCTGTGGGCGGGGTCTTCCGTGGCCCCTGACTGGTTAGCGGGTCTTTATCCCACGTATGGCCACACCTTCCAGGGTGTTGTTTCTGGCCCTCGTAGGGGCATCAAGGGAAGTGATTTCAGTCGTGCCTTTTGAAATCTCCATTTCTCTGGATATTCCTAAGCGAGCAGTGCACTCCCCGGTGAGGAAATTTTGGCAAATCTACAGCGGGCGGGCTTCGTGGGGGGCGAGTGTGTTTTGTAAACGGATGCACGCTGGTTTGTGTAAACACAAAGGCTGGGCTGGCGGAGCCCAGGGGAGCCGTAGAATTCAAAGGGTCAGGGTTTGGAGACGGAAGCGATTTTCTAAATCTTCCTGTTTGTAAATGGTGTCCTGAAATCAACAGACATCAGCAGTTGAGAGCACCGTGCAAATTCAGGCCTGCACCAAAACCCAACCGCATGCCTTTGTAGTAAAAATGAGCAGAGCAGTAGGCTCCCTCCCAACGTAGCTGGTCCGTGAGATGCCATTTAGGAAGACAAAGAGCGTCTACCACATCGCGAGCCCTGCCAAGATTCCTGCTCTGCAGTCTCGTAGCAAAGGCTTTCTCATCCCTTCAAGAACATTGAATGGAAATTTCCAGGCCATTCAAGGAAATGGTGCATGTGTCTTTTCCCGGTCTCTGGGCTGGAGGGCTAACTTAGACAATAATGTCCTCTACACTCGATGTGCTCATAGAACAGACACACAAGATTGTATGTGCTTCCATGTCCTCACAACGGGCCCGTGGGACCACGTGTAGGAGCTCCTGCAGAATTCCTCACAGTGAGGGCGAGGGCTGACATCCGCCAGCACCACCCACCGTGTGGAGAGGACTGCCCATCGGCGTCCACTCCGGGTCCCCGAAGCAGGATCCGTCGGCTGAGCCAGAGCGCGGTCTTTTCAAGCGCAGTCTCCTGGGGACCCTGACAACTTGACGTTAGTCTTCCTATGGAATGTCTCTTAGAAACGAGGCTCTCATGCCCCTTCGTAGGGCATCTGCTCCTTGTCATGGAAAAGACTGCCAGTGAAGCCAGTTCGCCACATAGTTTCTTGTTTAAAAAAAAAAAAAAATCCAATTTATAAACTCGGCCACCTGTGACATTGGTTTGCTCCGTGGTGAACAAGTATAATCAAAGTTTTGAAAAATAGTTCTCTTCCAGGATCCCACAAAGTGTTTCTCTGACATTCCATTTTCCCGTGAAGTCATATTAAACGCATCTAAGGCCACAAATCCCAAGACACTGAAGATTAGCGAGAAGTCTGGCTTCTCTCCACGCCTTTCGAGGCACTTGCAGAATGATTTTTACCAAAACATAAAAAAAGGAAGAAATACCAAATGTGAGACGCTCAGAGCTTCTTACATACACACCCTGCTGTATCTGTATAATTTTATGTTAATGAAGAGATTCCTGTCCACGCAGATCGTGTTTTAAAGTGCTCCTCTCAGAAACAAAGGCCCCGATGTGAGTGGCGGGATGGGCCGGCGGCACCTCCTTGAGTTCTGGGGGCGGCTGCTGAGGGCAACCCTGTCTCACATTTATTTCAATGGAATTTCCCACGTGGCTACGAGAGCAGGTTGCTGTTGTCTGTGGCGTCTTGATTTGCCAGTAACAGTATGATGAGGCCTCCTGTCAAATTCGGTTTTAGAGACCGCCCTTCACTCAGACAGATGGAAATGCAGGCTCTCCCCGCCAAGACACGGACGAGGCCACACTGCAGAAAGAGCTCGGTTTCTTAGGAAGAGAATCATTTTCTGTGTGTTTCACTTCTTAGCTAACATGGAGGGGACATGGGGGACTTCTCACCTCTTACTGGAGTACGTGTGGCCTGTTGGAAAGCCGTCTCCCCCGCTCCCTGCTGCTGGCCCCACCCTGTCCTCTCTCTCCTCCGAGGGTCACCAGGGGTGATGGCAGGCACCTGGAGTGGGTTATGGCTCGCGCACGCAGGCACACGTCGCTTCTCCCCTGGCTGTTGCCGAGACTATAAACCCTCTGTCCCCGCTGCGCCAGGTGTCCGGTCTGGTCTGCACACCTCAGTGTGACTGGAGGTGAGGGGCCTTCTCCCCTGGCTGTTGCCGAGACTATAAACCCTCTGTCCCCGCTGCGCCAGGTGTCCGGTCTGGTCTGCACACCTCAGTGTAACTGGAGGTGAGGGGCTGCCCTCAGTTCTGAGAGGAAGGGCTGGACAAAGACCAAGGCCACCGCTGCAGGCAGGGAGGTGGCCACACTGTGCAGGCCTTCCCCATCTTACCTGGGTTCGGGGCTGCCAGAAAGTATGCAGTGGTGCGTGCAGCAGTCAGGGCCCTCCAGGTACAGCAGGACAGTGTGCTCCCAGGTGCCCCTTGTTGACACCGTAGGGCTTCCTCTCCTGGATCCACTGCGCGTGTTTGTTCCCTTGGCTGCCCTTGCATGAGTCTGGTGCCCTCACTGCCAACTTTCTCCCTCCTCCCACCTGGAGGAGTGTGAGTGTGAGCATGTGTGTGGGGGGGTGAGCACGTCTGGAGGTGAGCGTGTGTGTGGGTGAGTGTGTGTCTGGGTGTGAGCATGTGTCAGTGTGAGTGTATGTCTCTAGGTATGAGTGTGTGTCCAGGTGTATGAGTGTGTGTCTGGGTGTGAATGGGAGTGTGTGTCAGGGTGAGAATGTGTGTCCGAGTGTGAGTGTGAGCATGTGTCTGGTTGAGTGAGTGTGTGTCTGGGTGTAAGCATGTGTCCAGGTGTATGAGTAAACGTGTATCTGGGTGTGAGCGTGTATCTGTGTGCAAGCGTGAGCATGTCTGAATGTGAACGTGTGTCTAGCTGTGAGTGTGTGAGTGTGAGCATTTGTCTGTGTCTGGGTGTGAGTGTGTGTCTGGGCGTGTGTGTCTGGGTGTGAGTGTGAGCGTATGTCTGGGTGTGAATGTGTCTAGGTGTGTCTGGCAGTGAGTGTGGCTGTGGGTGTGTGTCTGGGTGTGAGTGTGAGCATGTGTCTTGGTGTGGGTGTGTCTGGGTGTGAGTGGGTGTGAGCGTGTCCTGGTGTGTCTGGGTGTGAGTGTGTCTGCCTGTGGGTGTGAGTGTGTCTGCCTGTGTCTGGGTGTGAGAGTGTCTGGGTGTGAGAGTGAGTGTGTGTCTCAGTGTGGGTGGCTGGGTGTGATTGTGAGTGTGTCTGGGTGTGAGTGTGTCTGGCTGTGGGTGTGAGTTTGGGTGTGAGCGTTTCTGGGGTGGGCGTCTGGGTGTGAGTGTGTGTCTGCTGAGTCCCTCTGTACCCTTGCTGTGACACAACACCACAACCACATGCACTGGCAGACCGAGTGCTGGGTCCCCAGCACGTTGTCCCCTCCTGGCTGGGTGGCTCCTTCCTTCAGTGCACGGGCACCTCCCAGTGAGGGGAAGGCTGGTGAGGAGAAGCGCAGCCGTGGCCGACCTTCCTGCCGGTTCATGGATGGACAGCCGTCTCCTGAGCATCCGCTCTGCATGTGCACGAGGGGAGGGCGATACTAACTGCCCACCTGGCCCCACGTCACAGGGGCTAAGGCTGAGGCTTGGGGGTAGGTTGAATGAGCCCACGGCTTCCAGTTTTGAAGTTTCCCCTGGCCCCTGCAGTCGCCGCCCACTCCTGGATTTTGTCCCAGTGCTGACCGGTCCTCCTGTCCAGGCACCCTGTCCTGCACTGAGCCCTCTCTGTCCTCTGTCTGGTGCTTGGTCCTGGCTCCTTTGCCCTCTGTGCACCCCGTGTTTCAGTAATGCCGCTGTGTCCAAGTCTTTAAACACCATTTGCGATCTGATAATTTCCAAATCTGTCCATCCAGCCAAACTCCAGATGCACCTACAACTGCCTCCGTGAGAGCTCCACAGCCAGGAGCACGGTGCACCGCTGCCCAGGCTGCACACTGCATGACTCCAGGGCATGTCCTTCACATGCACAGTAAAGCACAGTGACCAGCTCAGGCTACGCTGCTGCTGTTTGATTTAGAAAACATGGAATAAACGGCCAAGTTATCAGCTGAGCTTCTCCTCAGCCTTCTGAGCATTTAACATTTTCCAACATTTGCACATGGAGGTACGCGATGTGGTTCCGAGGTTAGACCATGGTTTCCTAGTTATTGGGAGGTATTACTGGCTCACTTCACTTTTGAAGGATACCATACTGCTAACTACATAGAAAGCTAGTTTCTAGTCCTATGAGTAAGGATTCAGATGCACTTCTAAATAAAATTTTTAAAAAAGAAATTAAAGGATGTAAGATGTGGATTTGGCCGTAACTTCAGATTAGCTGACTTTGTGTTGAGTGGACATTCATGGTGCAGACTCCCGTCAGATCGTTTTCATTGTGGAAAGCCGCGGAGATGGGCGACATGGAGTCAGCAAGGTTTACACGTGGCTCTATCCCTGGGTTAACTTCTTATTCCTGGTCTCCTCACATGAACGCAGCATGCTTCTCTCCGGTTTTGGAGACAACGCACGTGAAGGGCCCCTGGCATCACGTATCCCAGTTTCGTGTCTTCCTTCCTCTGCCCTGTGGAAGCAGACTGAGCTCGTTTGTGTACTTGTTTATTTCTGAGCCTTTTGTGGAATGGCTGCGCGTGTGCCAGGCACAGGTAGAAATGCCCAGCGCGTTGCTCACCCCCTCCCATAGCGCACTCTGCTCCATGGGTCATGAGGAGAGTGAGTCGGATGTGCAGACAACGGTCAGTTCCGTAAAAACCTGTGGAAGCCTTGGGAGAAGAGCAGGAGATGAGGTGCAGCCTGGGAAGCTGGGGTGTGTCCTGAGGGTGACGGACGGGAGGCTGAGGTTAGCTTGGGGGTGGAGAGGACCAGTGCCGCAGCTGGCCGGGTGCCCAGCCCAGGCAGGGGTTCACTGTAGGAAGGACACTTGTCCAGTAGGAGAAGATGAAGTCCCGGGCAGAGGGGTGGGCAGGCTTGGGACGGAGGGCTGCAGGTGGCAGAGAGCCGGGCTCCCTCCAAGCACTGGGATTTCATAGGAGGGTGGGGCTGGTGCCCTCGACCAGGTAGGACAGGTGGGAGCAGGAGGTGTTGGGACCAGGCATCTTTGGGGGGTCTTGGAGGGTGCCTGTGGTGTGATGTTGGGAACCAGGCTCTTCGCGTGTTCTGTGCCCCTCGAGCCCCCAGCAGAGCCACGGGGAGGGAACTGTTACTGCCGTTCACAGACACAGAGGAGCACACGGGTGCAGTGGGACCACAGTAGGGCCTGAGCCTGGACGCTTCTGTTTGTTCTTAGCTACCCTAAACTGTACAGGGCAGCTGGAAATACACCCAAGAGTCGGGTGCGCTTCAGGTTTGGGGAGTCAGTCCAGGTCTGCTGGTGCCAGGGATGTGTGTTTGACAGGCAGCGTTCACCGTATGCGATGGATCACTCGTTAGACAGCAGGGTGACATCTAAACGTGTTACAGCGGGCACGGAACATGTGCCTTCCACGTGTCGACCTATGTCTGGGTATTTATTTCCTGCCGTTGCTTTAATGACTCGTGCTTTTGTTTTCCCTTACTATCAGTATGTGCCTACTGGGTGATGGGCATATGTTACATGTTTTCCCTAGGTCGGAAGTATTTTATAGGTTAAATAGAATGTATTAAAAATGATTTGTTTAAAAAGAACAGTCACTGACCCACTGTGGGAATCTGGAAATAGAGGAGCGTGTCGGTCTCCCGTCTTATCACTCCCCAGAGACTACACGTGATAGAACTTGGTGGGGCTGACAGTTTGCGGTCTCCTGTCCACTGCGTGTGCGCATCTGTGCTGGCTGTGTGTACATGCGTGTGCGTTTCTGTGTGGTGCGTGTAACTTGGAAACTATTCTACACTTGCATTTTAAATACTCTTTGTTTGGAAATGGTTTCTACACCTTTTACGTGATTTTAATGGATTAATGCATTTCCAGTGCATGGATTTATAGTAATTTATTTATCCAAGCCTCTGTGGTTGGGTGTCGAATTCTTTCACATTTATTTTGCTATTAGGAATAAGATTGCAGCGAGCATAGATGTGTGCGTACTGTGTGCTTTTCTGGTCTTTTCCTTCGCGTGTATTTGGGGTGTGGACTTGTGCGTCAGCGTTTTAGAGGCTTCTAACACAGGATTTGAAGAGGCAGGTTTCTGAGCCTGTGAAACTCTTGAACTGTTGGAGGTATTTGGAGCAAGTCGCGGCTCACAGCTCAGAGTCAGCTCATCTGCTTTCCTCGGTGTTTGATCTGAGGACCTGCATGTTCGTTACAGGCTTTCGTGTGCAGTACCACTGAGGACGTCACACCGTTAGCCGAGGTTGGCCTGAATTAGGGTATTGCTGTGTCTCAGGTAACGTTAGAAGCTCAGTCCTGGGTGTTATATGCAAGTAATGAATCATGGACCTTTACATCAAAAACTAGGGATGTACTGTATGGTGACTAACATAACATGATAAAAAATTATAAAAAAAATAAAAGCTCGGTCCCTGCAGTTTATTTTCACGTGGCTCAGCACTTTTCAAATCCCGGTGTCATGTGGGAGAGGAAGGGCTCAGACTCTGGAGGAATGGCCTTTCCCGTGGACACTCCAGACCGCCCAAGCTCCGATCGGCATGCAGAGCTCACGCAGAGGGGTGGACCATGCCGGTGAGCCCCTTGACCACGGGCCTGCACGGCCTGGCCTCCTGCCTCGGACTCCAGATCACTGTTGTTCAGCTGTTCGGTTGGCACGGCATGAAGACGTATGCCTTGGGCTCATCATGTGGTACTTGGTCATGCAGGGAGCATTTAGAAGGACTTCCAGTCATTGATTTCTCATTTGTAAGCATTTCTATAACCTCTGTTCTCTACCAAGAGAGTTGACGAGGACAGTTGGAAGTGAGGGACGTAGAACCGAGCCCTTTCTCTTTCTTCTGTGGGCGTCTCTGGGCCTGGCAGGAAAGAAGCGAGGACACAGAGCGTGTGTGCTGAAGACCTTACGGCCCACTGCTGTGCCCCTGGCTGTCTGCGGCAGGGGCGGCAGCTCAGGGGGAGAGTGTGCGTGCATGTGCACGAGGGGGTTCGGATGTTCTAAAGAGCTCTCCCCGAGTGTGCTTGCTGTTTCGAGATGAGATGAAAACCAAAACACAGAACACAGCTACGTCACACTTCTCCAGCGTCCTGTACTCTACAAAGACTTGTCGCGCTCCATGCACCGCTTAGTTCTCCTTGGCCCGGCTTCTCCTTGAGGAAGTTGCCCCTAGACATCTCCCCCTACCCCACCATGCTCGTTTCCTGCCCGAGAGGAACAGCACAGAGGACGTTCAGTGCTCTTCCTTGTAAGGATCTAAGGCAGCCATGCTTTCCCTGGCCACCAACATCTGTGAAGCAAAGTGGGTCCACGTCAGCTGTGTGCCTTAGACCTGCTGTGGTCTCACTTCTGGACGGTAGGAGCCGTGCATGGGGTGTGCTCACCTCTGGACATTAGGAGCCATGCATGGGGTGTGCTCACCTCTGGACATTAGGAGCTGTGCACGGGGTGCTCTCACCGCCGGACGTTAGGAACATTACACGAAATCATAAACCACGGCTCCTGGCCTTGGAGAGCTTCCGTCCTGTTGGGAGCAAAGGTATAAAGACCTGGAATAACAAGAGAACAGTTTGGACTATCTTTGTCCTGAGGTGGTTAGGATGGCGATGGTTGAAGGCATTTGGATAAAGGAAGGGTGACTGTGGTTGGGTTGGTGAGCCGTGGTACAGGGGAGCCGGAGAGCTCAAGTTTCAAGTGCCATCGGTGGCACAGAGAGTAGTCGTATGGGTTGTCTGAGCTCCGAGAGAGGAGTGGGGACATCTAATGTCGTGGAACATCTGGTTTTGAAGCGCTCGGGTTTACAGAGAAGGATTCTGCCGTCGATTAGTGACTAAGGGCACGGTACTTGGTTTCCGTTGTGCTGTCAAGACCATCGTGTGTAGCCGGTCTTTATAAACTACATTTATGAGGCAGCTCTGCTCCACAGAGTAAAGGGAATCAGGAAACGGAAAACGCTAGTAGGTTCTGTGTATTAATAATACAATTCAGGAGGGTCCCTATAGGTTCCTGTGGCTCCTTGTTGAATTTGAAAGTACTCGATGTAATAGAGTAATTTTGTAATATTCTGAGTAATTCCGAGCACCTACGAACTGAGCCACAGAACGTCTAGGAAGGAAGACAAGACCCAGGACAGTGCTCCCCATTCCTCCTCGATGGCTCGCGCTGTGCCGTGAAACTCCTGTCTTCTCCCCGTCTCGCTGTGGGCTCCCCTCGTCCAGCCCGGGTCCAGCCCGGGAGGCTGGCTCAGTGTTCACCAGAGGGATCCAGCTGAGGGAATAGGTTCTGTTTCCGAGTTGCTGAAGAAATCTGAGGGCAGAACAGGGAGATAAGCTGTGGCCTCTGAAAGCAGGAGTTCATCTTCGCCGGCGGACGGCTCCGACCCGTGACCCTCACGTCCCCCGTTCTGTTTGTGCGCTGCTGTGTTGCTCGAGGGGAGCCCGGCTGCTGTGCGGGGAGAGAGGACAGCCAGGCTGGGGAAAGGAGCTGCGTCGTGCTGTCCCCTGCCGCGGTGGCCCGAAGACAGCGGTGAGGGGTGTCGCTGAGGTTGGGGTCCGTGTGGGCTCTCGTCTGAAAGAGCTGCTCCTACGGCTTTGTTCCCCAGAGCCGCAAGGACATCCAGACCATCGTGAGTCACCGATGAATCAGTGACCGAGCGCTCGGAGGCCCATCTGCGAAAACCTGACTCCCTGCTTGCTTTGCTCAGATTGTGTTGTGGTCTCCAGAGTCTTACCAAGCAAATACTCCTGGTTCCAACTCTCTGCCCTCCAAATCCACATCTTGTAACTTTTCATTACAGAGTAGAAGTCCCGGGTGAGCCCTCGGCCTCACAGCGGCCTTTCCTGGAAGAGTCACAAGCGCGAGAGCTCACAGTATCAGCCTGCGGGGCCGCAGCGCGCAGAGGCACGTTCTAGTGCATTCCGGCCTCCGTAAACATCTGCTGTAGCAGTGTCCAGGCCGGGCCAGAGCGGCCTTGTGTTTCTGTTGTTTTTCAGTGAACGAATTCGTTCCTCTCTGTGCCATGTGTGAGCGGACAGAAGGCAGTCGCTGGGCGCGGGGGCAGGGAGGATGTGCGCATTCTGACGAGGAGGACCAGGCAGGTCCGCAGACCCGCATGACCACTGCCTGCAGAGACCCCCGTGTCTTCACCTGCTGGCGGGCGGGGTCTCGCGAGGGCAGAGTGCTCCCTGGGAAGCAGCAAGCCCCTGCCGCAGCATACACTGCCCCCTGTCCTCGGTGACTGTGTCCCACGATGCCCCAGCCCCATTCTTCCCTCCACATCGCTGCTCACCTTCTTTGGCCCCACAGAGCGGACCTTTTGCCCTTCCTCTTGATTCCTGCTCTTCTCGCTGTTGGAGCCATCAGAGGTATCAGTGCTCCGCGTCACATTCTCCCCAGGAATGTCCCATGCATCTCCGCGGAACAGGCGAGGTTGGTCCTCCGCCTCCCCTCCTCTCAGTGTGCGCACCCCTGGGCTTTGCTGCTGCTCTGGCGGCCCCTCCCGGACCCCCCTCCTTGGCACTCTGCTCTCGCTGGGCTTCGGGCACACACGTTTAGAGGAGCTGTTGGAAACACGGGGCCCATCTCTGGCTTAGAAACCATTCGGCCCATTACCTCTCATTGGGCCTGCAAACGTCTGTATTCCAGAAGCACAATATGCAGAAAAGATTTGGGAAGCGTGATTCTGCCCAGGGGGGTGTTTCAGTGTTTATGGGGCTACAGGCCCCTGGTGATACGATGTCTATGAAAGAGGTAAATACAGCGTGAATTTAAAAACCACCATTTGATCAAAGAAGATGCATACATATGGCACTAAATCTACATTTAGATGCAGCTCTTTCCCCTTCTGACTATTTTTTAAAAGATTTTATCTATTTATTTGAGAGAGCGAGAGCACAAGCAGGGGGAGCGGCAGGCAGAGGGAGAGGGAGAAGCAGACTCCCCTCTGAGCAGGGAGCCTGGTGCAGGACTCGATCCCAGGACCCCGAGATCAGGACCTGAGCTGAAGGCAGACACTTCACTGACTGAGCGACCCAGGGGCCCCGCCCTTTTGAGTATTTTTGGGGTAATTTCTGCACATCTTTTATATGTAAAGCAGTAATTTTTCCAGTCATTTTGACTGGGGCCTTTCTCATCGCGGTGACATCAGCACCGTTCTGTTAGTTTACTCCCTTGTTGTTACCAGGTTGCCTGTCGGTGTCCCAGGGCTGCCGTGATACATGACCGTGGACGACAGTCATCCTCTCTCTCCCTGTTCCGAGGCTGAAGTCAGAGAGTGAGGTGTCTGCAGGGGGGTTCTTCTGAGGCTGGGAGGCAGAACCTGCCCCAGGCCCCTGCCCGGCTCCTCGTGTCCGTGCACTGGAATCTCTGACGACCCAGGTCGGTCATCTTCACACGGCGTTCTCCCCATGTGCTTGTGTCCAGATTTCTCAGTTTTATGGGATGACAGTCCTATCAGATTAAAGGCTTATCTTCCTTTCACATGACTCAATTTAACTTAACTGCTTATATCTGCAACAGCTATTTCCAAGCAAGACCTCATTCTGGGGTAGTGGGAGTTAGGACTTCGCATCGGATTTTGGGGGACAGAGTTCAATCCCTAACACCAGCGATTGGATGCAGCCCCCCTCCTCGAGTGTAACCTCATCTTAAGTTGATCATGTCAGCAAGCACTCTGTTTCCAGATATGGTCACATTCACAGGTACCGGGGGAAAGACGGAATATTTTTGGGGGGGACACAGCTCGGCCCACAATAGTATCTCTAAAACACACTGGACCCGATCCCGTCCCTTGCTTTCATGGGTCTGGGGTGCGTCTGTGCGCTGCAGGCAGTGAGGGGTTGACGACCCGATTTCCGAGTGCTCTGGTAGTAGGAGGCGGTGGGGACCCAGGTCCTCAGCGGCTGCAGGCGCTCCGGCACACGGTTCCGTCTCCAGAGGGAAGAGGGACACGGTAACCTGCACAGTAGTACAAACGGTTGTGTGCCGGGGGAGGTGGCTGCAGAGGGTGTGACGGTCCCTGTGCGGGGCTGACAACATATAACAAGTGTAGAGAGCATGGCTCCCGCCCAAGGGCCGCCTGCCCACCTCCCGCTGGAGCACACTACGGGACTCTGGGACAAGCGGTCGGCAGAAAGAGGTTCCCGATGTTAAAACGTGATGTTAAAACGTGGTAGGACCTGAGAAATCCTCTCATGCCATACTTTTGCTTTCATTTAATTTTGAGAGAGAGAATGCACACAAGTGGGGAGGGAGGGGCAGAGGTAGAGGGAGAGCAGATTCCCTAGCAGGCTCCATGCCTAGCATGGAGCCTGATGCAGGGCTCGATCTCACGACCTTGAGGTCATGGCCTGAGCTGAGATCAAGAACCAGGCGCTTAACTGGCTGGGCCACCCAGGCACCCCTGATGCCCTGGTTTTATAAATGATGAAGTCTGCCTCAAATTGAGATAGAGCCGTCCCAGGGGCAGCTCAGGCACTGGCCCAGGAGGCGTTGGGGTGGCAGGTGGGCAAACACGGAGCCCGTGTCATGGACATGTCGTGACCCTGCCGTGGCCCAGCCAGGGAGCCACAAGCTTCTCACCTGCCATGTCTCCCCTTCAGTGCCCTTGCTGCGGTCACACACCCACTGCTGCTGGGGCTGAAGGGGTTTGGGGTCTGCGCTCCCCACTCCCACTGGCGTAGGACACGAGGGGAGCCTCCTGCGTCGGCTGGACTGTGTCCACATGTCACTGAGACAGGTCAGTGGATGTGCTTTCCCTCATAAAGGGTGACCCTGCGTAACTCTGGCTGGGTCACTCCTAACAACGGGAAATAATTCTGGATCATGTGGTAGAATTCGTGGTGGGTCAGCCCAGGTCATCGCAAGTATTTTCCCCATCAGGCCCTCCCTATCATGTCTCCGAGCAGGGCTGGGCTCTTGGTCGGGGTCCAGCTGAGGCAGGAGGAGCTGGAATGGTGAAGCCAGAGACACACGATGCTGGATGGAAAACTGACTTTAACAAAATCACAACGTAATTTGTGTAGGTGAGATTATCGACGCTAAGACAGTTTCCCAAGCTCGTGAGAATGGGCTTGGGAGTCAAGGGCAAGAAGGGTGTCTCCTTCAGAAGCGGTGTGTGGGGTCAGGGAGCCCAGAAATCCTCCGTGCGATGCCCGCTAAGGTCAGGCCACGCGTGTGTGTCCGAAGACCAAAATTGTTATTTCTGCTAATAAAACAGCTCATGAAATCTTGAACCAAAACTTTGATTGGATACCGCAATTAAAATGTCTGCACATATGAGCCGTAGGGATGTTCTAATCTTACTGGACACGGACGCAGAAAAGCCGTGTGGGTTTACGTAACTGTGATTTTACTTTGCTATTTAAGAAGTGACTGCCCTGTTGGCCGCATTAGCAGGACTAAACCCAGGTGGGAATGGACCGCGGGAGAGGACAAGCCTGGGGAGAGTGAGCTGTGGTGTACGGCATCTTCAGTCTTTTCTGGAGTGGACGTCGATGCTGCTAAGTGCACGGCAGTACCAGCGGGGCCGTCGGAGGACCAGGCGCGCATCCCGCAGCCCCTCTCCTTCAGGGGACCGCTGTCCTCACTCCAGAAGACAGTCTTCCAATTCATCAGATTCCTTTAGTTAATTAATCTCTTTGTATTTTAGTTCATTGTAACATTGAATTTGCTTCTGGAGTTACCGATGAATTCATTTAAACAGAGTAACGTCTCCTCCATCTTTTACCTGCGTGAAAAATTGCAGGTTGTACTTGAAGGGGAATTCCTTGTGGAGGCAAAAAAGGCCCTTTTATCTCGAGTGGAAATGCCCACTGTATTTTGAATGGCAATTTTAGCTGGCCATTCACAGGCCAGACCTCACAGCTCGGACCCCATGCTCTTGGGGATACGCCACGCGCGCACCAAGCATGAAGCCGGTTTGGCTGGAAGACTGTTATCTCTTTCTACATCTGCCTCACTCCCAGTCCTTCCGTGTTAGAGCCAGACTATCCTGGAGTCCAGAAGGAAGAGCTGCCCATGTCCACCCGTGCCTGCCTGCACCCGCCCGCGCCCGCCCGCACTGACCCCCGGTTCTCACAGCTGCCGCTGCTCAGGTCTGGTTCATCGGAAGCTGGCCAGGTCCCACTTCAGAGGTGGTCCAGGGCTGGAGGGGAGACGGTGAGGCCGGTGAGACGCGTGCGCCCCTGAGGCACCACGAGATGAAGGGAACATTATCACAGAGCAAGGTTGGTTGGGCTAGACAGGCTTCTCTCTCAGTTCTGGGATGACAGCGATCGCGGGTCAGCCACACGTTGAGAGACCATGTGCAGACAGCCGTGAGAGGTGCCTGCGTGTGGTGGACTGCTCCCCCCCCCCCAAGGGAATAATGCCTCCACCCCGAGCGGGGTCACGGCGCTCGCGCCAGCCCTGCCATCTGCACAGCCAGGGCGTTTCTCTAGTTCCCCACTCCACGCCCGGCTTGCCGGTTAAACCGGATTCTATAGGACGAAATTCGGTGTCACCGGGGACGTTTTCTTGAGTCTTTCATAAATTATTGCAAAGGTAGTTTCCAAGGAAGACCTTGAAAATTGAAATAAAGAGGAAGCTGATGGAACGTTTAGATGCTCAGAAGTGATCTCTGTGAAAACCCAATTCCCATTACTTTGTGCAACATACTGTGTGACTTTGCACAGTGGCGGGAGCAGATGTTTTGTGAATGGTACACACCTCCAGCGTGACGGGCCTCCAGAACCAAGAAAAACCCCAGGAAGTGACATTCAAGTATGAAGATACCCTTAGAATCGACACCCGTGATAAGATTTGGCCCTATAATAGTATCATCACCTAAAATTATGTTAGTTTGATATATAAATACCAAAATTTTAGGTCTATTACACCCTGGTTGGTTAAAATTAATTTTAGATGAGCAAGTTGATAATGCAGGTGCATATTTTTTTTTTCAAAAAAGTGTATAAATCCTGGTTTTCTTTCCCCAGTTAAACGGCAGCTGAGAAAACCTATTCCATTCTAGTGTTTAAGTGCCTTTGCTGTTGTTGGGGTCCTCACTGGTTTTTGCCATACAGGATTATTCGACGTGAACTCCTAATGGCGTCACCCTTCGGAGAACGTAACAGGACTGCATGCAGCGGACACTTCTGTGCGCTGTGCCTGTCAACAGCCACGGGTTCTGAGTGTTAGGAGTGTGGAGCCATTCTGATGCTGTCGGAACAATCCTAAATTAAAGTGTGTCTCTGTTTCCATTATAAACCTCACTGTTTTATTGGTTTGACGTGATTCCAAGCATATCGGTCCCATCTTGGCGAGGTCGTTACATGGTCGTAGCAGATGGCGTTCAGAGTAGCTGTCCCTCTTAGGTGGTCCCAGTGGCTTTACTCTTTTTTTTTTTTAAATGTTTTTTTATTATATTATGTTAGTCACCATACAGTACATCCCTGGTTTTTGATGTAAAGTTCGTTGATTCATTAGTTGTGTATAACACCCAGTGCACCATGCAATACGTGCCCTCCTTACTACCCATCACCAGTCTAGCCCATTCCCCCTCCCCCCTCCCCTCTGAAGCCCTCAGTTTGTTTCCCAGTGGCTTTACTCTTGGTGCCACGGCATCTGGGGCCAGGAAGCTGGACCCGTGGGACGGGTACTGTGGAAATCCCGTCTTTCACCTTGATTAGGAGACTTTCAGGAATTCGAGAATCTTTTCTTCCTCCCTCTCCTGTTTTCCTGAATTTAACACTTAGCATTTTTTCTGGACTTCCACTGAAATGCTTTAGTCCAGAGGAAGAACCCATCAAAATCTTTTGGATAAATGAACCTTCACCAGAAATATTTCCTGGACACATCATCACTGCAAGAAGATGGGAAAACTTGATAAGGCTGTTGGGAGTTAGCAGGGCTTGACTTAGGACGTGAGTGGTTTTCTGGGGCAGGGAGTGCCGGCACTTGGAGCCCACACCATCGGAGGGTATGGCTTTCCGAGTGTTGCTGCTCTGTGTGTCTCTCTCCCGAAGCCAGCACAGCCCCCCTGGAGCAGCCAGCTGCCAAGGTGCAGCCGCTGATTCGCCCTGACCCCTGGGGCTCCCTGTTCTCTGGGAATCGGGGCACTGGTTCCTGAGCCCCAGTTCCAAGGCTAATCAGCCAGCATGTGTCTGAGGACGTGGAGAGCCCGTGCGTGGATGTGGACACCAGCCTCTGAGTGAATCATGGAATTAGGGACTCTGCACATCCGGGGAACTCCCCTACTGCCCGCCCTCGGGACTCTGGGGTGCTGTTCCCCCGACCAGAGGCTGTGGGCTCTGGGAGACCCACGACGGCACATTCCATCATTTCATGAGCTTCCGTGGTGCTGCCCGATGCCAACCCAGAGCCGCCCATGCTGATGCCCGGCAAGGCTGCCAGGCTTGCTTCCAGAGTTCCGACGTTTTCCTCGGGAAAGCCCCAGGTTTTCTTTGTGTCCCTTCGGGATGTTTGATTTCCCTGTTAAGTGTGGGTGACGTATGTGCGAAGCTTCAGGTGCCTCATGGATGGGGAAGATGCCTGGGGGGCAGTGACCCCAGGAGCACGGAGCGCGGCCGTGGTTTGGAGCAGCCCCGTGGACTTCTGGGTGTGTGTCCCCACATGTCCCCGTGCTCATCAGACCCCACGAAGCCCCTGCTGCCCGCGTCACAGCGTCCTGTCCCACTGCAGCCCGCTCTGGGCTTGCTGTCCCGCTGACCCCCGGCTGCCCCTCGCTCCGCTCGCAGCCCCTGCTCTTTCCCTGCAGCCCCGGAGTGGCCGGTGGAGGCCCTCAGAAACCACTCTCCCCTCTGCAGAAATCTCCCACTTCGTCTTCCCTGTGAGTAAGGGATTTCTCTGTCCTCTGTAATTAAAGTTGTGAATGTCAACATAAGTTTTTCAAAGGAAGCTTCTTTTCTCAGCATTTTGGATTTGTTTCATTATGAATATAGCCGTGGAATTGATTTTCATTCGTCCTTTTGCAACTGTTCTAAAAACTTGGGCTTTAGGGAGCTAGATGGGGGATTGACATCCCTTTACTCCTTGCTTCCAGATGGCAGTGTTGAAAAGAGCCGTCCTCAGTGGTGGAAACACCGTCCTCTGCCATCAGCTCGACGCACAGGTGGCTCTGGGAACGCCAGACAGCTGTGCAAAGGAAAACCGGAATTTTTATTTTATTTTATTTTTAAATTTATTTAAATTCAATTAATTAACATATCGTGTATTATTACTTTCAGGGGCAGAGTTCAATGACTCATCAGTGGCATAGAACACCCAGGCTCATTCCATCACGTGCCCTCCTGAATGCCCACCACCCAGTTACCCCATCCCCCCCACCGAGTCTCTTATGGTTTAAGAATCTCTTACTGTTTCTCTCCCTCTGACTTTGTCTTGTTTTCTTTTTCCCTCCCTTCCCCTGTGAGGAGCACCTGAATTTTAAGTCTCATCTAATTTTGATCAGTTTCAACATAAGTGGCTGCACGTGGCTAACGGTTACTGTATGGGACCCACACTCGAGACGAGACTATGCTATGTGTTCCAGAGATTTGCGTGGAGTGCAGACTCAGGCTTTCCAGCCTTCAGGTTCTACTGACGTTTTTGCTTGTATGAAGCCTGCAGTTTAGAGCAGAGAGCTGGTCCTTCCCGCGTTAGCACCTGGAGAAGGTGGTGTGGGGATGGTACTGTGTGAAGCCTGCAGGTTAGAGCAGAGAGCTGGTTCTTCCCGCGTTAGCACCTGGGGGAGGGTGATACGGACTCCCCAGTGAGAGGTGTCAGCTGATGGACTACAGAAGCAGCCAGCTCTTAGTGAATGGGGGACTTCCAGAACCGTTCCCACCTATCTCAGAGATTGTACTTTGCATTTCAATAATGATGATAATTTTGGTGGTGGTATGACTGCATTAGAGGTTTTGGATGCTACATTTCAAAGAACTGTGAAGAGAATTCCCTTGGAAGGATCCCATGCCTTGGCTATCTCCTAACATAAACCAAGACTGTTAAAAAATGTGAAGAATCTGTTTTAATGTGTAAACCAAGGTGAGAGAGGGAATAAGCCACTTTCCACTTCTGATGATGCTAGACATAAGCCAGGACTGAATGCCCTTCTAGACAGGAGAAGGTGAAAATGGGAGCGGGGGATGGGAAGGCAGCCAGAAGGGCCAGGAGTGGCCAGTCCTCCAGCCCCTCTTCCATGCATCCCCCTGAGGATTCTTTTAGAAAACAGGTCCTGTGTTTCGGGTGAATCCTGCAGCCCTGGGGTCAAGGCCTAGAGAAAGATGACCCAGCCCTGGCGCCCTTGGGTCGAGGACCCTGCCATGCGTGCTTGCAGTGGATAGCAGTGGCCTGGGTGCAGAGTCCTCGGTGTGGTTTCTGTTGTGTCACAGACTCGTTGGGTGACCTTCTGTGGAACCCTCTGTCTCTTCATCAGTTGTATGAGGCACCTGGGCATGGTGTCCCCTGAGGGCCCTGGTCTCTTCACCTGTGCTCCCAAGAGCTCCCCACCTAGCCTCCAGACCCTGGCAGTGTTCCATCGGCACTGGCCCCCTGGCGTGTGAGCACAGGACATTTGGTTCTTTTTATTACAGAGAAAGGGACTCAGACTTTTTTCACTCGGGGTGTGGATTTGTGTTGGTTGGTAGAGATGGGCACGGGAGAGATGAAGGTCTTCTCTTGTCCCTTCTTTTCCTCCACGGATTCCCCTCCGCATGTCTCCCATTGAGCACCCAGCTCCCTCAGGATGCTTGCTGTTCTGCATACAAGGGGGCTGTCCCACGAACGCCGCATTGTCCGGCTTGTTTGGTTAGAACCTGCTTCGTGCACAGACTCGTCAGGAAAACCCGACAGGAGCCACACGCATGGCTGCCCCGTTAGCTGGGAAGCATCCCTACTCTCAGAATCCCCGTTGGGCACACGTCTTGTCTGAGAAAGAAGGCAGAGATAAGAGGATTTGATGCAGCAAGGAATGTGGATGGTGTTCCGGACACCGTGTGGGTCTCACTGGTATTTAGATGCGGACACAGAACTGGGCCCTGCCTGGTGTTCGTTGAGACAGCAGAGTCCCTGACCCTGACGTGAGGGATTCGTTCTCTAACAGTTGAAGAGCGCAAACACGGTCGTAAGCATCTGTGGGGCTTCCTAGCGCCTCCTGCCTCACGTCTGCTTCTGGGCGCTGCGGTGATGTCCCCACGGCGGCGTGAGCAGGTTGCTTCCAGCAGGGGCTTGTGTCCTAGCTCCTGCTTCCGCCTCGTGGTGCCTGCGGTGGGAATGACTTCCCTGCAGAGTTCGTGGCCCCCGCTGAGGTCGGGCCAGGGAACAAATGATCTGGTATCTCAGCTTCTGTATTTCCTCGGCTTTGCAGGTCACTCTCTAACATGTATTTTAGTGTAATTTGTTCTAAGTGCTTTGAAATGAACAGGAGCCTCAAAAAAGAAACTCCAGCAGGACGCCTTGGAAAATGGCATTTCATCAATGGAACGCGTTTGATATTGTACGGAAAGCAAGGACGCAAAGAGAACAGCAGCCGTCCGTTGCTCGTTCAGCTGCCTCAGAAAACGGGGGGGCTGCTGGGGAAGTCACAGGTCACATGGAGCCCCTCTCGAACACAGAGGCTTGGCCGTCACAGCCCGCAGCGGCCCCGCCACCTGGCCGGGTGCCAGCCGTGCCACCGAGGGCGCCTCCTGCCGCGTGGAGGACGTGTGATGCAGGCCAGGCCCCCACACGTTCGCGTGGCCTGTTTATGGGACACGGAATTCCCAGGTTCCACCCCAGGTCTGCAGATCAGAGTCTCTGGGGGCGGGGGAACCAGGGGTCTGCTTGGTGACCCCGCCACCGGTCGTGCCGCCAACACAGAGCCACGGTGACCCCCGTGTGTAGCCGGGGCTGTTTAGGAAGTGGCGTCTGGCAGGGGCTTGGTCCCTTCTCTTTCTATGTAGACACTTCTCATGTAAGTCTCATCCGGTCCCTGGAGTTGCTCTCCAGGTAGAAGGTTTGGTTTTGGTGCCACTGACGGGCAGAGCTGACGTTCGAGCGTTTGTGTGCCTGGGTCCGGAGACGCCTGGAATGTCTACCAAAGAAGGCCTGTGCCGCAGGGGGCGGCGGAGGGACAGCCGGACCGTCGGGCAGCCGGGCAGAGGGCAGGCTGTTTGTTCCAATGAGGCCACAACAGAGCGCGCCGGCCGTGCCTTCCGCCTGGAGTTTACGTGTCTGTCCACGGCGGCGGCTCTCTCCCTCTCCTGCACCCTGCATCACTGTGCTCACACACCTTCTCTTTCCTGGGCCATCTGCCCTAGCCAGTCCGTAGTGAGTTCCACGGAGTCGCGGTACACAAGCATTTATTGAGCACCAGCTGTAGACTGGACACTATGTGGGGTTGCCAAGGCCACATAGATGAACGTACATCTCTTTAGCCTGTAAGGGCGGTGGTCCCATGGGCTCCGAACAGTCGGCTGAGTGTCCAGTGTAAATGGTCTCCCACGTGCCAGCCTGGTGCTGTTTCATGGGCTGCAGCCCGAGAAGAAGAAGTAAATTGTGACATAAGCATAGTCCTTGACTCTTCCTGGGATTCTGGATAAGAAAGTGGCTCTTGGTTGTCCCCTGAACTAATGGAGACAGTGCCCAGCGTCCAGTGAGCCCGCTGTAAACACTATAACGTGAAGGAAAGCCTGGTGAGACCCTCAGGTGAGGGTGGGACACCTGGAGCTGGAAATGCCGCTGCACGCAGTCTCCTGTAGGGAATTAGAGTCCAAGTCTGCCGTGTGCAGACAAGTCAGGTCTGATACTGGGGAGTCATGACAAATGTTGACTAATGTGATTTTTTTGTTTTTGCCAAAGATCCTTCTTGTATTAAGGTAATACCATCTGCATGATTTTTTGTTAAGAAGGATTTTATGATAACTAAGTTCTCACTGAATCTCAAATTAACATAAACCTGGAACAATTAATAACCCAAGAGACTTCTTGACTTATGTCCAAGAAGCGCTAACAAGAAGCAGAAATACAAGAATATTGAAATCAATACTGATGCGGAAGCAGACAAGGAGAGCATATAAAAAGGAAATGTTTGGCGCAAAGGGGAGAGACGTGCCGTGCCGAGCAGGCAGAACAGCGCAGTACGTGCCCATCCTTAGTTGTGGGCTGGGACGGAAGCCTCGCCAGGCAGAAGGCGATGGCCACAGAGGAGCTGGAAGAATTCCGGGAAACGGTGGGTCAGGGGACCAAAAGCCAGCAAGGAGTCTCTAAAAACACTCACAGAAAGTCTTATGTCCATGCCAGTGGTGAGGGCAGCACGGCAAATAGAGAAAAAAATAACAGTTTCTAGGCTCCTGCTTTGATCACAGTGAGTCTGGACTGTGTGTTTCCATGTCACTGCTGACCATAAGGAGCATCCAGAACCTTCGTCCCTGAGCTTCTCATAGAGGGTGTGGGGACTGCGTTTCCCCCGGGGGCTTTTAAGCCCTGAGGGCTCTGTGTAGGTTTCCCACACAAAATGGACAATCCTCCTGGGGGTTGGTACTCAGAGGCACCGCTCCATCCCCTGTGTCACCCCACCCCACACCTGTTGTCCCATCTGTTGTGTCCCCCTGTCACGCGTACCCCCTCAGCATTGACCCTGAGAGAGGGGCTGACCCTTCATTTGCTTCCTGCATTGCCTTGAAAAACCTGCTACCTCCTCTTGACCTGGTGATCCTCTGTGGTCCCAGATGACACGGTGACCCTCTGTTGTCCCAGATCACCTGGTGATCCTCTGTGGTCCCAGACAACACGGTGACCCTCTGTGGTCCCAGATCACCTGGTGATCCTCTGTGGTCCCAGATGACATGGTGACCCTCTGTGGTCCCAGATCACCTGGTGATCCTCTGTGGTCCCAGATTTGCTAGCCCCCCTCTGTGGTCCCAGATCACCTGGTGACCCTCGGTGGTCCCAGATCACCTGGTGATCCTCTGTGGTCCCAGATGACATGGTGACCCTCTGTGGTCCCAGATCACCTGGTGACCCTCTGTGGTCCCAGATCACCTGGTGATCCTCTGTGGTCCCAGACGACATGGTGACCCTCTGTGGTCCCAGATCACCTGGTGATCCTCTGTGGTCCCAGATGACATGGTGACCCTCTGTGGTCCCAGATCACCTGGTGACCCTCTGTGGTCCCAGATCACCTGGTGATCCTCTGTGGTCCCAGACGACATGGTGACCCTCTGTGGTCCCAGATCACCTGGTGATCCTCTCTGGTCCCAGATTTGCTAGCCCCTAAATCGTAAGCTCCACAGGGACAGGCCCTCCTTTGAATCCCACTGTCCTGGGGATGAGAGGAGGTAGAGAGCAGTCACTCAATAATTATTTGAAAAGTTCAGTTGAAGCTGGATCTGACTCGGCTTGTACTGCTTCTAGAGCAAGAGTGAGCGAGTGCTTACGGAGGTAGGCGCACTGGGAGAAGCGCCCTGCTGGCTTCACTTTACCCTCTAAGTGCGGGTTGTAGACGGGACAAGGTCTCCACGTTGGCATCGTGGACTTCGGTTCTCTGGTTTAATAAAGCAGCGACCTCTCTCTTAGAATTTGAGAAAGCTCAGGGCTTAAAGCGGAGACGTTGCTCCTTAGAACAGGCTTCGTTTGTGACCCCCTCATACCTGTCCTTCGGTTGCTTTTGAAGTTATTCCCACCTACGCCCCAGCGGGTGCGCCTCACCGACGCCCTCGCCGCGCGTCCCTTCCCCCGACCCGCAGGGTGAGCCTCGTCTGCAGATTAAGCAAACACACTTAGAAGCTGTACTCACTTTCCAGTGGTCTCTGATTTAGAAAGTCCTTGCTTTTGTGACTCTTACAGCTGCAAACTATGTATTTCTTAACGCTATCCCATAGCATAAACAGTAAAAAAAAAAAAAATAGAAGTCTTAATATCAATGTGGGAAAATCCATTCACATGAATATTTAAAGAGTGTTTTAACCCGTTTCTTCAATGTTTGGGTTTTGTTCTAACTTTCCCTCTGGCTTACACCCTTGCTTTTTATTAAGCAAAATATAGACCGTGTTTTTGATCCATTTGCATCGGACCTACCTGTTTTCCATGCAGGACTGTGTGGCGTCCAGACATGGCACGGGCACCCTCTGCAGCTTCCTCCCGCCACTGTCCTTGCATGTGGACACACAGCATCGCTTTGTCAAGATAAAAGACACGGGGACCCCCGGGACTCTGAGGTCTTTCTTCGTGTCACTCAATATCTAACAGATTTCTTTCTAAATTTGGCAAATTACCTTTTATCTTAACTAGTTTGAAGACCCTCAACCAAAGTTATGTTCTTTTCATAAACAGTGAATTCTTTAAAATAGGGCTGTTTTGGGGCACCTGGGTGGCACAGCGGTTAAGCATCTGCCTTCAGCCCCACATCAGGCTCCTCCGCTGGGCGCCTGCTTCTTCCTCTCCCACTCTACCTGCTTGTGTTCCCTCTCTCGCTGGCTGTCTCTCTCTCTGTCAAATAAATAAATAAAATCTTTTAAAAAAACAGGGCTGTTTTATTTTCCTTTAACGGGCTTTGTTTGTTAAAGAATACAGCCCGGGTAAAAGCTCATTTTCCCCCGTGCACCGTCTCCCTTGGAACATAACTGCTGTTAAAAGTGAGAGGGAGAGAAACGTGCGTAAAGTGTGTGTTCTCTTATTTCTGACAAAGAAAAGCTCCATTGTTAGTTCTACACCATTAAATTATCAAGAATTATGGTCAAATTCCAAATGCCTGAATGCTAGGCCTTCTTTTTTTTATGGTAAGGTGTAGAAGCTGTCTTTCTCTTCAGAGAAAATGATAATTACGATGTCTTACCATAAGTAAACTGCATTTCCTAACTTAGGGTTTCAGGAAATGCAAATAGACCACCTCTTACACCTCAGACTTAGTGGGATTTGGGTGACAGCACCTTCCCAGAAGCAGGGATGGGCGTGGCTAATAGGGTGGGGCTGGTCCTGAGCGCCTCGCAGGTGCAGGGGGGCTCCTTGTTTCACAGGCGCTCTGTCTCCCGTCTCTGTCTGTCTCTGTCTGTTTCTCTCTGTCTCTGTTCCTCTGTCTGTGTTTCTGTCTCCCTGTTTCTGTCTCTGTGTCTGTCTCCGTCTCTATCTCTGTCTTTCTCTACCTCTGTTTCTCTATGTCTCTCTCTGTCTCTGAATGTCTCTCTGTCTCCCGTCTCTGTCTGTCTGTCTCTGTCGGTTTCTCTCTGTCTCTGTTTCTGTCTGTCTGTCCCTCTGTCTGTCTCTGTGTGTCTCTCTCGCATGATGCTGCACTGTTGGGGCCCAGTTACGGGCTATGTATCAGAACTCCCCAGAGCTCTGAGGGAGGAATGAGGCAAGGTGGGAAACCTCCGTTACACTGGAAGTGACATTTCAGTGGACACACTTCCTGAGTTACACCAGGCTGAATTGTCAGCATCTCCCAGAAGCTGGGCGGCCCCCCAGGGCGCACCTCTGTGGCTAGAAAGTTAAAACACACTTGGAGCAAAGAGAAAAAAAACGGGCTTTAAAACTCCATAGAGATGGAATTGAATCAAATGTTCTTATGGGCTCGCTTTGCCCATTTTTAAGTAAAAGAACAGCATTTTGCGTGACCGTGAGAAAGCGATGATCTGTCTTCACTTGCCTCTTGGCTGAAATAAGCACAGATCATTTTAGCAAGTGAGCTTATTCTCAGGAAACATCAGGGTGTGCTGCTTGAGCTCGGGCAAGTTAGAGCAGCGCGTCCCTGCCGTAGCCCCAGGCCCCACTGAGGGGAGACCCCACAGCCTCCTGCTGCCCCCACCTGTCTCCTGGCTGGAGCCTTCCTCCGGATGTCGACAGGACCACCTTCCCTAGCCTCTCCGACACACTGGGATATCCATGCCTCACCTTCCTGGCCCAGGTACCCTCGGCCCTTCCCTCCCAGGACCCCGATCGAGGGCACGAGTCCCTGTCTGGACTCCCTCTGGGGTCCGTTCTTCCGTCCACGCTCTGTCTCAGCGTCAGCCTTGGGCTATTCTGGAAACAGTGTCAGTGAGGACCCCCAGAGCTTCACGGGGAAAGTATGGTACCTTTTAAAGAATGAAGTATCTTAAATTTGCGAATTTCCTCTTTTTCTTGTACTGATAAAGGAACAAGTGGATGAGAGTCCCTGAGCTTCCGAACCCCATTCCTACTCTTCCCCCAGCTTGGACTCTGAGAGGGAACAGGCTGTTCTGAGCACAGCTCTCTCCACCTCCATAAATATTACTGGGACAAACAATGACAAACCTGTTCAGTACACACAGCACTCAGAGGGCCAACCAGCACCATGCAGTACTCGGTCGTGGCCGCAGCTCTCGGGCGCCTGGGGGCTCAGTCGGTTGAGCATCTGCCTTCAGCTCAGGTCATGATCCCAGGGTCCTGGGATCAAGTCCTACATCGGGCTCCCTGCTCAGCGGGGAGCCTGCCTCTCCCTCTGCCCCTCCCCCTGCTTGTGCTCTCTCACTCTCTGTCAAATAAATAAATAAAATCTTAAAAAAAATAACCACAGCTCTCAGTTTCCTATTTTTTCCTTGCTTGCTTTCCTTTAATGAATGGCTAATGGTCCATAAATCAGAGAAAACACCTCTGGGGCAGGGGATACAGCAGTGACCAAAAGCGCGTGGAGATTCCATTTGTCCCGTAGTACAAAGCCGTCCCAAGTGCTTTCTGAGACCCGCCGTCATGCTTGCCGCTCCGCCGGCGTGACGGAGGACTGGACAGGTCCGTGTGGAGTGGAATTGTCCACGGAGGGCAGGGGTAGGGCCCCTGGAGGACACGGCTGGCTCTGCGGTGCTGTGTCCGGGCATCAGGAGGAGCCAAGGCAAGGATGGTGACCCTGGAGCAGACGAAGGGAGCGCGGGCGGCTGTGGAGGGGCTGCTGGGCCGTCTCAGGGGCTCCTCCCCGTCCTGTGCTCGCGCGCACCTGCTGTGCTGGGTGAGGGCAGGCCCCTGACCTCTGTGTCCACTCAGCGCTGGGGTGACGCGTGCCCGTGCGCAGTGCTGCTAGGCTGTCTGGGCAGTCAGCAGCCTCCCCCGGGGCCCGGGCGTTCATTCAGAAGACGGTAAGCTAGGTCAAGCAAGGACGCAAGAAGGGCTTGACCTGCCCCCACCCCCTCCGTGGACTCCTGACTCTCGGGAGTCACTTCCAGGGTGGCGGCAAGACCGGGCGTGCAGGAGGGGACTAGCAAGCGAATTCAGAAACGGAAGGGCAAATATTGACGGTAAAACAGAATTCCTGCCCGTCCCGCTGCAGATATTCAATTTTATCACCACTTCGAGTGGCTGGCTCGGAGAGGGTGGGTTCTGGGGATCCCCGGCAGCCCAGGGCTCCGATTCTCAGGGTTTCCCGCCATGTTTCTGGCAGCACCGTGCCCGATGTGCAGTGGCCTCGGGCAGACTTCTGTTTTCCGTGACTCTGCAGGACCTCTCTTTACCTTTGTCTGGCTTCTTTTTTTTTCCTCCCCCAAGTTTTTGCGAGTTGATCAAGATAAAGACAAGGACTGCAGCCTGGATTGTGGGGGCTCCTCGCAGAAGCCCCTCTGCGCGTCGGACGGCAGGACCTTCTTGTCTCGCTGCGAGTTTCAGCGCGCCAAATGCAGAGACCCTCAGCTGGAAATTGCTTATCGAGGGAACTGCAGAGGTAAGCTGGGGGCGAGCGGCTGTTAACATGAGGCTCATGTCTTTTATTGTCATCTTTGCTAATTTTTATATGTAAATCTCAAGGGCTTTAGGTTTGTGGGGTTTTTTTCAGAGTGTGTAAGGAAGAAAGATAATTTCTTGTCTCAGGAGCAGAGGTATCTTTTAAAGTTGTTACGTGCTCTTTCCTTAGGAGATTTTATGTTATCAGGACACACATTTATCTGAGTCTTCAAAGAGGATTCTCACCAGAGTTAGAACCAGTTCCGTCTACCCCTTCTTGTTTCTCCTTTCAGCCAACGGGACGTGCACACAACACCTGCAGCCACTGTCAGTGATTCTCCTTCCGTCCATTTTACACATGTAATTTCTGATTATCCCGATTTAAGAATCAGATTTAGATTTAACTAGCATGCTTAGAGCAAAACATTGAAATACTTCCTATGTTAATGAAGGGTTTGACTCAGCAAAATACGCTGATGTTTCAAGCACAAACAGAGTCGCGTTCAGAAGGAGATTTACCTTCTTTTTCCTGTTATCTAAGAGAAAAGACCACACAGAATAATGTCCGTCGCCTTTGAGAAGAGTTTCCGCTCTGTTGGCCCAGCAGCCGCTCAGCAAGGTGGAAGTCCATTGGCCACAGTGGTCCTTGTCTCGGGTCCACGCTTGGCCACGCTCTGAGTCACCTGCTCTCCCTTCCTTTGTGATACAGTGTATCTGAGGTTGACACATTCGAGTCACTTTGGCACGTGACTAAGTCAGCACCTTGCCTGCTCCCGCTGACCCCCCAGGAGAGCTCTGCCTGTAGACGCAGGCTCCCCACAGCGACCGGCACCGGCACCCACGCTGGGGCCGTGGGCTCGCCTGGGACAGTCCGTGTCCACAGGCACCACACACAGGTACCTGTGTGTTGCCCATAACTGATGGTTACATGTTCACAAGGGCTTTCTTTCCACCATCGGGGTTTGTTCAGAGTCTATGTATTTTAGACCCTTAGCATTTAAAACCCCCAAATAGGGGCGCCTGGGTGGTGTGGTTGTTAAGCATCTGCCTTCGGCTCAGGGCGTGATCCCAGCGTTCTGGGATCGAGCCCCACATCAGGCGCCTCTGCTGGGAGCCTGCTTCTTCCTCTCTCACTCCCCCTGTTTGTGTTCCCTCTCTCGCTGGCTGTCTCTGTCAAATAAATAAATAAAATCTTAAAAAAAAAATAAATAAAACCCCCAAATAATCCAATTAGAAATGGGCAGAAGACATGAGCAGATATTTCTCCAAAAAAGACATCCAGATGGCCAACAGACACATCACTCATCATCAGGGACGTGCAAATCAAAAGCACAGTGAGAGATCACCTCACACCGGTTAGAATGGCTAAAATTAACAACACAAGAAACAACAGGTGTTGCCAAGGATGCGAGAAAAGGGGAACCCTCGTGCAGTGTTGGTGGGAATGCAGACTGGTGCAGCCACTCTGGAAACAGTATGGAGGTTCCTCAAAAGTTAAAAAAAGAACTACGCTACGATCCAGCAATTGCACTACTGGGTATTTACCCAAAAAATACAAAAACACTAATTTGAGGGGATACATGCACCCCGATGTTTATAGCAACATTATCAACAATAGCCAAGTTAAAGAAACAGCCGAAGTGTCCATAGACTGATGAATGGATAGAGAAGATGTGGTGTGTACACATGCACGATGGAGTATCACTCAGACATAAAAATGAATGGAATCTTACCATTTGCAATGACATGGATGGATCTAGAGAGTATTATGCTGAGTGAAATAAGTCAGAGAAAGACAAGTACCATATGATTACACTTATGTGTGGAATTTAAGACAGAAGACAAATGAATATAGCAAAAAAATGGGAGAGAGAGACAGAAACCAAGCAGCAGACTCTTAACTACAGAGAATACACTGACGGTGACCAGGGGGAGGTGGGTGGCGGGTGGGTGAAATAGCGGATGGGGATTAAGAGCACACTTACCCTGATGAGGGCTGAGTAATGTGCAGAATTGGTGAATCACGAGATTGTACACCTGTAACTGCCTGTTAACTACCCTGGAATTGAAAGAAATGATTTGCAGTGGGCCTCAGCATGGAAGCAGCAGGACCACAGCTTATGGAAAAGTGGCATCAAAGAAGACACTTCCATGCAAATACTTCTCTTCCTTTCTACTCTGCGTCTATTTTGTGTGTTCTTGGTCTAAACACATCAGTCTGAGAAAAATTCCGATGTCTTGATTGTAGTTTTGCATCTCAGTTTTCTGTCCTGAGACAGGAGAAGTGATTTAAGAATAAGTCAAATATCAGATGTTCTAGTCTTCAGAGAAGGTTCTAGAAGCAATCACCCGTGCTGGCATGGCTTTGGCGACGTGCTCTGGAGGTGGCGGTAACATTTGAATTAATGTTCCTTTCTCCGCCGTGTTCCTTTAGACAACCTCAATCAGCTGTTGTCTTCGACGGCCTCTGCATTAGCGCTCGTGCCGTGGGCGCCTGTGCTGGGTTAGGTGGACCAGGGCCAGAGGGCCCCTCACTGGGTGGAAACCAGATTCAGAGCGCGCTGTGCCCGCTGTGGGGTCCACGCTGCATTGCTTCTTGATAACGTCCTTGTTCATGTCTTCGTGTGTGGACCAGCCTCCCTGCTCGGGCGAATTCTCCTGGCCGGGGTTCTCATTCAGCTCACTGAACAAACGTCATCCCATGAATTTGTGACACAGAAAATATGCGAAGGGAAGTGGGTAGGAGTAAAACTCACCTCACAAAAGCTGGTTCAATTAAATCGAAAGGGTAAAAATAAAAAGAATATAGATTTCTTTTTTTTTTTTTTTAAGATTTTATTTATTTATTTAACAGAGAGAGAGACAGCCAGCGAGAGAGGGAACACAAGCAGGGGGAGTGGGAGAGGAAGAAGCAGGCTCCCAGCGGAAGAGCCTGATGTGGGGCTCGATCCTGGAACGCCGGGATCACGCCCTGAGCCAAAGGCAGACGCTTAACGACTGCGCCACCCAGGCGCCCCAAGAATATAGATTTCAAAGTCATGTTTACTTGGGGCTTCAGGGACCAAGGGTGGCAAATATTAAAGTTACTTTAGAGAGACATTGTCAGCCACACATTTATTTTAAAATTCCTGGGTGGGGCGCCTGGGTGGCTCAGTTGAGCTCAGCTCAGGTCTGGATCTCAGGGTTGTGAGATCAAGCTCCGCACTGGGTTCCGTGCCGGGCATCGTGCACGTGTGCTGTGGCAGATTCGGGGCACAGGGCGGGGGCTCTGAAGGCTCCCCTTTCAGCCCTCATCTTGAGAGGGACATGACTCTGTACCATGCGGGGGTACCCTGAAAATGGGCTTCCAATCCGCGATCTGACTTTTCCTGCAGAAGCAGCCCCCGGCCTGGATCCTGGCTCACGGCAGGAGGCAGACCTCTTTCAGAGCATGGGCTCCTTCGCACAGGCTGGCATGTTTTCCCAGCCACTTACCCCCCCTGTCCCGATGTCCAGCAGGCAACACCCCCAGCCTGTCCAGGGTGCCAACGGGGAGGAAGCGGTTCCTGGGGATGGAGGAGGTGAAGTGAGTCGAGGTGCGGATGGGGCCCAGAGACCGGGATCCCTGCCCCTGCCACGGGGCAGATGATGCTGTGACCCTCTTCTGTCCTCTATGGGCACAAATACGGCAGATTCGACGACACAGCCAGGTCAAAAGCTTGCTTCTCTGAGTGGGAAGGAGAGAGCACAAGACCGAATGTCACACCCTTACACCACTTCACGTGATACCGGTAACTGTCCAGATCTTTCCTCTGAATTATTCCTGGTGTTGGAAGAGGCTAGTGCGTCACAGTGTCACTTCGACGGACGGGAAGCTGCATATTTTGAGGGCATTTTCATGGACGGGGGTGGGGAGGTGACAGTTCCGTAGGCCTGTTTTGAATATACTAGTTTGAAAACAACAATTAAAATATTTTAGTCCATAGTTAATTAAGTTGGATTAAATGTTTTATGAATTTGATGTTATGATTTAACCATTGACCTTGAATAGAAACGCAGTGGTTTATGCTGATGGATTTTTCTTAGAAATCTGTGGAGTTTGTGTTTTCAGAACTTGGTGAACACATTAATACTTTTCTTTTGATCTGAGACCATTGGAGCTGTCTTTCTTTTCAACAAAATTTCTGGCATTGAGTAAAAAAGCCAAAAAAAAAAAAAAAAAAAAAAAAAAAAGGAAGAAGAACAGTTAAATGCCAGGAGGCACTGGAACTACTTTGAGATTTCTGGAAACAGAGCGATCACGGATATCTGTCGTCTTGGGGGTTCCCAGGACTGAGGAAAGGAGCACTGTTACAAAACATTCCTGATCTTGCCCCACTCGTGTTTGCTGCCAGCGTCTTGTAGTCCTCGGTGTGACCGCCTGAGCAAGGCTGCAGTCTCCGGGAGCCACTCGAGCCCCTGGCGGGCCCCCCACGAGGTATGGTGAGCCCACGGTGAGCCCATGGCGAGCCCACGTCGCGCGGGCCTCCGCGGTGTCAGTGTGGAGGCAGATTGCGTCCTCACAACAGGAACAGATGAGTGGTTCTTACTCATGATAATTGCATGTTTGATGAGTTTGTGGCATCATGTTCTTTCTCTTTGAGAACCCGAATGACACAGACACAGTTTTCTCCGGACCAACCGTGATCACTGGTGTAGAAGGCTGAACACGTGCTCGTGGGGCCTTCCGTCCGCAGGCAGGCTGCTGGGACAAAGCCTGTATCTTCACACTGTCCTGGGAAGGCCTGTTTCCCCAGGGCCGTGAGGGCCCTGCTGAGGCCTTCACCTCTGCCACCTGCCCCAGAAACTTCCCTGTAGCTCTGCAGAGACGCGTGGCCACTTTGGGCTCAGGGCGGCACCTTCACAGGTGTTCCCTTGTAGCAGATGCGTGGGCAGCAGGGGACCCTCCCACGATGAGGAACACACAGCAGAGCCCCCGGCCTGGGAGCAGACAGAACTGCCACGGCCGCCAGCGCCTTCCTCTGTGGACGTGCCGTCCAGGCCTACAGAGGGGCTTCTCGGTGACACTGGGCTCCGTCGCGATCCGCCAAACCCCACGGGAGGGCAGCCCCAGCGGTACACACCTGTGTCTGTCCACGGCCGTCCAGTGTGGAGTGGCAACCCGCAGCGGCTTGTCATCCCTGAAACCAGCCAGGCTTTCGAGTAGGGCTTCTGTGTGCCACTCCCCATTGCATGGGGTGTTGCCATCTCTGAACGCCCTCCGTTTTTACGTTAATTTTATTAAGATGTGGTGTAGGCTCCACACCAGTAAGTACCCTGCAGCCTGACTCCCGGTGTGGCCTCTCATCTCTGCCTGTTCTCTGCATGGGCGCTCAGAGCCCCAGCGCCGCGGGAGTGGAGTCAGGGGGACACCAGGACCCGCACCGGCAGGCTGCCTAGCGCTGTGCAGCCCACTGCAGGCGAGAGTCACAGACCTGTGCGGGAGTGCTGAGCCGGGGCACCTGCTGGTCTCTCACCGACCAGCTGGGGTGTGCACCAGCCTTCTCGTCTCTAAAACAGCGTGGCAGAACCAGACAAACATGATTTACTGTGGAGGGTCAAGAAACAGGCTGGGAGGCTCCCTCACCTGCCCTTAGCTTATGCTTCGGGTGGCACTGCTGTTGGGAAGCTGGAGCAACCCGGGTGTTTCTTGGGGCTTCACCAGGAGGCTTTGTGACCCCACAGAAAGCGTCGGTATCAGGGTGTGGTCCGGTTAGTGTAAATCAATTGTTAGCCTGCTGTAATTTTCTTCAATAAAACAGGTATTTCTATAAAAGAAGTCTATGCAGGATATAGGCACGTGTATGTGTGTATGCCTGTCTGTCCGTGTCATCCGTGCATGTATACCTCCACGTGCATGTGTATCTGCATGTGCACATGTGTGTATGAGCATGTTCACATATGCACACATGTATCTCTGTATGTGCGCACATGCATAACTGTGTGTGCTCACACCGCGTGCACACATGTGTGGGTGGTGTGTGCACATGCCCGTGTATCTGTGTGTGTCCGTGTGTGTGTATGTGACTCTTCTGGGCAGTCTTCAGGCGGGTCCTTGTCAGTGCTACCCGCCACGTGTACGCTGCACGTCTTCTGCCCACAGCAGGCTTTCTGAGACAGCCATGACGTAAGGAGGTGTTCTAGGACTTTTTAATTATATCTGCCTTTGTCTCTTGCAGAAACCCTGCACCAGTCATGTTTGCCTTACCTCCCTTATGGTGCTCTAGTAGGTCTGATGTTAGAAATGTCCTTCCTTACGGACTAAAGCCGACACGGCGAGAGGCAGCACCATTGCTGTCATGTTCAAGCTGTAATCAGAAACACAGCAGAACTTTTTGGAATGTTCTGTGAAAAAACTCTTCCCCCTGCTCTAGCAGTACCTACATTCTCGAAGCATTAGTTCATCAGCAGAGCCGGGAGAATCTCAGTGTCGGGCTGTCTGTCCGGGGAAGGTTGCACTCAGACTCGGGTGACGGCGACTTGCTGATGGTTTGGGGGGGTCCGTTTTGATGCCTGGTGCTCCTGTTTATCAGACCGCACAGGTGCTGCCATCAGTTTCTTCTGTATCAATGTTGTAAACCCTGTCTGAGTATTTCACTATAGCCTTGCAAGAGTTTGTAGTGCATCTAATTTTTTTCCTGTATGACTTGGCAACCCCAATTATGGACTTAAGGTTTTCCTCTTATAATTTGTTTCTGTCTTTCTGCATTTAAACTGATAATGGTCATTTAAAAGGGAGACTCTGTTCCTTTCCCCTCTAGCTCTGGGGTGCTGTGGTCAGGGGTGGTTCTGGCAGACGTTCGGCCCTCGCTGCCCTCGCTGCCTGGTGGTGGAGGGTGGATGGGGCACCTTGCCTGTTCTGGGGGCCTTTGATCACAGCATAGCACCTATATTAGGGAGGAAAAGAATGTTCTATTTATGCAAAGAGCTTTGCAGCACAGAATCCTTAATTTTTCTCAGAGTCTGGCCTTCAAAATTATGGGTGGATAAAATATTGCAACCTTTGAAACACAGTGTCTGCTTTCACTGGATGCCAATACAAATAAGAGGCATGTCACTTGTAGGACCAGCATTTCTGTGGCCACCGCCCCGGGAGAGCGTGCCTCCTTTGTCTGGTAGACTCTGCTCGTCCAGCTCCCCCGTTCTGAGGCCAGGCCCGTCCGAGCTGGGCCTCTGCTGGGTCACGAGCACGCAGCAGCGAGGACTGTCTGGACCTCAGCACAGAGCCCAGCCTCAAAGTCAGAACCACGTGGTAGCCATTCCAGACCGAGTCACCACCCAGAAAAACATCCAGTCTCGCCTCTCATTTCACTGTGCTTAATACCAGGATTTCTGTAAAGGGGGACGTTTGATTTAGCCCAAGTGTGCCTACGTCAGCCATGTCAGGGTTTAAGGTGCCGTGAAGGACGCAGGGGAGAGTGTCAACCCCCCAGGGTCACCACGGGACGCGGCACCTACAGTGAGCTGCTTGCTAAACAAACAGGTAGATCTCATGAGACGTGTTCTGACCCCGATAAAACAAGTAACGAACTGCAGAGAACGGAAGGGAGATGGTACAGTTTGAGGGAAATTCCTGGTGTGTCTGCATATTCCAGTGGAGCTGATCCGGTGGGCTGCTGCCCCTTCTCGATGGTAAAGACCCTGATTAGAATATCTAGAGTCAGAAGCACAAGCAGGTGGTGTAGACAAATGGCACCTTGATTTTCAAGGGACGGCTGCCACGGACCCCACAGTTTTGTGCTGCAGGGTTGCTTCCTGGGACGACACAGCTGGCAGTGTGCCGGATGCGAACTGGGAATGCAATCTTCCATCAGAGGTGAGAGCTGCGTGCTTGAGGACTAGCCGATCAGCAGTAAGGGCAGAGTTTTCTAAGGAAGGCATCCAAGCCAGGAACAAGGTCCGCGAGTTGTTTGGAGAATTTATGCTTTTTTGGCATGTTCCATGAGAGTTCAAATATTAGAAATGATTTGTAATTCCGTCTGTACCCTGGTGGAGACCTTGCAAGCTGGAAGCCGTATCACTTTTCCTTTTAGACAAACCACAGGTTATACTAAAAACACGAGGACAGAAGTCCAGCAAAGCAGTGATTTGTCCTCGGCTAAAACACAGACTGCACTAAAACCACATGTTGGTGAGTGCCGGCTGGCCAGGCCAAACCGTGGATCGGGACGTGAGCGCGGAGCCTGGATGGAAGTCTCTTTTCTGCAGGGTGCGTGCCTGTGACACACAGTGCAGCCTGCAACCCACGGCCCCGCCGAAGCCCAGGACGAGTCTGCGCAGCGGCAGAGTCTATATTCAGCACACGGCTGCCGCCGGAGCTGCGGCCACGGCCCAGAGCCCGGGAGCGGGTGCCCAGATGGCATGCTGGCATGGCCAGCAGTTCCTGCTACCAGGCAATCAAAAGTCACCATCTAAAGATCTTGGCCAGTGGACACGTTTGAAGAAGCAGCTCTCGGAGTCCAGAGGGCCTTTAAGATCCCGACAACTTGTTATTTAAATCTGGAAACACTTTAGAAAAATTGGGAATGACATTCTTTTCAGGTCTGAAAGCTCGGATGGGTGACATCGTATGGTGGCCCAAGGAAGGGAAACATGAGCTTGCGGCAGCGTCCTGGGGCTCAACGCCCGTGGACGACGCACACAGGTGCTTCTGTACGTCCGCCGTGCTGGGGTGCTCCGGGCCTCACGCCTCTGCTGCCGTCACTGGAGGCCCGGCAATCACAGCAGGGTCCCAGAGCTCGCGGGCAGGCTGCTGCAGGCTGTGGGGACGATAGTGGAGATTCACTCCCGTGCCAGCGTGTCCCTCGCGCACACACGCGTCTCTGGGTCTCTTTTGAGGGTCTGTCTCCAAACTGCTGGCGTCCAGAGAGAGATGAGACACACTCCAATGTGTTTAGACTCTTCCTTTTTTGCGAACTTATGGGGACCCCGGAGATCGCTTCCTGAGGAGCATGAAGAGTGTAGCACTTTTTACTGAATTATGTTACAACGATGTTAACATAAATGCCTGAAAATGTGGGACAGAGTTGGGGGAGGGCTAAGGATATTGGACTTTTTATCTGACTTACTGTCAGATTTTCCACTTGCAGGTGGAGGGGGCAGGACCTTAGTATGGCTTTGAGTCCCTGGGACAGCCTGACAGACACAAGGGCTGTTGTCGTTTCCTCGCCAGTGTGGTCTTCAGACCTTGCACTGCGGGCCAGAGTGTCGGGTCTGGTCTTAGCAGGGCTTCTAGACCTGGTCCCCGGTGTGTGTCCTGGAGCGGGTGTGCTCACGTAGCTCCTTGGACCCACAGACGGCCCGTCTGCTGCTGGCCGCACCACAGAGGACGTCTTCACCTTCCAGGAAGCAAAGTCCACCTTGTAGCCAGATAAGCAGAGTGGCACCTCTGAGCCTCAGTGTCCCTGCTCGTTAAGTGCAGAGAACACCCCACTCTTCTTACCGTGCAGGACTGTGGTCCTTCCCCGGGGGACCCTCCGCCCTGCCCCACCAGCGGCTGGTGACTCACGCCCGTGCAACTCCTGGTTGCGTAAGTGACGCCTCTGCTCTGCTCCTTCTGCAGACGTGTCCAGGTGTGTGGCCGAGAGGAAGTACACCCAGGAGCAGGCCCGCAAGGAGCTGCAGCAGGTGTTCATCCCGGAGTGCAACGATGACGGCACCTACAGCCAGGTGACGTGCTCGCCCTGCAGCTCCTGCCCCTGAGCCATGGGGGCGGGGCGGGGGAAGGAGGGCCCGGGGCCCCAGGGGCGGAGCTCGCTGCCCACGTTAGCCGTGAGTGAATGACAGGGCTGACTTTCACGGCCAGTGTGCGAGCGAGTTTATTCGTGCCTTTCTGGGTCCATGTATCTCTGTCAGGGCCATGCTTTCCCCGTGTCACTCCCTGTGTCCTGGTCCGGCCCGCTTCCTCGGTGAGGCCGGTTGGCCCCTGTGCACCCAGCTGATCGCTGAGGATCCAGTCCCAGTTGAATTCTGAGAGTGCAGCCCGTGCTGGAAGGATGCTGAGGACAGCCTGGGGTGGGGGCTGGAGTGATGCTGGGGAGACCCAGGGGTGGGGGCAGACCAGGAGAGATGCCGGGGACCAGGGTGGGGAGGGATGCCATCCCCTCTCCTCACCTCGGCCGCGGTCCAGCGGGGAGACGCTGAGTGTGTCCCTGGATGCCCTGGGGCCCAGCTGCCTGGCAGTGACATGAGGTGTGGCTGCAGCTCCGATGGCAGGCGTCCTGGATGGCTGAGCAGCCCACGCACTGCACACAAGTGCCACAGTCGAACTAGCGCGCTCTCTAATTCCCGGGCGTGGGGCCACCCTGTCATTCGCTGAGTGTGCAGACGCAGCGAGGGGCGAAGCGCGTGTCCTGCCGGTGCTGACCCCCCCCCCCCCC